>NC_143015.1:70550002-70850002 GCF_055824585.1 Amblyomma mixtum | reverse complement strand
GGGTACATAATTTGTGTAACACCAAAGGACAAAAAAAGAAAATACAGCAGACAAGGCGTCACCAGCAGCGAAATTACTACATCACACTGTACTGTATCGTTTCACAACATCAGAATACATGCACTGCAGTCATAGAGCCAAGCATATAACAGGTTATAATATGCTTGAGAGTTGGGAAGGAACCAACAGTAATGTTTAAGGCATTTCTCGGTGTTGTTCAAAAAATGAGTTCATGTTCTTCGTGCAAGCGCGTTAAAAAGCAAAGTCTGGCAAAGCGCAGACTACGATTTTATTGTCCAGTAGATTAAGCCCATTTTCTCCCTGTGCATTGCCTAGTCGCTTGCAGGTGTACTTCCTTCATGGCCTTCTGGGTTAGAAGTGGAGCCAAGTTCTTCACGTGAGGACTGCGGCATGTCTGGGTTTTCTGGGCGTTCTGGACACGAAGAAAGCAAATAATAGGGGCGATCAAAAAGGAAGTAATGTACCGATAAAAAAATATAGATATATATAATGGGGCAACACTCAGAAGTCATTAAGGCCCATGAAGGAGGTATAAGAAGCAGCCAGTATTGTCAATTTCCCGACGTTATTTACCCACTTCGCCATATTTGCAATTTCGAGTGGAATAGCGTCCTGGCTTCAGAAAGCCCCCGAGATAGTTTTGATTATAGTTTGATTTCCCTAGCAGTTCATTTCACTCTTACTTATTACATTATGCCGGACAAATGCGGCCAAGCAAAATAGTGATCGAGGTTTTCCATATTCCTGCTACTGCCTTTTCGTGAATGCCAGGTTGGGACTACCGTATTAGGGAAAAGCCTGCAACTACCGCTAGTTCGAGGTCCGTGCAGCCAGAAGTGGCCGGACCAGTCGTCGCTACACGCAAACTGTTGCGCCGCTACGTCGCGCACTCGACCTCCGAGAAAAGGATGTTACCTTTACCTCCTGCTAATAAAACAACCACAGTAGTCCTCGCGGAGATAAACAGCTCGAAACTTCCCGGGATTCATTTCTCGTAACTAGGGTGCATTAGACGCTTTATGAAGCTTGTAAACAGATGATGACTATTAACTCAACATAAACTATAAGCGGTGCAGAGCATGAAACAAAATGGCTTGAAAGGGCAGTTTCATTCATCGAATAGACAAACGCAAATCAGCTACCGAAGAAGCTGTACATTTCCAAACACTAATTGCTGCACCATAATGATATTATTCCATAAAAAGAATCTTGTATGCCAGCCACTAAAATAGTTTGTTCATAAGGAGCAGCATTTCTCCCATAATGCAAACACTCCAGAAGTCTTCTAAATCTCTATTACCATAGATACGGTAGCACAATGGTAATTGATTGAGGTCTCGTTTGCTATATTTGGAGTGACGTAAGATACCGAAGAAAAATGTGTTACAAAACAGCCACTGTAATAAGCATGGTTGCTCAGCTTCTCTCATCAGAGGAAGAGAATAAGTATGCAGTTTTTTTTTCGTCATCGCAGGTAGGAAATGCTTTTCAGAGCGATACGATGTGACAAGAAGGTCAAGTTGGTAGGCATTCATCATTAAAGAGCCCCGACAAGGCGACGAGAGAGGAAGAAGAAAATATCACAAACGCTTAGAGGAACCGCATAACAGTGTCCAGAATGGGTTGTTGGCGGTTTTCGGGGCATTCTACAAGTGCTATAAGTAGTTATTCCCCTGAGTGATAGATGAGCGTTAAGCGCAGTTGCAGTGTCCTTCGCCGAAACATGATCACCGTTCGCTTGCATTGACGCGCTTTGTGACAGAGGTGCTGTTTTATGCTGTTTACGAGCTTTATCATTCATTCTTGGAAGTTTGGTTGGGTTTTACCAGCAGTGAAAATAATTGGATAGAAAATAAGCTGAATATGCTGACTGGCTCCTGATATGAGAGGCTTGTTTAGGCACAAAAATTTACTCCGCGCTCTGATGTCTGTTCAAATTTCTTCAATACATGGGTGATGTTTTATCGCACTTTAGAAGGAAGAATGCTCTAAGTACTCTGGTTTATAGAAAGCAGTTGTTGCGAACTTAGAATAGAAAGGCTGCGCCTTAGCTGCGTTTGTAAGTTTGGCCAACATTAGCATGCAGCTCATCGTCGTAATTTGCTTTCTGTATACGTATATTTGTCATACCTTGAAACTGAAGCAGTTGTAGCGTGTAATATTTTAAATTTAATGCCACTTTATCGTGGCAGATATCCCAGCAATTAATCAGGCAGTTCTGCCCCTATGAAGTGTCTCTTAAAGTTATCTTGCTTTTTAGTGAAAAACGGCTCGATTAACCCTTGCGTTTTCTCATCGAGCTATCAAATTATTATGGAATGTTGACAAAAAGCTTTTATGCAGTGTTCACTGCGCTTACCACGACTTTGATCTTTACTTGCTTTCGGAAACACATTTCTTCTAAAAATGGCATACCACGAGAAGAAATGCATTTAGTCATGCTTCACTATTGATATACACTATTGATATACACTGATATACACAGCCTTTTGCCTCAGCTCGTCTTTCCATGGAAAGAAATAAACTGAATTGAATTGAATTGAAAAAAAAAGTGCTCTATACGTACTGTGAAATACGTACTTACCTGTCTGTAACGTAAACAGCGTATTACCAAACTTGAAATGAAAATATACTTTTTGTATTTAATTTAGCCCGCTGTTTGCGTTCAATCAAGTCTGCTGTGTAATGAGTCTCATGTCCAGAAGTCTAAATAAAAAAAAAAACGGGGTAATTCTTGCAGCCCCTGAAAGTAATGAGTGATTGCCACTGTTTCTTTTTGGGAGGTATTTGTCATATGCAGACGAGAACTCAAATTCTGCCAGCTCACGTCTTATAAATGCCGCCGCGGTGGCTCAGTGGCTATGGTGCTCGGCTGCTGACCCGAAAGACGAGGGTTCGATCCCGGCCGCGGCGGCTGGAATTTCTTTGGAGGAGAAATTCTAGAGGCCCGTGTACTGTGCGATGTCAGTGCACGTTAAAGAACCCCAGGTGGTCGAAATTTCCGGAGCCCTTCACTACGGCGTCTCTCATAGCCTCAGTCGCTTTGGGACGTTAAACCCCGTAAACCAAACCAACCATCACGTCTTATAAATTACTCGTAACTACACGTAAGTTTTTTTTATTCTTATCTCAAGGAAGGTTTTGTTCCCTGTCCACACTGTCGCACTGACCGAGTATGTAAGAGCCAACGACTGATCCCTTGTCATACTCTCCCATTGCCGAGTGTGTAAGAGCCCATGACTGATAAGCACATGAGGCGCAAATGCGCCGATTTAAAAGCCTTATTGCAATTGGAATCTACGGTTTGACATCTACTATGATCTCGGAGTGCAAACGTAAAAAAACTACTTGATACAAATTTCACTCGTGACAAGCGAGGCGACTTACCTGCGCTACGCTTTTGAGGTGGGCACAGGTCCCGTGTCACGCAGCTGCCTTGGTCGTTCCGGTAGAACTCATCGCTGCAGAAGCAGCCGCTCTTGCAGTCCATCGTGCAGTCGCTGCGCTCAATGGGGTTCTTGCACGTCTTCTCTGCACAGCTCCCACTCACGCACTGCTCCCACTTCTCGTTCTGGCCACATTGTCGGGCAGCTGACTCGCCGTAACCTGGAGAGGCGGGCTGTATTCACACGTTGGTTTGTGCGCGTGCGAATGAGTGTACAGGCTGAGTGTACAGGGTGTACAGTGTAGCACTTGTGTCTCGTCCTCGTTCTTTTCTTGTGGTGTACATGGTTTGGCGCTAGTTTTTGTGTAATGCAAGGATGCACCAACTAGCCCAAAAAGAAGTGTTAGCACAGGCTGTGACGTATTTTTTTTTTGGCTCGAGGAGGACGCTAAAATTGTGGTCTATTTGAGCAGTCCGGCCAAATAAGAATTTGGTGCTCTAGAAGTCCGGTTTTTCCTTCGGTTCTGGTGTTCAGATCCAGTGTTCCCGGATGGCAGTTGTTCGGATAGCGATGTGTTAATGCCTGTATATGTCGAATTGGTCATTCTCTCCATTCATAGATCCCGGGGAGCCTTCCTACCAATCCTGGCAAAGTGGTGCGGCTAGGGATCAGGTTAGGGAAATCTTGATTTTTTTATAAAATATTTCGTGCGAGCCAAAACGTACTTCAGTTTAGAGACCATGAATTTAAGCGAGAGTTACGGAGCAACAAAAACACCATCGTCAGTCGCACGTACTAACACCTCATCATTGTTTCTTACCCGTTATTTAGCATTCACCATCATTTATTACTATAACTCACACAGGAGTATGAGAGTGATAAAAATGGCAAATTTCTTCTCTTGTCAAAGTGCGCAAGACGCATGGCGCGCTTGTTAGTTATGACTCCAATGCTGAGGCGCTTCGATGAAGCATGAACGACCGCGCGTAGACGGTGAAACGTTCATGGCTGCAGGCGCTCTCTAAACGACCCGCTTGACTTCTATAAAGACGATGTGGCGCTTTTAATTTTCATTCCACAAGGCTGCAATAAGTTTTACGGACCGTATTTCTCTAATGCATATATACATTTCTATGAAAAAATATATATGTAGATTTTTATGACAGCAAGAAAGTAAATCATCTCATTTTGTAAAATTCAGGTTTTGTATATCGACATGCATGTTAGAAAAAATTCCGGGCTACAAGATCCACTAGATCGCCACATGTGCTTGTTGCAATATTTCCTCATGCCTTCACAGGCTAGCAGAAATGTTTAAGATTGCTAGTGTTATTATCTCAGTAAGAAAGTTAGATAGACGGGTTAGTTGGTTTTGCATCTCGAAACTTGGAAAAAACCGCTGATCTCCACTAGGGGAGCTAGATGCCGTATCGGGCGCCCGAAAGTGAAGCCACCGGAAGTAAGTGGCCTTGTCCCGGAAGTCAGCCTTTGGCAGTGCATGAAATCGGACCTCAGCAGGATTTTTCAGTTCCTGTTTTGTTTTCCCACTTAGCATTTCGTCTTTTCGTCGTTCTCGTCTTTTTACATCACAATGCCTGCCTGTTGCGCCGTCAACTGAGCGAGGAGACCAGCGAAGTCTTCGGGAAAGACGTTTCAAAAATAAGGGCCCATTGCATTGCAATGGGACGACACTAACAGACGACAGGACGTCGCTACACGCAGCAAGTATGGAGCCTCGTCTACTCGGCTCGGTGTCGCCTCGTTTACCTAGGTTCGCCAACTCTGCTCTTTACTGTGATGCTTGTTCCCACGCTCAAGCCCAAGTTATGCTATCAGTGGGGGATAAATATAAGAATAGGTTGAAGCATTCACCACTCAGCTTACTTTGCAGCGACCATTTTACCGAATTATGTTTAGACCGAACCGGAGCGGGGGCTAGGCTACTACCTTGTGATGTGTCGACGGTGTTCGGTTTGTTCACATTAGTGCCTCCAAAAGGTATGGTACTGCTTTTTCGACGGAGCGTGCCATGTATTGTTTCTTATTGGAGCAAGTTAACCCTGAATGGGCTTTTATTCGTGGTGCTTGGTGCTTGGTGACTTCTAACAGCGCTTCTCACGTCACTGCATCATTCGTCTTTGTTGCCAGTCGTTCCTCTCGCGCTGTGCCTTTTCTTTGCTGCACGAAAATTCGGTTTTAAGATGACCTAGCCTCGTCGTCATTCCACTACTTCTCCTTTACGCTCGGAAGACAAGAACGAGGCAAGAACATAGTGTTTAATGCACGTACCCCTTTACCGAGGCAGGGTGAGACCTGCATGCCTGTTTTCTTCGCTTTCGCAGAAATTACAGGGTTCTGCACACAATGCTCACATTTCTCGCGTTCAGCTTGCTTGTTTCTTTCATATTGGCGGACATGTCGTAACTCCGCTTGGCCTATGCACAGTAAGAGTCCAAATTCGCAGCTCCACATTTGTTGTCAGCTGCCTAGTTCTACCTTACTGCTCCCGTGACTGTATCCTTGGCGTTGATTTTCTCCTAGAGTATGGAGCTATTATTGACCTCCGAAAGCGCACTGTCACATTTTCTACCGAGAAAGCTGATGTTTACTCTGAGGACTGTCCACGCCGCGCCGCCCTTCGAATATCCGCCGAGAGCGTTTGGATTCCGCCACGCGCCAGTGTTTTTGTGAGTGTTCACTGCGACGGACTACGTGAAGGGACTGCGGTCGCAGAGGGCAACATGTCCCTTTTGCTCACCCACGGCATCTGCTCACCGCGAAGTCTCATCCATCTCCGCGACGGCTGCTCTGAGCTCCTGGTGACTAATTTCTCTAACGAGCCCCGGCACCTTTTTCGTGCTACTGCCATCGCATTCGCCGACCCCTTAGCGGAGGTTTCTGAATGTTTCGCGTTAGAAGCTGTTAGACCTGTGCGCCCATCCCTTGACATCAGCCCGGACCTTTCCGTGACTCAACAGCGAGAACTACTTGCCCTCCTACTCGAATACGCTACCTGTTTCGCTTCTTCGTCGAAAGTCCGGCAAACGGCTCTTCTCAAGCACCGCATCATTACGCCCGATGATGCCCGCCCCATCCATCAGCAGTCGTACCGTATCTCACCGAAGGAGCGTGAGGCGATCCAAACGCAGGTGAAGGAGATGCTTTCAGATGGAATCATTCAACCTTCCAGCAGTCCCTGGTCTTCACCTGTCGTGCTGGTGAAGAAAAAGGATGGGACACTACGCTTCTGCGTGGATTATCGAAAACTGAACAACATCACTAAAAAAGACGTCTACCCGCTGCCTCGTATCGACGACTCGCTCGACAGACTTCGCCGCGCCCAGTACTTCTCCTCCATTGATTTAAAGAGTGGGTACTGGCAGATAGAAGTCGACGAGCGGGACCGCGAAAAAACGGCGTTCGTGACACCCGACGGACTGTACGAATTTAAAGTGCTACCTTTTGGGCTATGTTCAGCGCCGGCAACTTTCCAGCGGATGATGGATACCGTTCTCGCTGGACTAAAATGGCAAACTTGTTTGGTTTATCTCGATGATGTCGTCGTATTTTCCGAAACTTTTGCCGAACACCTTGAACGCCTGAGGACAGTATTAGATGCCCTCCGATCGGCCGACTTAACGCTAAAGCCAGAGAAGTGCCACTTTGGGTACAAAGAGTTGAAGTTTCTCGGTCACCTCGTGAGTGCCGATGGCGTTAAGCCCGACCCCGAGAAAACTGCTGCCGTCGCGAACTTTCCTGTTCCTGCAACAAAGAAAAGTGTGCAACGTTTTTTGGGTCTGTGCGCATATTACCGCCGCTTCATCGCCGACTTTTCAAAGATTGCCGCACCCCTGTACCACCTCACGCGCAATGATACACAGTTCGTGTGGGCTGCCGAGCAGCAGGAGGCTTTTGCCGAGCTGCGCAGACGACTGCTAACAACCCCTGTTCTTGCGCACTTTGATGAAGAGGCTGAAACCGAAGTCCACACCGACGCGAGCAACGTCGGCCTCGGCGCCGTACTCGTCCAACACCAAGGTGGCGTGGAAAGGGTCATCGCGTATGCAAGCCGCACGCTTTCTCGCGCTGAAACAAACTATTCGACCACAGAAAAAGAATGCTTTGCGGTTGTGTGGGCAACCATGAAATTTCGTCCGTACCTCTACGGCCGCCCCTTCAAAGTAGTTACCGACCACCATTCGTTGTGCTGGCTTGCCAATCTTCGCGACCCATCGGGGCGCCTAGCCCGATGGAGCCTCCGCCTCCAAGAATTCGACTACACCATTGTGCACAAATCTGGCCAGACGCACGAAGACGCTGACGCACTCTCTCGCGCACCCGTCGGGTTAGCGGATGATAGCATAGAGGACGAGAGTGGTTTTATTGGAGTTGTCAGCGACTTAGACCTAATGACCCGACAGCGAGCTGACCCAGACCTGCGACCTATCATTGATTATCTGGAAGGCCGAGCTTCTGTCGTACCCCGACAATTTTCCAGAAACCTGCCGGCCTTCTGTCTCCGGAACGGCATTTTGTTTAAGAAAATCTCCAGCACTGTTGACCGAGCGCACCTCCTCGTCGTTCCGGCAGATCTCCGCGCCGATATCGTTCTTGCTTGTCACGATGAGCCGACCTCCGGCCACTTGGGCTTTGCCCTCACACTTGCACGCGTGCGCCAGGCGTATTATTGGCCCAAACTTTCTCACGCCGTCCAGCGTTACGTCAGAGGCTGCTGCGATTGCCAACGTCGTAAGGCGCCTCCTCTCAAGCCAGCGGGCTTGCTCCAACCTATTGAACCGCCTCGGACGCCTTTTGATCAAGTCGGCATCGATCTTCTGGGCCCATTCCCTGTGTCATCGGCCGGTCATAAATGGATCATAGTCGCGACCGACTATTTAACAAGGTATGCGGAAACTAAGGCGGTGCAGCGCGGTACGTCATCTGAGATCGCCCAGTTTTTTATGCACCAAATCGTGCTGCGTCATGGCGCACCGTCCCACGTAATCACTGGTCGAGGTACGGCGTCTACGGCACAGCTCATGCGCGACGTGTTCGAGCTCAGTCACACGAACCATCGCAAAACCACTGCCTATCACCCACAGACGAACGGGCTCACAGAGAGACTCAACAGAACGATCGCCGACATGATCGCAATGTACATAGACTCGCAGCACAAAACCTGGGACGAGATTCTCCCGTACGTCACTTACGCTTACAACACGGCCACCCAGGAGACGACCCGATTTACGCCATTTCGTCTGGTCTACGGACGTGACGTTCAGACGATGCTGGATGCAATGCTTCCATGCTGCACTGATGACCACCCACTCACGACAGACGCCGAGCAGTTCGCTCAGCGCGCCGAGGAAGCACGTCAACTTGCCCGTATTCACATTCAGCGGCAGCAGAGCACGGATGCGCGCCGCAACAACCTCCGTCATCGGCACGTCGAATACCATCCGGGTGACCAAGTTTGGGTGTGGACCCCGGTACGCCGCCCAGGCTTGTCTGAAAAACTGATGTGCCGTTACTTTGGACCGTACCGAGTTTTGCGCCGCGTCACCGAAGTGACCTACGAAGTTCTTCCTGACGGGACTGTGCAGCCTCAGCGTCGTCCACCCCGCTCTGAGGTTGTGCACGTTGTCCGCATGAAACCCTACTTTACGCGGTAATGGATAGTAGGCTCAGTGTTCCGCTAGTTTTCGCGTGGGACACCTTCGCCCACCTCCCTTGTACATTTTTATGTGCTTGTGCTGTTTTTTTTCTCTTTCCACTGCCCGTACTGCAAACCCGCTTTTATGTTTTTCTTTTTTTTGGGAGGGGGAGTAATGCCACCTGGTGTTCTCAGGTGGCGCTGAAGTGTCTTCGAAGACGTTGAAGTGTCTCGCGCTGGCTGGCTGGCTGCTTGTTGTATTCTGCCGGTTAGCGACCTGTCGCCCTATTTTCCGTTACAATATAACAGCAGACATTACACGAGAACAACGCAAAAAACTGAGAACGAAAGGGCGGAAGACGCGACTTTTTGCATTGAAATACACAGCAGACACCCGACTTCCGGGACAAGCCGTCCAACTTCCGGTGGCTTCACTCGCGCTCTTCTCGGAAAGCGGGAATGCGGCATGCAGCCACCTAGTGGAGATCAGTGGAAAAAACACATCTTGAAACTTGGCAATGGCGCCTGTCCGTTGTCTCCTCGTCTCTTTTCTCCTTGTGAAATTTATTTGCGCCTGGGTGGTTTTTTCCAAGTTTCAAGTAGTGTTATCATGTTCAGAAAGATTGCGCCAGGTAAGCTTAACCATTAACGCTTAACTTCTTGGCCCATGACACCCTGAGCGAGGAGTGGATTTTATCAGAGGGTGACATAAATTTTTCACTTTGCTGAGCCCAGTTGGCGCAACAATCGCTTGTACATTTCTGTGTTGCTGAATCCGATTTAGATAACAGAAAACTTATACACTGCGAGAGACGGGCGTCCGATTCCTTGAGTTTAGTAAGCACTGCGTCGAGTGTGGTCGAGCTCTGCACAACCTCAAAATTTGCCGCCACCAGATTCCAAGCTGTCATTCCTTGAGCTATGCGATGGCAAGTAGCGTCGCCACGTACGTGCTACTGACATCTGCACCTTACGATGACTTAGCTGTGCGTAACGGCGTTGCGGTTTACATAGAAAGCTTCGCAGGGCCCTGTAGAGGCAGTTTTGACAACGATAATTATAGACGGTCAATGAGACCGAAGCTGCAGAGTATGCTTGGTTTGGCTTATGGGTTTCAACGTCCTAAAGGAACTGAATGTGAGACCCCGTAGTGGAGGGCTCTGGATAATTTCGACCACCATGGGGTTCTTTAACGAACGCTGTCATCGCAAAGTACACGGGCCTCTGGCATTTCACTTCTATCGGAATGCGGCCGCAGCGGCCGGGATCGAACCCGCGCCTTTCGGGTCAGCGGCCGAGCACCATATCCACTTTGCCACCGCGGCGGCTCAAGGCCAGCGGATGCGTTAACATAAGTGTTCCCCTCGACAGAGAGCATCGGCTGCCACTGACGCGTGTTCAGACCGCACGTATTTGGGATAACTTTGGTGATAAGATGCTCACCGTAATTGATGGTGCAGACCGCGACGGCAACTCTCAGCAGGAAAAAGATGCTCTTCATCTCCGAAACTGCTTAGCGTTCACACAGCTTTCGCTCAAACACTGCCGGGCAGGTGATGTTACTCTTTCTGTAGCTGGACCTTTCAGTTTTCACCTCTTGTCGGTACGGAACCCGAATAGTAGAGGAAAAAATTGTACTTTTTTTATGTTCCCGCAGATTTAAACGCTTTTGACGCTGAAGCTGCTAACAAATGTTGACAATATCTTTCTGAGTACAGTCGAACCACTTCACCACACTTATTTCTTTTTTTTCCTTCACGTATTAGTTTTTAACGCAGTTTGTCGTGGGATGATTCGCTATCGTTCAGCGGTGATATATGAACCTCCTCCGCTTCTGGTAGCAGGCGAACAATCCCTGTATACATTCCACGAGTTTCATGAGCAAGGGAAATTTGAATTCGTTTGACAAGCAGCACAGAAAAGCCAATTAGATTGAAAATCGACAGATGAAATGAGAACTGAAAATGTAGACTGAGGTGAAAACTTTGAAGCATCGAAATGCTTTTGGCCAGGTGGCTTAATTTTTGGGGGACCGTTGAAACACGTTCGTGCGACCTGTTTATGGCCTAAGTTTTGAAATACTTAAGACGGAGCGAGTATGATTTGTAGAGACAGGCAGAGAGGCCAACCTGAGCTATAAAGTTCTGGCCTGCTTCTCAGAGGTTTGAAAAGGGGAAAGAACAAGAAATAAGGGTACGGTGGGTGACGTGAAGGACAGAAGAGAGGTGGGAACTTGCAGGTACAACACACCGACAACGCACCTGAACTGAGACCGGTAGTGACCTTGTCTTTCTCAAAATAGATTTTGAAGTTTCACGCCCCTGGTTCCACTTTATAATTCCTCAGAACTCGAATTTTATCCAGAGTTAAAAGAAAATGTTTGCAAATATTCGGTTGTCAATTATCTTTGAATTTTTATTCGCGAGATATTCGTTGCATATCATTTAGTGAAGCATCTCGAAATTGAACACAGAGGAAAAATGTCTGCCCTCTGAAAATGTCCGTTCCTTTAGCTTTCTCTTGCTCGAGATATATTTAGCGTATTGTGAATGCCAAGTTTTGAGGTTTCCTGACAAGCAATAGAAATTTCATCCTCCACAAATGTTTAGTGGCGCAAAAGAATTTTGTATTTTGTTTCGTTTTCTTAGAAAGAAAAAAGAGGTATTGGGACAAACTTTTCGTAAATCACAGCCTCATTAAGGCCGGGATTCAAGTTTTTAGTCGCGAGCAGCTGCCGATATGCAAATGAACGTTTCATACATGCATAATAAAGTAAAGTTGGTTTGGTTAGGTTTTATGGGGTTTAACGTCCCAAAGCGACTAAGGCTATGAGGGACGCCGTAGTGGAGGGCTCCGGAAATTTCGACCACCTGGGGTTCTTTAACGTAAAAAATAAAATAAAATAAAATAAATATAAATAAATAAATAAATAGAATAAATAAATAAAATAACGTAAATATAACGTAATAAAGTAAAGTGACAAAATTATTACAAACCTTTATAAAAAGGAGCCTGGAGGTTTTTAAGCGCAGCTGTCAGTTTAAAGCTTTTGTAATGTGACCATAAATATGAGGAAAGAAAGAGGAAACCAAAGTAAAGAAGCCCTAAACTACCTCCATGAATACAACAAAGGAATGTGTAGAAAAATTACGCCACTGTTTTTTCGTCCTTTCTTAACACGCGAAATACAAAGAACACTTTTTTTTATGTCGATGAGTATGTGTACGGCACTGCAGGTTGGTAGTAAAAACTGTCACCGACAAAGCTTAGATTCTTCGAAGCTGTCAAGCGTTGTTCAAACTTGTCAACAAGTGTACATTAGGTAAATGTGTACCGCGCAAATGAATGAACAAACCTGTCTCTTAAGGCGGACATATACTAACTTCAAGATCAGTTTGAAAATTTCGTGAAAAGACATGAGCTAAAAAAATGTAGCGCGTAACCAAAATATAATTTTCAGCTTTCAGGTGTTTAAACAAAAAAAGTCAGCCCAAGAAAGCCATTTCTCTAATTACTGAGCAGAGAAGGGTGTGGGAATGATATGCTTTGATTAGTACCACAAATTAAAAAAGAAGATTTACCTATGCGTTCCTTAGTTTCCGTGACTTCATTTCATCATTACATTTCCCTGCTTTATTGTAGGTATATTATATCACTTAATACTAATTACTTACTTACTTATTATTACCTATTCTTATTATTAATTTATTTCTCTACGCTTCCTTAAAATTTAATAAGGAAGGGTGTCAGGCAGGAAGACACGATCTCGCCTATGCTATTAACCGCCTGTATACAGGAGGTTTTCCGGGGCCTGAAATGGGAACAGTTGGGGATATGAGTTAATGGAGAATACCTAAGTAATCTACGATTCGCTGTTGACATTGCCTTGCTAAGTTATTCAGGCCATGAACTGCAAATCATTATCAACGAGTTATACAGGCCGAGCAGATGGTGAGGCTAAAATTAACATACAGAAAACCACAGCAATATTTAACCGTCTAGCAAGAGAACAGCAGTTCGTAATTGGTGGCGAGGTGCTGGAAGTAGTAAGAGAATATGTCTATTTAGGGCAGGTACTGACAGCTGATCCGGATCATGAGAGGAATATAACTAGAATAAGAATGGGGTGGAGCGCATATGGCCGGTTCAGTCAGATCATGAATCGCAGTTTAACAATATTCCTCAAGAGAAAAGTATAGCAGAAGAGTTGAAATCTGGGTTAGTTGGTACATACTTAAGAAAAACCAGCCATAAAGACGGGGCAAAGGAGAGACGAGGCACACACAACAACTGGACTATCAACTGTGCTTTATTGAAAAACAGCCAGTCTCCCAGGAAAACCTAACAGAGCATGCGCAGCTCAACGGCACCGCAAAACCAGCACAAAAGACCGCGAGCTCGTAAGATAGTCAAGCTGCAGTGTCAACGAGAGAAGTAACCTAATTCTTTCTGCATCAACGTGATAGACGCCGTGCTAACACAGTTATCTTCATGATTACTAATGTGAAATGCTTCGAGTATTTCCCGCTCAACCTTACCCTTGCCTCTACCGATAAAAGTGGCATTCGAAAACAACGGGTAGCACCCGCAATCGCAGCAATGGCGAGGCAAGTTTGCTCCGTCAGCCGGAGTCAGAGAGTTATGGTGCTGGCCGGTGTATAAATGAAAGGCTACGAGAGCACCATAACTCTCTGACTTCGGCTGACGGAGCAAACTTGCCTCGCCATTGCAAGCGATTGCGGGTGCTACCCGTTGTTTTCGAATGTCACTTTTCTCGGTAGAGGCAAGGGTAAGGTTGAGCGGGAAATACTCCAAGCATTTCACATTAGTAATCATGAAGATAACTGTGTTAGCACGGCGTCTATCACGTTGATGCAGAAAGAATTAGGTTACTTCTCCCGCTGACACTGCAGCTTGACTATCTTACGAGCTCGCGGTCTTTTGTGCTGGTTTTGCGGTGCCGTTGAGCTGCGCATGCTCTGTTAGGTTTTCCTGGGAGACTGGCTGTTTTTCAATAAAGCACAGTTGATAGTCCAGTTGTTGTGTGTGCCTCGTCTCTCCTTTGTCCCCGTCTTTATGGCTGGTTTTTCTTAAGAAAAGTACAGAACCATGTATATTAGCGGTACTTGACCACCTGTGGGACAGAAATGTGGAGGCCAAAGAAAAGTGTTCAACTCAAGGACAGCACAGCGAGCTATGAAAATAAAAATATGTGTAACATTAAGAGACAGGAAGATGGCATAGTGAGGGGGGGGGGGGACAAAACGGGGGTTGATGACATCCTAGTGGAAATCGAGAGGAAGAAATGGGCTTGGGCAGGGCATGTAATGCGAAGGCAAGGTAACCGCTGGTCCTTAATGGTAACGGAGTGGACTCCAAAAGAAGGCAAGCGTAGCTGGGGGCGGCAGAAAGTTAGGTGGGCGGATGGGATTAAGAAGTCTGCGGGGATAAGGTGGCCGCAGCTGACACAGGACAGGGTTAACTGGAGAGGTATGGCAGAGGTGCTTTACCTGCAGTGGTCGTACTGAGGCTGATAATAATGATGATGATGACTTAGAATGTACGACGACGGACACAGTATGAAATGACAAATTGTGTTGTCAGGCATGTAATTAAATTAAATTGATTATAAACGATTTGAGTTTCTGCAGTTAGCCTGCATGACTATGCGTCCTATGGTGCTTCGCCTACGACAAGCGTGAGGCTGATAACTGTTTATCTTTCACTGTACATTATCAAAATGCAAGAAAGTGATGTGTCAAACTGGGCAGGAGCTTCGCATCGATGGCTATCGTCTTGCTGATATATGGGTATCGGATTGCGTAGAAAAATTTCATGAAACATGTTGGAAAACGCCTGTGCTATAGGAGTTCTGCCAAATGATCGGGTCTCGTAGTTCGACCATCTCTACTTATGTGATATAAACATGGCCGCTAACTCCAGCTGCTACAAACTTTGTTATTTGATTTTAATTATTGGGAAGCCCTCTTTGCGTCAACCTGGTCCTAATAGACTGCTGCGGAAATGCCGTTCATGTACTGCTGATGGTTAATTTTTAAAGGGTTATTAAAGTTTATTTTGAATAAGTGTATGTTCCAGCTTGAGCGCCAAGCCATCAAGTCATTGTCCCCAAAGGCAGCTCTGTTCTACCTTCAGTAGCGTACTTGATTAGGCAGAAACTTGCTGCACTAGTTCCATGAGATCTCCGACTTCAAAACTGCACTTTATGTGGAGGCCTTCACTCTGTGTGCAAAAACGAAGTAGTGAAAGCCTTTGGGGCGCCGAGGCCCGTACAAAAAATTCTTTAGACAGTCTATGTACTGTCCATAGACTTTTGACGATAAAGTCAGAAAACGTTTTGTAGACAAATTATACAGACATGTATCGGCAGTAAAACTACAAGCTGGATATAGGCAATCTATAGACTGTGGCCATATGCTTTTAGTTGACATTTGTCTATAGACAGTCTACAGTCTAAATACAGTTTACAGTTTAGGGGAATCCCCCAAGGTGGAGTAGATTTGTAATAAGGGAGTAATTGCTCATTGACATCCGCCCGAGCACAGCCATACGGCTACAAAGGAATGCTGCATGTTTGATGTCAACGAGTAAATACTCCCTTATTATAGTCTCCAGACTTGAATAGACAAAAGGAAGTACCAATAGGAAGGCCATAAAGCCACAAGAGCTCTGTAGAAAATCATAGGCAATTTTCATGAAAGACGTCAGTCATGGTCTTGCTGAAATCTTTTGCTACAGCTACACTAGTATGAGCCTTGGAACAGTAATATTCATATGCATTTTTCAAGCATGGAATGCAAGCCAGGCACAGCATAGTTTGTCCACGCTCTGAGAAGTCGTGACGTTACCCAGGCAAACTAGCTTGTGCTAGCGTGATAAGCTTTTCCTGTACTTGTTTTCAGCTTTGTGTGCTACGGTTTAGCTTCGGAATAAGAAGGGAACCAGCCGGAATGTTAGGCAGATGGTCTTGTGTTGGCCAAAAAACACGTACATGTGCTTCGTGCAAGTGGGTCCACAAAACGGAGTTTTGCGAGGCTAGGCTGCAGGTTTATTTTCCAATAGATTGAGCAGTTCATGGTCTTCAACCTTGCCGAGTTATTTGAAGGCCCCGTTCCTTCATGATCCCGTAGGCTGGAGATCGAGCGATGATGTTCACTTGAGCTTTTCGCAGTGCCTCGGTGTCCTGGTTAGAAAGATTAGGAAGAAAAGAAGTAATAGTGGCGATCAAGAAAAACGCACAGTAAAGGTGAATTTATAGCTATAACGGGGAAACGCTTTGAAATGCTTAAAACCTTCAAAACAGTTCTGAAAAGCGTGACGTATCTTCATTCGCGGCCGTTTACCCGCCACTGCCTAACAGTTACTATTTAAATGTAATAGCTTGTTTGTATCGATAAGCCTTACCGATAGTTTTCATAACATTTTCATTTCTCATGCTTTTAATTTAGCGGCAACTTCTCGACATTTTGTTTTCAGAAGTATACTGCAAAGAAAATAGTGAAAAAATACAAGGGGGGGGGGGGGCTATGTAAACATAAAGTGCGGTGAGGCGAAAGCCTTTTGAGCGGTGTTGCTGCTTGTGTCACTGACGTGCGGTTAAGATGTTAATTAAGTGCAGAATTGTTTGTGAATCTTGAAGGCTGACGACACTGGAGGGCGTTTGGGAGGCAGCCATCTGATTCGACACCTTTCTGCAAACACTCTCCAGCGTCCTTGACAAGGAGAGCTACATATGGGTTGGCAGGAAGTAGCGTAGCCATTAGCACGCTCGGCTGCGGAACGAAAGGATGGTGGTTCGAATCCCATCGTGCACAAAGATTTCTTTTCTGGTCTGCGTAGAAAAAGCGTGAAACCTCCGCTGAGAACCTTCTGTCCACAACGATGAGGCATTAAAGGCTTTCGCCTTAAAACAACATTTTAGTTATTCTCACCGATGACTTTTAGACAGAAGCAGCTTGTGACTGACGTGGAGCGCGAAGGGCATGAACCACCACAGATTCGCGCTTCGCGCCTAGCAAAGACCCGTGTCCAGTCGTCGTCGCACACAAATACAGTGCACCACAGCACGCTTTCAGCCTCCACAGGGTGGAGATTGTTTCCTATGGATAAAAAGCCAAGTAGCTGAGATCACGGTAGGCTCTAGTCCTCAGTAACGACAGTACGGTAGACCACATATCAGGCGCGTAAACAGCGAGAGAGGAAAAGAAAAACACAAAGGCAATGAGGTTAACTGGATGGCGCCCAATACATGCGGTACTACACTTGGGTAGGGGAACAGAGGAATAGAAAAAGGGTGAGTGGGAAATGGGTTTGATTTCGTTCATGGGGGTTTAACATCGCGAAGTGACTCAGGCTATGAGGGACCCCGTAGTTAAGGGCTCCGGACATTTCGACCACCTGGGGTTCTTCAACGTGCACTGATATCGCACACTACACTGGCCTCTAGAATTTCGCCTTCTTCGAAATTGAGCCGTCGCGGCCGGGATCGAACCCGCGTCTTTCGGGTCAGCAGCCGAGAGCCATAACCACTGAGTCACTGGGGCGGCTAGAGATAAAGGGGAGATCAGTTACGCAGGAGGACAGGGTACAAAGGACCGCACATCAGGACTCACAGGACGCACACTGAAAGTTTATAGTGATGAGCTCGTAAAGAGATCATGAATATATACTCAGTATACCGTGAAAGCTGTATATAGCGCGTGCGAACTGTGAACTGCAAGCATTCATATTTAATCGATAATATTTTTCCATACATGTCTGCTTATGCCTGCACATATCTTTCATGTATTATTCCCAATTAAAGTATTTAAAGTGATAAAGGGGTGTGATGTAGTAACAAAATGTGTAATTAGTGCCCTTCCATTCCCGGCTTGAGAGCTGCAAATTAGCCAGAGAGGAAAGGACTGTATTTTTGCAAACGAGCAAGACAACATCGTGATATCATTTCATAAGTGTATGGTTTGTCGGCAAAAAAAAGAAAACTTTGATAGGAGCTTGCCTTTCATAATACATTACTCCCGAACACTTCATAAATAGCTCTCATGCTCTTAGAGTAGCTCGCTGATGACTGAATTCCTTCCCATCGGCGCAGTTGCAAGTCTCCAAACAGAGCCGCCAGACACACATCCGAATGTTACCGAAGAAAACGTGTTAAAAAACTCCACTAGTAACGAGGACTGGCACTAATGCTCCCATTTGTGGCAGGAACAAAAAAAAATGCATTTCTTGAATTTTACGAGTGGGTATTCAGTTCTGTCTTGCTTTCGCAAAGCCCCGCGGCGTTTTAGGCGTAAAAATAATTAACGGGAGGGTTGTTTCATAAGCTCCAAACGGCTACACCACAGAGGTATCGAGCATGAAAACTAGAAGCCTATGTTTGAGTTGGAATGAAACTAGAAACTCCTCGCTGCAACAAGGCAAGATGCATTTTTAAACCTCTATTGATACACACCTGTCGGCTTTCTAGAAGTTTCAGTCTGCATGGAAAATTAGCTATGTTTATTTAATATCCCTGTAAATCATTTATCTGTGGCATGCATGTTGGAAATGTGGGTGGTGTTGGTGTAACACGTTTACTAAAATAGCCTTTAAAGTAGGCGTTTAAAAGGTGCTGGGCCAAGGTGACGAGGGCGCGTTTCATGTTCGGGTCCCAGGGTGGCGAGCCAGATGGGCCATGTTAAAGGAGGTGGGGAGGATAGGCGGGAGACTGGAAAGCCGAGTGGCACTATGTAAGGCAGTGTTCTATATCTGCATATGTGTGTGGGCAGTTTGAGAACTGAGTAAGAGCGTGAAAGTTAGAAGCAGAAAGCTTTTAGTACGGTCTTTTTTACCGAGCTAGGTCAACACCGCCTAGATTTACAAGGCCTCGGCACGTATATAAGAATTCTGGCAAGCGATATGGACGAGCACGTGACCGTCTTTCATGTCGTGCAGCGAGCAGGCTTGAGCCCTATGGATCCTGCCCATTTGACAGTGCCTGCTCACACTATTGACGTGGGCACCTGAAAGAGGATGTTGTGCGGGTCTACTTCTTCTTCTAGGTGGTGCTGCCATATGGCACATATGGAGAAGCGTCTCTGAAAAGAGCGCTCAAACGTGGTGACTACGGGTGATGTTGGGTACAACATTTGACTCTACTGGAAGCCTCATAACGTAGGTGGTCAGACTGGATACGTGTTCCGCATATAGGACGCAACTGCAGTTGAAGTGTACACTGTCGACGCGCTGATTACAGAAAAACGGTCAAGCTTCCAGCACTGGTTCATACTGGCCCTCGCGCAATCCTCACCGATGGCCGGTATAGGAACAGTGGTGCCCCTGGCGCTGGGCACTGGTCCTCGGTGACGCAGTTTCCCTGGGCGTTGCGGAAAAAGCCAGGAGAGCAGAAGCACCCACTCGCGCAGTCTAAAGTACAGGATGACCCGATGGTCCGCTTCTCGCAGGTGGTCTCAGCGCACGAGTGGCTGACGCACGTCTTCCAGACTTGGTTGAGACCGCATGCCGGATGAGGCTTGCCTGCACAGAGAGCAGAAGCGTACAGGGGTCGACCACGACACCTGTATGCATAATGTCACCCCGTGAATATAATTCTGGTTCCGATAGTCTACTAACATTTCCCCTAACTTGTTGCACATAAAAAGCACTGGCCACGAATCGCAATGTCTAGCTTCCTTGAGCGTCTCGATATAAATGCACATTACATGCTTGAGTACTTTCCCCAACCGTAGGCGAACAGAGGTTATAACTTGTTATGGAGTCAGGGACCGCAACAACTTAGAGGATACGGGGGTCAAGAAAAAAGTTACTTCTGCGCGATGAAGCAGAGGAGTTGAATATAACGGAAATGAGAGTGGGCTTCAATGGGTGTTCCATCCGATGAAACAAATACCAGCTTTCTGGCTAGGCAGGTTACGCAGCAATACATTTTTTTTCGTTATGCTTTACCCCGTAAGAATTTTTCGATGACTCTGCACACTTCATTCAGTGTGTAGAGATTATAGCGTGCTACCCACTAGAAAGTGAAGGTGCTTGCGGCATAAATATCGGCATGACAGAACAGATCCTCTACATGCATAAGATGATTACGGGAGCTTCACTGACGCCCAGCGTGGAGTGCTAGCGTGTGTTATTTCAACTCCCGATGTCTTTCCTATGACGCTTAAGCTCTGCCTTCTCTTGAAAAGTTTGGCGGCCACTTGCCAGTGTTAGTCCAGGACACGCTGAAAAGTTTCGAGTTCGAAAGTTTCGAAAAATTCGAAAGACAGTATGACATATTGCGATATATTTATACTGTTATATAATACGAAGTTGCCATATATTTTGAGGATTGCGGATACAAAAACCTACTCCTTGTAGCGGCCCTACTACAGCGCCTCAGCGCTAGCTTTCAGAAAAAAAAGAAAGAATGATATTCTTCGGAGCTCTGTCCCTGATGCAACTTTGCCTTGGCAATGGCTAGAGATATGCGCCAGAAAGTGCTAACTGGTTGGATGGATTTCTTTTTATGCCGCTAAGAAAACTACGCGCATGGTGCTTTGTTGCTAAAAATTCAGTGCGCTGTTTTTTAACACGATACACAACTTCGGAATTGACACTTTTTTCCCAAAGTCATTTTTTAAAACGTGAGCTACTTACTCTTCACTAGTTAACAAACTATCAAAAACAAACAAATGCAGCAGACTAAGCCATGGAACTCCCAACGGCACTTCTTCTCACCTGCCTTGTACACACGCAGTTTTTTTAGATTGGTTACATTTAATTAAGACACCTGCTATAGGTATTAAACTATGCAAACTAATTGACTCTAATCCAGTCGTATGGAGAGCTGCGACGTACCTTTTCTAACTGGTCCAGGAGGGCACTGATTCATCGTGACGCAGTTCCCTGCGCTGTTTCGGTAAAATCCCTTGGAGCAATAGCAGCCGTAGCGGCAGTCGGCCGTGCACACGGGCCCTATGACGGGCCTGTCGCACGTGCTCTCGGCACAGGTTCCGCTTACACACTCCTTCCATTCCTCGTTGGCGCGGCATCTCCGTGGAACGGGAGGGAACCTGGATATTGACAGCGCTTCGGCGGGGGCACCTGGGAAAACATTTTTCCACCATGAAAAAGCTCGCATAAGCCAGCGAGCCGCCAAAGCCTGTTAACGTCCAAAAACGTTACGATGATTGTATGTGGTACTAAGATCGAGAAGGACGATACCTAATGCATGTTAGGATGACTCCCTCCTCCAGACAGAGTAAGAAGCGTGGCGTCAGACTACGAGAAGCCTCCTGATAGGAAGTTTGAAACGAAGTGTATATTGTGCTGTGAATGATTTTGTGTGAACGGCGATAGTAGTCGCCGTCTTGTACTTTTCATAGCTTGTTTGTACCGAGCGACACTAGTCGCTGCATTGTTGTTTTTGTCTTTGTGAGGGACTGTGGTCCCTTTGTGTGAATTATGGGTCCAATAAACTTCTCTTCAATGTGTATTGCACTAAGACGTATTTGGGATGCATTACATAATTTGGGGCTGATTTTAAGAGCTAATGAAGCAAAAAAGGCTGCACTCATCAGGTCCTTCTGTCCAAACTACTCCGCATGATGTGCCGTCCACGGAGGTTCTTTGATGCGATGTGCTGATTCTGGTTGATCTTAATGTTGGGCAGACCGACAGGTGGTGGTGAATGCTCACTGTGGCGTCCCATCAAATGCTTATGGGGTGAATGAGTAAGCCTACGAAAAGAAAAAATAATGTCAAAATCCTAATTTCTCGTACGGACGACTACGTTTTTCTCGCTTGTCGGCAGCCGCAAAATCAGCGGGAAAAAACGAGAACGCTCACAAGCAGCGAAAAACAAAGGCAATGAAAATGTTGACCAAGAACCACATTCTTTAATCTTAAAAACAGTGCCTGTACCGGACAAGGAAAATAAATACGAAAAGGTGTAGTTCTTGTTTTCTTAGAGGCTTTTTTAGCTGAAGGCGACTGCTTGGTTTCGTAGATATAATTCGCGTTCAGATGTGTCCAAAGATTACAAATCTTTTTAAATATTAACCTTAACGAAAAATAGAGTGTTGGAACGCAATAGGTTTTAGCGCCTCCCTTGACCAGCTTAATTTACCGTTGAACTTCCAGAGAACTGTTTCTTGAAATTATTAGATTTAAAAAAGTTTGAAGAGCCGGTCCACCTCTTTTGGGAGTACGTGCCTAGGAATGAAAAGGCACTTCTTACCTTTAATCGCTGGCATTCGAATTTGTATAAGGGCGGCTCGTGTCTTCATTATTTAGATCTGCACTTTGCAAATCCTGGATGCAAAAGGTCAAGAATTACCTACGGTCTGCTGGTTTTTATGCGAAGCATATTACTAGAGCTACACTACAGCCCGTCGAGCGCGGCGGTGGAGCTACCACGTGACACCACGTGACAACATGACGTCACAGCAGAGGAGAGATGGGCTGCCGGCTCGCGCGGTCGGCCGCGGCGGTGGAGGCTCCACATCAGAGGCGCTGCCTGCTGCTGCTGGGGGTACATCAATACAGTCTATAGGGAATGGTGGCGGTGGTGGAATAACTAAGGGTATTTCCAATGTACTTTCCATGGGTGCCAAGAATGCTGTTGTAGCCGGTGCTGGGGCAGCGGTTGTACACTCTGCATTGAATTCACCGATGATCCCGTATATAGCTGCCACGGCAATCCTTGCTACACTTCTAGTGGTTGTATTAAAATGACCAAGTATTCAACCAAGGAAAGCCATGTATTACCAAGCCTAGCCATCAATATGCTTCGCATCTGACTAGGCTTAACCTTAGCTAAGCCTCAGCCATTTTTCCGCCCGTTCTTCTTCACGCTGTCACTGAATCTTTGTCGAACTCTTTACGCCCAGTTTAAAGGCTTTGTTGGTGGACACACGCAAGAAGCGGGAGTCCAAGGTGATACCTTATGTTCACAAGGTTTCGCAGAGCCTGAAGGATGCTGCCGAATCTACGATCTGAATTCTACGCCCTGCAAGCTGTCTCGTTTATGCTCACTAATCAAGAAAGAAAAACAAAAGAAGGTTATGTTTGGCGCTCAAGCTTGTGTCTTGCGGAAAGAATGTGATCTGTGAGATGCCTCTCAGCTGTGATCAGGGATATGTCAGCCAGACGAGCCGCTGTAATATTAACCAATTAGCAAAGCATACCAACGCCTTAGATGCGTTGGTATGCGTTGGTATGCTTAGATGCGGGCAGCGTCTATCTAAACTATCTAAGCATGGCAAGTCCTGCAGGCATGACGGCAAAACCTGTACTCCGCTTTTCGGGTTAACAAATATTATGGATGATGCGAGGGAGCGATAAGAACGCAAAATTATTTTAGCCTCGCCGATAGCGACATTTCGCAATGGCCACTCTATAAGGGAAGTTTTCATCCGCTTATAGAGCAAGAAACTGGAATTTCTAGCTCGAAAAGGTGATTGCGCACTTGGTGCTTTGGTGCGCATATATTTTGTTGTTGACGAAGAAAAGAAGCGTTGGCGCAATAAACCAGCTGCTAGTATGTGCTCATCCAGGTCGCTTCTTTAGTGTCCCGTACTTTGCGCAGATTTTTTATGTTTAAAGAACGCCGTACCACGTAGCCCAAGGCCGCACTCTTCAAGAGCAGCACTGTTGGGCAAAAGCTGCGTGTACCTTCGGCTTAAGAGAAAAAAAAATTGTAGGCGACACTTAAGCTCCGCCTTAAGGTTATGAGGCGATAATGGGTTAATTCCCATATGTCATTCTCTGCTTCACATTCATCGATCCCTCGGAGTCCTCATACCTCTCCTGGTTCAGTGGTGCAGCGGTTAAGCGATGCGCCACTTCCTTGCGATGGCAGGTGCTCCCAGCGGAGGGCCTTGCGCGACCCAGGTTGCTCGCCTCCAGCGACCAATGATTAATTTTACTGCCACCTGCCACAGCGGGCAGGTTGTGATGACGCCGTAAGGTCACGTGACCAAGGTTGTCCACCTGCCTCCTAGGTTACTCTCTGGGGATCACCTGCCACCGTCATGCTCGTGATTTTTTGCTCGCAGCGCCGACAGTGCCGAAGTCGGATTTTCTGGGCAACGGGGCCTTGAATTCTATTGCGGTAGTAGTAAATATGCGGCTACTAACGCACAACACCTTAGTAAGACGGAAACTGGGGATAGATGGAAAGTGTTTGGAATTATATTTGCTAGCGCTTAGTGAACACACGGGACAAGAACACAAATACACACGACAGACGCTAGTCTTAAACTGTCGTTTATTCGAAAAACAATCAATATAAGACATCTCAAAAATGCCGAACTCACGTAGCAACGCCACGCTTCAGGAACATTTCTTTTTGTGAAAGATTGACAGACGGGGTGCTGACGCATTTCGAACCTTCATTTTCAATGCACCTAGCTTCAAAAATTTCACGTTCCGATTCGGTTTTCATTGTGCCTAGAATGATTGTTTCTGGAAAGATTGGTGCGCAAGGTACAGGGTCAGGGTCGCCAGGATGCCGTTCGATAAAACAGCGTTTGCAGTGCGCAGCGAGGCGCAGTGGCGTTGCTACTGCGCGTGTGTGAGTTCGGCATTTTTGAGATTTCTTATATTGATTGTTTTTCGAATAAACAGCAGTTGAAGACTAGCGTCTGTCCTGTGTATTTGTGTTCATCTCCCGTATGTTCACTAAGCGCTAGCAAATATGATTCCAAACGCCTTAGAGCTGGCAATTCCATTCATGTTAAAGAGTTTCCGGCAGTGGACGAAAATATGCGCTATTTTCATCTGCACTCCTGATACACACTAATCTTACACAGTTGAGTTAAATACATTGAGTTGACAATATTAGCCACGTGCACACAAACACACCCTCATGGAGAACTAATGCTGCATATTTCATTTGTGAATCAAAAAATTGTCGACGATTACGTTACTTCCTAATGCGAAATTTGAGCGCAGCTCAGTAGCTATTTCGGCTTCTCGATAGATTGAGGCAAATAATTCGAGCAAGACATGTATGTACAATTGCTGACGACTCGTTATTTTTCACGCATGTTCTTTCTTTAAGAAACACTCCACTAACAGTTCTTGATTGTCATGAAGGAAGCTTTGTGGTCGGAGAAACGGATATATGCTCGACTTGCTGCACCAATGCCTGCATCTGAAAGACTGATGCTGTCCAAAACGGGCAGAAACACGCTGCGGTTGCTGGGCATGAGGGACGCTTTAAAAGAAATCAGCAACACAGCGAGCGCACCAAATGAAATCAGGAAGGTCATTGAGATCAGTCCGATTCCGAAAAACATGAATCCAGATATACATAAGGAGAGAAGAAAGGCAAGATCTGAATTCCACGAAAGAAGCTTCACCGGGGCAAAAGAGGTATGTATATACGTTGACGCAGCCACATACAGACACTGATACGGTTCGGTAGCCAGCGTGGTGGATCACCAGCTCAGGGAACTCAACTACGCTGCGATAAAAACCAACAACAACCTCGAGGCTGAGGAAGCAGCAATTGCACTCGCCACACCCAGCAGGGTGACGAGCCCCATGCACACATCATTACAGAGTTGCAAGAGTCGTGCAGAAGGTACAGAAGCCTTTAATAGACGCTTCATCACGTGGACACCAGGCATTGAGGCTGTCAAAGAGAACCAACGTGCGGACGCCAACGCCCAAGCATACGCCAACCGGGAGGCGCGCACCGAAGGGGAACAGGACGCATTCACTAGACGGTATGGAGCCATCTTAGAACACCAACGAGTCCTCAGGAGGACCTACCCCGCTCCCCACAAAAACCTTAGTAGAGAGCAGTCGGTTGCCTGGAGACAACTGCAGACTAATACATACCCCAATCTGAGTTTACTAAGCAAAAAATATATCCTTCCACATATGACAACAAATGCCCGCTATGCGGTGAACACCCAAGGCTTTACCACGTTACATGGGGCTGTCATAAAATGCAGGCAGCGCCGATAAACAACACACCAACACCGGAGCAGTGGCACGCTGCGCTATCCAGCTGGAAGCCTGAAGAGCAGCTCAAGCTGATCGACAGGGCTAGCAAGACTGCAAATGCCACTGGGGCCCTGGACTGAGGGCTCCACCTACGCTGAGAGAACCCTTGTGACAATAAAGTTCTTCATTCATTTCATTCATTCGACTTCTAGCGAGGTGTGCGTTAGGAACGATACAGCTGCTAGAGGTGAAAGATTGTGGCCGACTGCGCTAATGGCAAAGGCCGGCTGAGTGGTGTATGCCGCGGCATCTACGTAGACAGCCTCCGTGTGTTGCTTATACCGCTTGTGTAGTGCGTGGGCTCTTGCTGCGCGTCGAGCTTGGTGGTGGACTGGGTGCATATTTTTTGGGAGTGGATGCACTGTTAGAAGCTTTTGAGTGACCCCGGGGTGGGGTATGTAGGTTGAAGAGTGTTGGTTGATTTAAGACCTAGGTTTTTAATGATGCTGCGGCCTGTGGGGGTGGAGGAGAGGCGTTCAAGGTGTGCCGTACGGTGAGCTTCTGTAAGTTTGGCTAATGTGTTATGTATGCCCATGAGTAACAGCCCTTCGTTGGAGGTGTGTCGAGGGAGATGGAGTGCGGTCTTGTACGCCTGGCGAATGAGGGTGTTGATTTTCTCTTCTTCTGCTCTCGTGAGGAAGAGATATGGGAGAGAGTATACTATGCGGCTGACGACGAATGCTTGAACTAGGCGACGGAGGTCATGTCTGTCATGCCGCTGTGCCGGCTGGCAATTCATTGTATGAGCCGCATGGTCTGATGGACGGTGTTTGTGAGTTTGGTGATCGTGGCGGTGTTCTTGCCGTTGCTCTGGAGTAGAATTCCTAGGATTTGGACCTTCTCCACTTCTGGGATGGGGATGCCGTCCAACGTGACATTTATTGGAGGCGGGGAGCCTAGGTCCATCCTACATCTAGGTGGTCGAAGATTGAGTAACCTGGATTTGGTAGGGGAGCAGGCCAGGCCGACGGTTGCAGCATGCGCTGCCACCAGGTCGGCACCGGCCTGCAATGTTTCTTCTATGGTTCCCGCATTTCCTCTGGCTGTCCACAGTGCAATGTCGTCGGCATGGAAGGAGTGCGAGAGATTAGGTACTGCGTTTAACGCCTTGGCCATCCGAATAAGTGTTATGCTGAAGAGCAGCGGCGAGAGGACTGACCCTTGCGGGGTGCCTCTGCTGCCGAGTGTGAAGCTTGGAGAGGAGAGGAGAGATACCCGAACCAGATATCTGCTGTGCGGTGCCTTAGAAAGGCTGAAATGTATTTGAAGGTGCGCGGACCGGTTTGCAGTCTCGAGAGCGCTTCTAGGATGGCGGAGTGGCCGACGTTGTCAAATTCTTTGGTTAGGTCCAAAGCTAGTGTTGCTAGCGTACGTTTTGCATTTCGGAGGCGGAGGGCCTCTTCCGAAATCTGGAGCATAACATCCTGTGTGGACAGATGACAGCGGAAGCCAATCACCATGTGGGGGAATAGGTTGTGATCGTCCATATCGTTCTTTAGGCGATCCAGGACCACATGTTCGAACAGTTTTCCTAGGCAGGATGTGAGAGAGATTGGGCGTAGGTTTTTCAGATGTAGAGGTTTACCTGGTTTCGGAATAAAGGTTATGCTGGCGTGCGTCCATTGGGCTGGTAGCGCTCTGTCTTGCCAGCACTTGTTGAACAGGTCTGTTATAGCCTGCATGGAGCAGTCGTCGAGATTCCTGAGCATCTTGTTAACTTTGTCTGCGCCCGGGGCCGAAGTGGTGCATAGTTTCTGCATGGCGGCTTTAACTTCCGATGTGGAAATGTCCTCCTATAGTGTATGATTATGGCCACCGGTGTAAGTAGGGAGCGGGGTAGGTGGAGTTGAGGCAATGTATTGTGCTTTAAGGGCGTCTAACAAGACGTCATCCTGTAGGGGGACCTTGTGTAGTAAGCGGTTGATATTTTTTCTCTGCATTGCGTTTGAGCCTCCTGGTTCGAGCAGGCAACGAAGAAATTTCCACGTGTCTTTGAGGCCAAGGTTGACGCTCATACGATCGAACAGCTAGCCCCATTGCTGGTGTGCCAGTTGGCTTGCATGTGCTTCAATCCCCTTTACGAGCGCGGCTATGCGCCGCTTGAGTGGCCGATTGTGTTTGTGAGCGAGCCACCTTTTTTGAAGGCTGGCATGCGCTTCCCAAAGATGTAGTGGGCGACTATCTGCCGTCTTTGCATTTGGGGCGTCAGGGATTTTGGATGGGGTCCAAGCCACGTCCTTTGGGGGGGTTTGTGTCCAGTTGTCCATATCTGTAATGATGTCTGGGACGTCTCGTCGGATATGATGGAACTTGTCTTAGTTCAGCACCTCCAGGATCGTTTTCTAATCTGGGCTAAGGTTGTGAGGTTCAGTTCAGTGCTGAGTATACAGTGACCACTACCGAACGAGTGCTGCGTGTATGTGGAATGATTATTGGGGAGGTGTTGTGAGAGGGTTATGTCCGGGCTAGTGTTGTGTTCCGATCCTTGTTGGTAGGTCTGTGTCGTTGAGCAGGGATAAGCCTTCATTCTGGATGAAAGTCCAAACTGAGGTGCCTTTACGACAGTTTCTCGGGTAGCTCCAACTGGTGTGGTTGGCGTTAAAGTCGCCAATTATCAGAATGGGGTGGTTCGCACTGATCATGAGTGCCTTGCGCATTACTGCAATGAGAGGTGCCGGAAGGCCTTTTGGCGGGCTATATATATTTAGTATGAAGAGGCTGCTGCCCCTGCGTGCGCGGGGTAAGAGTTCTACTAGGAGGCCGCCTATGTCATCGAGCTCTAAAGCGTGCTCAATTGCGGGAAAGTTGCGGTAAACCAGTGTGGCTACTCGTGTTCGTAGCAGCACGCTGGGTGACTCATGAACTGCGTAGTTTCGAAGTTTAACATTACAGTGAGTTTCTTGCAATGCTATAACGGTAGGCATCTCGTCTGCTGAGAAGTTTTGAAGGTGAAGTTGCAGGTTGTTGCGCTTTGTTCTGAAGCTCCGGAAATTCCACTGCCACACTCGAATGCGGCTACGTTGTGCAGCCATGTTGGGGGCGCGACTGACGGGACTATGAGATTTGGGCTGTTTGGCTGGGTGATGAATGGTCCTGGTATGTGGGGCTGGATGTGAGCCATAGAGGCTTCATGTGCGCCTTTACGTTGCCGGCCTGCTATGTTTGCCATCCATTCTGCGGTATCAGTGCGTAGGGCGTTCATGTTTAGTTCGAGTCTTTCAATTATCGAGGTTAGCTGAGGGAGCGCAGCTGTGCCAACCGAGTTGGGGGGGGGGGGGGGGGGGTCATTCTCAGCTTGCGCCTTGCGCTTAAGTGGGGGGTTGCGACTAGATGACGCAGCGCGCGAGGATGAGGTGGAGGCAGGGGAAGGAGTGAGTGGCTTGGGTGTGATAGTTTGTACTGGGCTGGGGGAGGGGGGGACCGAATTCTTTTGGAGCTGTTTTCTCCTGAGAAGTAGCTGTAATTGTTGCCGGAGCTCTGCAATTTCTAAACTGTGCTGTCGGAGTTGTGCTCTGAGCTCTTCATTCTCTTTAGCGAGCGAGGGAGGTCCCGGTCTCCAGCTCACCAACTTATCCATGGGCCGGGCTTCTGGTCCCGGTAGTGGCGGCAAGGAGGCGGACCGGCTCCTGTGCTGGCTTTTCCGTGAGACGGACCTGGAACCGGTTCTGGAGTTGGTCCGAAGCCGGCTGCGTAATGACCGGGACTGCCGAGCCGTGCTGTCGGTGGGTGAAGACCCTGCGGGAGTGTCTGTGGTGGTTGTAGCAGTGGTGTTGGATTTCAGCTTGCCAGTCCGGTCGAACCGGACTGTGCATTTTTTGGACCCCCGTGAAGTGGGAGCCACCGCACAGGATGCATTTGGAGTCCCACGTGAGAATTGAGGTTGCCGGATGGGTGTCGCCGCATCGTTGACATCGGTTGCTGACAGCTTGCGGGCAGACGTCTCGTCGGTGGCCCGGTATCCAGCAGTTGAAACAGGCCTCTACCCTGGCTTTGAAGCGGCGGCAGTTATAGACGGCTGCGTAGAAGTTCAGCTGCTTGAAAACATTCTTTGTTTTGACGAAGGTGACCAGGATTGATTTAGTGCGGCCCAAAGGCGCGCGTCTGCTATTCTGAGGATCGTCTACGGTTTAATGCGACGAGGTAGTTGAATATGTATTCTTGGGTTTGGTTGTAGATTGCGTTGTAGAGAATTCCACGTACGGCATCGTTGGGCGCGGCGATGTAAGCCTTTACCGGGAATTGCTTGTCATTGAGTTGGAGCGCCTGCAGCTGCACGTAGTTTTTGTCCCGCACCTCGTCAGGGGTGCTGATTGTGTATGAGTTATTGTACGGGTTAACTCTGAGTCGGTCACGATGCCGGGCGTCATGGTAGTTGAGCTTCACAGCCGCGCACACAATAGGCAGCAGCGCGCCGCCGTTACATTGTCTAAGATCCAATCCGCCACCAGGTCGGAAAGTTACTTTCACATTCGGCCGTCGATCCCGGCTGCGGCGGCCGAATTTCGATGAAGGCGAAATTCTAGAGGCCCGTGTACTGTGCGATGTCAGTACATGTTAAAAGCCCCAGGTGGTCGAAATTTCCGGAGCCCTTCACTACGGCGTCCCTCATAGCTTGAGTTGCTTTGGGACGTTAAATACCAATAAACCAATAAACCAATCAGATCCGTAGCCGGGAGTTTTGGCAGCGGAGCATGACGCTTAAGTTTTGGAGAAATTGTCTTGCTTTTACTGGGGCGTTGCCGACGTGGCTGCGCCGGCGGGTGGGTGAGCTTGGGAGGCCTTCTTCAGAGGCGGGTTCGAAGTGCCTAGGGTAGGGAAGACCACATTGCGGGCTGGGATTGCTCTCGACCAACGGGGCTCATTACCGAAGTCTTTGGGATTGATTTCTTCGCCTACTACGCTGTAAAGCATCATTGCTCAGGTCAATACGGAGGCGAGGTGAGTCTAGACGCGCCGGTGGCCGTAGGCCTAACCGGTGGCCGCAGCGTCGGGGGCGCTTGTTGTGCTAAGTGCAACGCGGGGCCAGCGGGGCCTAGCGTTCCACGCCTGGCTCGGAGCGGTAGAGTCCTTTTCGCGCAAACATGGTCGGAGTTGCACGAAAAATTGTGGGAACGGGTGCCGAACACCTTCAGTAATCGATTATGGGTGGTATCAGTCCATTTAACGTCTAAGATCCGTCGTCCCGAGTGAAAATCCCGGGTACATTGCGCGCGCCGGCTGCATGCGGGCTACAGCGAGGTAGCGGTGGCGTCAAAAACACGCACGAAGCAGCTAGGCGCGAAAACAAGCCACGCTGACGCCGAACCCCGGGGGCAGCGGGGACAGAAAACATGCGCCAAAGCGCCACACAACCCGGGCGACCGGGCAGTGCAGTCTAAGAAAACGTGGTGCGCCGTCTGGGTCGGACCACAGTGGGGACACCCTTCGATGGGCACAATGCCCCAAGCTGCTAGGCGCTCTAGTGTCGGAAGTCGGAAGGACGCCCCAACGTTGCTTCCACTCGAAGTCGCGGACCTAGGAGGGGAGCGAACTCGCGCCCAACGTCCTCCACGTGCGGTCTGCGCTGCGCCTCTGGCCGTCGGGGCTGAGTTGCACGCAGGTGACCAACTCGCCTACGCGCAAAGCTGACATGGCGAGCTCGACGCCAGGGAGGTCAGCCTCTAGGCTGAGCTGAAAACCGGCGGCGGCACAGTAGAAGACGAGGGGTCACTCGGCCTGCGGGCCTGAGTGTCGCCCCGGGGTGGACGCTCGGCGAGCTGTGCTCAGCCAGTAGAGCAACAACAGCTAGCGGGAACCATCCCAGATGAAAGCTCCAACCAAAGAGGCAAGGCGGCCTGCTGTTCGACAAGGTAGCGCAGCAACGCGAGCGGCATAGAAGGCGAAAGCGGAGGCTCGTGTTTTGTTGCGGTGGTGGTGGTGAAAAACATGTATCGTGCATTAAAGTTTTATAGAGAGGTGATTGAGGTAGGACCTATTGTCCCTTTCCCCTAACAATACTAGATGGCGTCCCTATTCCGGGGCTCCATTGGCAAGCAACGCCGCCCGCGTCCGGTGACCAAGGCCTTTTGGGTCTTTAGGTCCTGACAGCCGAGCAGGGCCGCCTCCCAGTCTTCTCTGGCGGGGTTGGGGTTGGGGGGGATAGAGGGGCTTGATTGACACGCCCAAACCATGTGGAACGTATCAGCCACTTCCCCACAGAACTGGCACGTGCCATCAAAGGATGTGTTGAAATGTTTAAGTACCGCCGGGCACAGTACAGTGTTAGTGAGAATTTTGATGAGGAGGCGCTCGTCAGCGCGATTCAGTCCGTTACAAGGGGCCGGGTAGCGGCGGTGCTCCTCCTTGTAGTAATCGACGATGTGTTTGAATGTAAGGGCCACATTGTCTGATTGGGAATAGGCTTCCAAGGACAGGGAGATAGCCCGGGGAGAGAGTGCGCGGACGGCCTGATCGGCCTGATCGTTTCCATGGAGTCCCTGGTGACCGGGGGCCCAAATCAGGTTATGTGGAGTTGGATCTTCGAATCCGCAGCTATATTCCAGTATGTGCCAGGCCAGCGGGGGAGCCCAGCCCAACTCGTAGTTCCGACAGGCCTCTTGCGAGTCGGTGATGATATGTTTCGACTTGGGGGTTAGTGAGAGCCAGAGCAATGGCAATCTCCTCCGCGTGTGTTGCGTTGTAGGCTTTGAAAGTGAGCCCGTTAGATGTGTTTGTGTTGTGTACGACTGCGGCCGTGTACCACACTCCGTGGTGTGGGTCGGCAACGTCCACGTAATACACATGTTGTTGGTTACCATAGTATCGCGCCAACGCTTCCGCGCGCGCGTGGCGACGACAGCTATGTTCTTCTCTGGACATGTTGCGGGGAAGGGGTCGGACCCGGAGGGCGCGTCTCCAGGGCACTCTCTCCCTTTCCTCAATATGGTAGCCATGTTTGATGTGTAGCCGGTCCAAGAGGCGGCGACCGGACGTGGTCTGTGCTAGACGCGTGTATTGGTTGACTAAGTAGGCTTCTCGAAGCCCCCGGCATGTGTTTACCACGCCCAAGGCCAGAAATCGCTGGTTGGACGTGGCGACCGGGAGGTCGAGAGGCCGCTTGATGACTTTCCGATGGATGACCTCCAGTTGCTCATCATCGTGTTGCGCAGGTGCAAGTAGGGGGTTGAGTAGAGGATTCTACTCGTTACGAAAGCATGGGCAAGCCGCAGTGCATCCTTGCTTCGTAATCTGCGCCGCTTGTTGGAGACCCGACGGACCATGTGGTCCACCTGGTCTCCCACCGTGCGAAGTTTGGCTAGTGTAGTGTCGACCCTGCGTTGATGGTGTATGAAGAGACCAAGGACGCGGATCTCCTTGGACTCCCTGATCGGTCCCGAGGGGAGACTGATGCGAAGCGGAGTTGTGTCCCAAGGGGAGGGACGTATGTCCACAAATTTTGATTTAGATGGGGCGCACTGGAGTCCGCAGTAGGCCGCGTAGTCGTCGACTAGGGTCGCCGCTGCTTGCAGGCAGGATTCTATGTGGCCCAGGTTACCTTGCGTGGCCCAGATTGTAATGTCATCCGCATAAAGAGCGTGATGTATCCGGAGCAAAGAAGACAATTTGAAGGGAAGATGAAGCATTGCCAAATTGAAGAAGAGGGGAGACAGGACCGCGCCTTGAGGTGTTCCCCTCGAGCCGAGGGTGTATGGCCCATGTTCCGCATCTTGTATGCGTATGTAGGCTTGACGGCCTGTAAGAAATTGTTTTATGTAGTTGAATGTTTTGTGGCCACAGTTGGTGTTTCTGAGGTGGTCCAGGATTACTTCGTGTTTGACGTTGTCGAATGCGCCTTTAAGATCCAAGGCCAGGACCACCTTGTCGTTGTGGGGACATTCGACAGGATCTAAGATGTCGTGGTGAAGCTGCAGAAGTGTATCCTGTGCTGACTTGTGAGGGCGAAAACCGAACATGGTGTCCGCGAAAGTGTTTCGAGAAAATCGGAGAGTCTGTCGCGCACCATCGTTTCCATCAGCTTGCCGACACAAGACGTGAGGGAAATGGGGCGAAGGTTCTCCACATCAATAGGTTTGCCGGCCTTCGGAATGAAGGTCACAAGAGCCGATTTCCAATCGAGAGGGAGAGGAGTCTCTCCGTCCCAAATGCTATTGATGTATTTGAGGAGCGCGGCGTAGGGTGCGTCGGGAAGGTTCGCCAAGAGCTTGACCGTCACCTTGTCGCGCCCGGGTGCAGTGCCCCGCTTCATCTTGCGTAAGGCCGCCCGGAGGTCGTGGAGCTGGAAAGGCTTGTTCAGCTCCGTATTCTCTTCGCCTGCATACGAGTACGCCGCCTGCAGGGGGTCCTTAGTGGTGCACAGGTATCGATCCCTGAGCGTGTGCGCTAGTTGTTTTGTCGTCCCTGTAAAGTTGTGCAAGGCCCTATGCAATTGGCGTTGGGTTTCTGTGCGTGCTTGTATTGGATCGATGGGATCGCGGAAGCAAGAATACGCTAGGTGCGAGCGATTTCGCGGAGCCCCGGAGAGCCCCAACTGCGCATGCGCGAGGAGCGAGGGCGAGACAGTTACTGCGTAATTTCCTTTGCTCAAATACGATTTTCATTTTCTACCCCGCCGCGGTGGCTCAGTGGTTACGGCGCTCGGCTGCTGACCCGAAAGACGCGGGTTCGATCCCGGCTGCGGCGGCGGAATTTCGATGAAGGCGAAATTCTAGAGGCGCGTGTACTGTGCGATTGCAGTGCACTTAAAGAACTCCAGGTCTGTAGGTGGTCGAAATTTCCGGAGCCCTTCACCAGGGCGTCCCTCATAGCCTGAGTCGCGTCGGGACGTTAAACCCCAACAAACCCAACCAATTTTCATTTTCTTCATTATGGTCCCTTTTCTTTCAAGGCTAAGATCAGAGGATACTCAACACATCAAACAAATCCCTCGACATGCATCTTGGTCCACAAATCATGCACGGCAATTACTGTAGACCTTAATCTAGACAGCGACATTGAATATACCTTCATAAAAATACTGCCACAGCACAGAAACAGCAAGGGCACCTATATACTCAATATATATAGTCGCCCCAAACAGCACCGCGTAGCCTTCGACGTGATCTTTCTTAAAGCCCTAAGAGAAGCCCAAAAAGCTCCCCTAGCTATAGTTGGCGACTTTAATGCTTCTAGCCCCCTATGGGGATACCCCAGGGAAGACACGAAAGGCAGAAAACTAGCATCCGCCATCGCTGACATGGCCCTGACCCTACTCACGGACCCGCAGCACCCGACGCGAGTCGGCACCAGCGTAACGCGGGATACTTCTCCCGACCTCACGCTCGTCCGCAATGCCCGCAACTATGAGTGGCTCAATACAGGAGAGACCCTAGGCAGCGATCACTACGTGCTGCAGACCATCTTCGAAAGCAACAAGCACAGCAAACCACGAGGGCAAGCCAGAATTACAGACTGGGAGACATTCAGAAAGGACACCAAACTAACCACATCCGAACAAATAACCAGCTACGAAGATTGGGCGGCTTCCATTCTCGACCTTAAAGAAAAGCTCACAAAGTCTCTTGCCACCACGGAGGACCACCCAGCTGTTGACAACCACCTCCTACACCTTTGGGAAGCAAGACGTAGTCTTATAAAACGGTGGAAAAAACAAAGACACAATCGGAAACTAAGACTTCGAATAGCCAAGCTTACTATTCAAGCAGACCAATACGCATGGGACCTCGCTCGCACCAATTGGCTAACGAAGTGCGAATCCCTCAAAGGCCGCCTAGACACCAAGGCTACATGGAACCTTCTGCGATGCCTAATTGACCCTCCGAAAGCGAAGAGTGAACAACACAGAAATTTTCATCGAGCCCTTCACAGCTTTCAAGGCACGGATCATGAACTCGTGGATGAACTCACGCGTCGCTATATCTGCACCGCGCGAGACCCACAACCCTACAATAAGGAGTACCGTGGGGAACCGAACGAAGACCTAGACAGAGATTTAACTTCAGAGGAAATCATTGCAGCACTAGCAGATATGCGCCGAGGCACAGCCCCGGGACAAGACAAAATTACTGTCGGACTTCTGGCCAACCTCGGCACGGAGGCTCTGCAGCAACTCACGGATTACATAAACGAATGTTGGCGTACCGGCACCATTCCACAAGCATGGAAAACAGCCAATGTACACTTTATTCCCAAACCCGGCAAGAAAATCAGCATTGAAAACCTGCGCCCCATATCCCTCACGTCGTGTGCAGGCAAACTCATGGAAAAGGCAGTCCACACCCGTCTCTCCAATTATCTTGAGGACAATGAGCTACTGCCACACACGATGTTTGGATTTCGGGCACACTTGTCCACCCATGATGTGCTTCTGCAAATCAAACGTGAAGTCATTGATCCCGCACGCACAAACAGTAACCGAGCGCTTCTAACACTTGACCTCAAGGGAGCGTTTGACAATGTCAAACACTCCACAATCCTCAACAACCTCCACAGCATGAACTGCGGACAGCGAGCCTACTCGTACATCTGCGATTTCCTTACGGACAGAACCGTCAACATCAGCACCGGCTCAAAACACACAACGCAAGTGAAGATGGGCACGAGAGGCACTCCGCAAGGGGCAGTACTATCCCCACTTCTCTTCAACATTGCACTCCTAAATCTCCCACCTCTTCTCAATCAGGTACAGGGCATACGCCACGCCCTGTACGCTGATGATATAACCATCTGGACAACCACGGGAAGTATGGGAATGATTGAAGAACAACTACAAACCGCGGCGACAACAGTTCAAAATTATGCCCGGGCGTGTGGACTAACGTGCTCACCCGAAAAATCCGAACTGATAGTCTTCCGTCAACGCAAGAATCAAGACACCATCAATATCCGCGTAGACAACTCACCCATCAAGGAAGTTCAGACCATGAAGATACTGGGTCTGTACATAAATAACAACGGCAACAACCTTCTTGCCCTCCAGAAACTACGGCTCGTGAGCGAGCAAGTCGCCAGGATGATCGCCAGGATAACGACGCGCAAATCGGGGATGCGAGAAGACGATACTCTGCGACTGGTGCAGGCTTTCGTTGTAAGCCGCGTCGTCTACGTAGCGCCCTACCTCCGCCTTAAGAAGCGTGACATAAAAAACCTCGACATCATAATCAGAACTGCCTACAAGAAGGCCCTGGGACTCCCTCTTGCGACATCGACGGACCGGCTCTTGCGACTGGGTGTGCACAACACGATCGATGAGCTGATAGAGGCACACCTTACGGCGCAGGTGGTACGGCTCTCCACAACTCGAACTGGCCGACAAGTCCTGAGTGATTTAAACATCAATTGCCCCCGACAGCTAGACACCAAAACCGACATCCCAGCCTCATGGAGAGGACAACTCAAGGCAGCTCCACTACCCAGGAATATGCACCCTGATTTTCACCAGTCAAGACGACAAGCACGAGCCGAAGCCATGAAAAGACACTACGGCGGGCGCGAGGGCGTGTTCTATGTCGATGCTGCGGGTCCCGAGCAGGGAATGACGGCCGTCGCGGTAGTGCACCAAAATACAACAGTCGACGGACTAGTACTGGCTAGCCAGGACATACTGGCTGCGGAAGAAGTGGCGATTGCTCTAGCTGCAACACACACTAGCTCAATATACATTCTCACAGATTCACAGACAGCGTATCGCAATTACCTCAGGGGCAGGGTCGCACCGCTAGCAGCTAAAATCCTGCAAGATAGCTACATCCGTGGCTACCAACCCACACACAAACACTTAATATGGGTACCAGGTCACCAGGGCATCCCAGGGAACGAGAGCGCACATGCCTCAGCCCGAGCATTTCTCCCCCGGGCACCCAGTGCGGATGCCGTGGAACCTCCTACCCCACTACTAACTTACAATGACATACTTCAGCACTTAAGATTATCCCGTCGGGTCTACCCTCCGCCGGCTAAGACACTAGATAAAGGGGAGGAACAACACCTCCGAAAGCTACAGACCAACACTTACAACAACCCACGAAGACTACATGCCATAGACCCGGAGTCATTTGACTCACAATGCAAATTCTGCGGGGAGAAGGCGGACCTGTACCATATGGTATGGGCCTGCCAACGAAATCAGGCGATCACTGTTAATAACCAGCCAACGCAGGAGGGGTGGGAGGCAGCTCTGTCCAGCTCGGACGGAAAGAGTCAAAAGCAACTCATCGAAAGAGCCCGGACAGCAGCCTACGCCAATGGGGTTCCGGACTGAGAGCTCCAACCACGGCTACAACCTCCTAAACCATTTGATTAAAATATTTTCACCACCACCCTTTTCTTTCACTCACACTTCTTCACCGAGACATGTGAGACAGTTACTGCATAATTTCCTTGCCTGAAAAAATTTTCATTTTCTTCATTACGGCCCCTCTTTCTCTTTCTTCTTTCACTCCCACTTCCTCCCTTCCTGTACGGTGTGGTTGAGGCGTTCACCGAGATGACAAAGAATTACGGCGCCTTTTCCTTTCCTCAAAAATTCAGGGGGCACTTTGACTGTCTAAAGTGGGTAGAGGCGGAAGCGTTTTCCGCACCACCTTCGCTGTCTCTGTGGCACTGGTGGCGTCACATGTAATTGAGCACTAATTACTAAGTGATGAAAAATCACTAATTAATGGTTAATTACTGATTTATGCCTGAATACTAATTAACTGCTAATTAATGACGCTTAAGCTTCGCCTTTAGGAGTGGAACGCGACAGCGCGTTGTAGCGCTGCCAGGGAGTGTCCACGGAACGCCACCACCCGTTCGGCGCGATGCCTTGCCCTTTGAACGCAACGCTTTTTGAGGAAAGGAAATGGCGCAGTAATTCTCTGTCATCTCGGTGGACACCTGAACCGCACCGTAGAGGAAGGGAGGAAGTGGGAGTGAAAGAAGATAGATAAAGAGGAGCCGTAATGAAGAAAATTAAAATTGTATTTCAGGAAAGGAAATTACGCAGTAACTGTGTCACAAAGTTCAGGGGGGCACTTTTTTTGACCTAAAGTGTGGTCACTGATGTGTGATTAAGATGTTAAGCTTCGCCCCTAAGAATGGAACGCCACAGCGTCTTGCAACGCTGCCAAGGAGTCCATAGAACGCCATCGCCCATTAGGTTCTACGCCTCGCTCGTCGGTAAATTGGTTTTTGAGGAAAGGAAATGTATTTGTCTCTCATTTATCGGTGGATACCTAAACCTCGCCGGAAGGGAATGGGGGAGGATGAGAGTGAGTGAAGACACCGTGAATACGCGCCTTTGTTCATTCCAAACCACCGAGCTGGCATGGCGGAGTGGATAGCATACTCGTCTCTCACGCCGAAGACCGGGGTTCGATTCCTGAGCTCGACCAATTTCTTAATCGGTTTTATTTATTTATATGGCCTGACTTGTAAAGTTAATTAGGCTAATTGGGTAATTAAGCAATTAACTAAGCTCAGTCCCACTTACTTGGAGCATCACTATACGATCACTTCAATTGGTTGCATGGTTACTAGCCAAAGTACAATTCGCCCCGTTTGAAATTCGCGCACTGTGACGTTACGACCGTTTCCACCAATTGAAAAGCGTGACATTTTCTGTCGACAACTGCTGCTTACAACGATAAGACATTAAAGGCTTCCGCCTTAAAAAGCGTTGAGTTCAAAGGGCAAGGCATCGCGCCGAACGGGTGGGGGCGTTCCGTGTACTCCCTGGCAGCACTACAACACGCTGTCGCGTTCCACTCCTAAAGGCGAAGCTTGAGGGTCATTAATTAGCAAATATATTTAGCCATTAATCAATAATTAGCCATTGATTAGTAATTTGCGATTATTTAGTAATTAATCATTAATTATGTGTGAAGTCCTTCTGTGCTGACGTCACCAGTGCCACAGAGGCAGTCAAAGTGATTCGGAAAACACTCCGCCTCTACGGACTTTAGGCAGTCAATGTGGCCCCTGAGATGCCTCCGCCGCTGCGATTGCCGCGCCGGTGCTTCCGCAACTCTACTCGGGATGGCCATTGGTCAAAACACAGCCAATTTTTAACAAATGCCACTCTCACACAAAAAAGAATTCTACAGCCGTAGAAGCATATTATAAGAAGAGCCGGTTCCACAAAAATCCGCGCCTGCACACCATCGTTGTCGGCGCTCAGATCATGCAAACCACATTTAATGTTTTGTAACTTAAGCTAAACATCTTTAAAAAATAATGGCCCTCACTGCTATGATTAGTCTTCTTGCCGAGTTGTTGCATCAAATTGTTAACATATATGCAGTCTCTGTTCGGGAAACATCAGATATTACTTTTATTTCCGACTGGATTCGAGCTTCAAGAGACAGCACATCCCTTGAGATCTTGAGAGTGAGAGAGGTAAGAAACGGCGGTTTACTGTTACCAAGTGCTAAACGGGAATTGGGTCCCGGTGGCGAGATGCCGCTAGGGGGCCGAGTAGTACAGACGCACCCCACATCGGCTCCGCACAAAGACAGCGGAATTCGCCAATCGCCATCATCATCGGCCCAAATTTCACCATCCACTGATCTACGAATGTGAGTGCCGCACGCCATCAATTTTTGGCCCGCCTAAGCCATTTTTCGGGCACCCACGGCCCTTTCTTTGTGACCTCTTCGCCTGAGCTAGGCCTCGCTCCGCTGGGAGCTAGGCCTACTGCGTCGGACGCTTCCGCCGCCAACACCATCATGGAGGTGCAGGTGCAGGGAGAGGTTCTTAACCCCCACGACTACTACCCAAGGGACTGGACGCACATTCTTAGTGTGCCTGCCCGCTCCAAGGACGTCCTTTCACCATCCCGAAGCCAGGAGGCCGCAGCCTCTGCTACCGGTGCCCCCAAGTCTGCGCGCCTTGACAAGTCAGCGCACCTACAAGCAACGCGCACAGCTGCGCAGCGCTCGCGGCAGCAGCCGCCGCTTCCTGCTGCAGACTACAAGGTCGTGTTCAGATCACGAGGCGGGCTGCAGCTGGACCTGCTTCCACCCCGACAACTACGGGAAGCCATCCTTCAAGCGGCGTCCCAGCTACACGAACCAACGCGTACCCAAATCAGGGTACACCCCGTAAACAATACGTGCACCGTAAGCACGCCCATAAAAGCTGACGCGCTTGCCCTGGTTAGCGTAACCAGCATCAAAAACCAAGGCAAGGACTTCGCCGTCGCAGCTTACATAGCCCCGCCGGATGGAGCGGTACGCGGAGTCATCTCCAATGCTTACTGGAATGAGTCCCCGACAGAGCTCCTGCAAGACCTGATCACCGGCAACCCAGACGCCCTCATCGTGGACGCCCGCCGAATGGGCTCCACGCGTTCCATTCTAATCACTTTCCGAGCTGGACCTGTCCCACGCGCCGTCCTTTATGGAGGAGCCCTCCACAGGTGCACACCCTATCGAGGGCATATAGACGCCTGCACTAACTGCCGCGTCCCTGGTCACCGGGCAGACGTGTGTGTCCACCCAAGATCCCATAAGTGCCCCCGCTGTGGGCTGTCCCACCCAAAGGAAGATGTGCCCTCATGCACCCCCAGCTGCATTCTCTGCGGAGGCCCTCATATGACCGGCACCGGGAACTGCAAGGGACGGGGCCGCAAACTAGCGTCCCCGAAGAACGCTCACTCTCCTCCGGGTACATCGCGGCTTTCCCGCTGCGATCAACCGGGCACAGCCAGCAGACGCAGCTCGACGGCTTCCCGGTCGCCTTCTACAAGCCGGCAGAATGGCAGCAAGAACGCCACGCGTCTCACCTGGGTAGAGCGAGTTTCCGGCAAAACCACCCGTCAACCCCCACCACCCCAGTCCTCCCAGGCAGACCCGAGAGACCAGGAACTCAAGGCCTTGCGTGACGAGGTAAGCCGCCTTTCCTCTCTCCTAAGCACCCCCGCCCCCTCCATGCTCCCTCAACCCGCACCCCCTGTCATTATTCAAGCTCATCATCCACAGACACTTCGAGCACCCCTCCTGCAAAGAAACAGCGCACCACAGACGCCACACCCCCTCCCGTGCCCACAGAAATAGACGCTAAATTAGCAGCACTCGAAGCAAAATTTGACCATAAACTAAAGGAGCTAGACGCCCGCCTCGAGGCCAGATTCAATCACCTTGCCGCCGCCCTCACCGAAAAACTTGAGCAGCGCATGGACGCTATGCTTACCAAGATGATGGAGCTCTTGGAGCATAATCTTACCCATCGCTTCACCCAACTTCAAACCCCCTCCACTCCCTCCATCCTACCTCCACAAGCACAAAACACCTTCCCTGAGCCACACATACCAATTGACACCCGTCTTAATACCCTCCTCAATCCCCCCACCATCCAATATGGCGGGGGGGAACACTAATTATCTCCCCATTATAACTTGGAACTGCCGCGGCTTCCGGGCAAAGCGCGCACCTCTGCAACTTCTCCTTCCCACCATCACACCCACGCCCCACATACTTATTCTCCAGGAGACTGCACACCGAGCAACCCTCCCCAGCTACACATCTACACACTCGGATACCACTAACACACCCAGGGCGTCCACACTCATCCACCGCAGCCTCACCTACAAATCTCATCACATTACGTCTGAGACGCCCTGCGTGATCACGGAAATTATACATCACACACATTCACTTCCTTCTATATTTATAGCAAACATATACCACCCCCCGTCCCTGCCGATGGCCCCGCTAGAATCACTTCTGCGAAAGCTACACCATCTAGCAGGGAAACATCCCCTACTCATCGGTGGGGACTTCAACAGTCAGCATACTGACTGGGGATACACAACCACGACACATCGAGGTCGCAGGCTCTGGCTGCTCCTGCAGACCCTCCAACTCACTGTGCACAACACGTTTCAGACGCCTACGCGGATCGGCAACAGCGTAAGCATGGACACCAGTCCGGACCTGACGCTGAGCCGCTGTATCCGCGGCGTTACCTGGAACAGAACACAACATACACTGGGCAGTGATCATTACATTATACAAATCACTGTCCCATACAAACCACCCCGTCACGCAAATATGACACACGAACTCATTAACTGGGATGCCTTTCGCGCTGCAAGCACCGCCCTCCCAGACACTCCCATCGCAGACATCGGTGCATGGGTGCAATCACTCAAGCATGACGTTCACCACAACACGCGACACATTGAAACTACAACCGAAACACCGACCCTTGACACACGCCTAGCCCACCTCTGGGAGGCTTATCACAGCATCCTGGAACGCTGGAAAGGCAACAAACACAACAGAACGCTTAAAAAGCGGCTGGCCGCGCTGCAGACACAAATCCAACAGCACTCTGAGGAGCTCTGTCGATCCAACTGGGGACAGATATGTGACGGCATCGCCGGAAACCTGTCCAGCAAACGTGCATGGCAACTCCTCCGACACCTCATTGACCCCACGCGCACCAAATCAGCAGCACAGCACCACGTGACACGCCTCACACATGAACACATTGACGATCCCGACACCCTTCTAGACACACTTCAAACCATGTACACATCTCCAGGCGGCCCCATACCTCTACCGCACTACACAGGACAAGAAAATCCAACACTCGACACCGACATCACGGAGACGGAAGTCAGAGCGGCCCTCCTGACTTTCCGCGCCAACTCCGCACCTGGTGCAGACCAAATCACAAACTCCATGCTCCGTATTCTGGATGACCAATCGATCACCCACATTACGAAATACTTCAACCAGTGCTGGAGGGAGGGTAACCTCCCGCAGTCCTGGCGCCACGCGAAGGTAATATTTATACCAAAACCCAACAAACCACTCACCATTCAAAACCTTCGCCCGATTTCGCTAACCTCATGCCTCGGGAAGCTCCTCGAGCATGTTGTGTTAGCGAGACTCACAAGTCACATGGCGGACAACAATCTCTACCCGCATAGCATGGTGGGATTCCGCCCTGATCTATCCGCACAGGATGCCATGCTGCAACTCACACACGACCTTTTTGACCCGCTTCTTCCAGGTCACACCAAGGCAGTCTTAGCTTTGGATCTCTCCAAAGCTTTTGATCGCATTGAACATCAGGCGATCATGACTGCTCTATCCCCATTGAATGTGGGTGTGCGCACGTATGCCTACATTCAAGCATTCCTGACTCACCGCACGGCTGAGATACACTTCGGGCCTCTGTCTTCCACCTCCTACACACTTCAGAGTATCGGCACCCCTCAAGGGTCCGTCCTTTCCCCCTTTCTCTTTAACATAACCCTCATACCCCTCGCCCGGAAATTGGCAACTATTCCCCACCTCAAGCACACTCTTTATGCCGACGATATCACCCTGTGGACCACCCACGGCAGTGACGGCGACATAGAGAACAACTTAGAGGAAGCAGCCACCCTCACCCAAAATTACGCACGCACCATCGGACTGTCTTGCTCCCCAGAGAAGTCCGAACTGCTCCTCATCCGGCCTAAGAACCACCGCTGTCCCCGCTCCCCCATTGCCATTGAATTGAATGGTTACCCGGTACCTGAGGTTGGCACCCTCCGTGTATTGGGCTTGCACATCCAGAACGATGGCAAAAACACCACTACCCTCAAGAAACTCAAGCAGGTTGCAGGCGCGATATCGCACCTCATTCGCAGGGTTTCGGGACATCATAGAGGCATGAAGGAGCGCGACCTATGTCGCCTCATTCATGCCTTTGTCCTCAGCCGTGTACTGTACACTACCCCATACTTACAACTATCCAAACATGACATAAACGCTTTGGATGCTTTGATTCGCAAGGCATTCAAGGTAGCACTTCATCTTCCCCTCAACACACCCACAGACAGATTACTAGGCCTGGGCCTCCACAACACGATCGGGGAACTGGTGGAGGCCCACCGACAGGCCCAATACATCAGGCTCACAAAAACTTCCACAGGTCGGTATATACTGGACTCCCTGGGAATCAAAATACCGGCGAACGACCCAACCCTTCTCGCCATCCCACGATCCCTTCACCGAGAGCTTCTCATCAGGCCGCTCCCGAGGAATATGCACCCGTCCCACCATGAGCAGCGCCGCAGAGCCCGTGCGAAGGCACTCCATCGAGCGTACGGCCCCCAGCCGGACGCCGTATGGGTGGACGCTGCCTGCACGGGTGATGAAGCGACAGCAGCTGCGGTGGACTCCTCTTCATCCACCCTCCTCACACTACCTCTCCCTCCAGATACGTCCCCAGAGGCTGTAGAGGAAGCCGCCATTGCACTTGCTATAACCCGCACGGAAGCCCGGTATATTTTAACTGACTCTAAAACTGCGATTCTAAATTTTGCTCGAGGCCGAGTTCATGTCCCTGCTTTTGGCATACTGGACTCGCCCGATGCACCCCCGCCCCGCCAAGTGGAGCTGATATGGATGCCTGCGCACTCCGGGAATCCCGGAATCGAGGCCGCCAACCTTTTAGCCCGAGGTTCTTTAAACCGGGCTCAGGTGGCCTCGGATCGGGGATTCTCGAAGGATCGCATGCACTCATTCAGTGAGCTGACCCAGGCATACAGAGCCTCTCGCCAGCTCTACCCCCCGCCCCACCCCTCCCTAGATAACAGACACGCAACACTCTGGCGCAGATTACAAACACATACTCTCCCCTCGCCCCTTACCCCAACCCACTATCATCCCTCCTTCCCCACTCCTGCTTGCGCCCTATGCCCAGAACCCTTCGCTTCTTCCCTCCACATCCTTTCCCTCTATCCGGCGGACCCTCCCCCGCGGGACCTAGAGAACCTCAAGACCTGGGAGGACTGGGAGACCCTGCTGCACTCGGAGGACCCGGCCGTGCAGACCATCGCCACCGGCCGTGCTGCCAGTGTTATGGACCTCAGGAACATAAACACTTGAGTGCAGTGGGGTCGTGCGGGTACTCTGGGGCGTGCCCCGAATTCCTTTGTAAATAAAGTTTTCTCTCTCTCTCTCTCTCCCGGTGGCTGAGTGGTTACAGCGCTCGTCTACTGAGCCAGAGTAAGAGAGAGAGAGAGCGGAAAAAACTTTATTGCAAGAGGAATTCGGGGCACGCCCCAAGGTCCCCGCACGACCCCACTGCACTCAAGTGTTTATGTTCCTAAGGTCCATAACACTGGCACCCCGGCCGGTGGCGATGGTCTGCACGGCCGGGTCCTCCGAGCGCAGCAGGGTCTCCCAGTCCTCCCAGCTCTTGAGGTACTCTAGGTCCCGCGGGGGAGGGTCCGCCGGGCAGTGGGAAAGCCGCGTGTTACTTTGAGCTAAATTTTCTATCGTGCAATCAAATTGGCTGAGAAGGAACCCCTGGTGGTAATCGGGGATTTCAACGTACGCAGTCTTCACTGGTGCTATCACTTGAGAAAGCCAGGGGACGCAAGCTGGCGGAGCTCATCTCCACTCTTCGTCTTACGTTGCTCACGTATCCGGCTTGCCCCACACGTGTGCGCAACTCGGTCACTCGTGACACGTGTCCTGACTTATCTCTGGTTAGGAACACTAGAAACGCCACCTGGGAGAACCTGGGGGATGCCCTGGGCAGCGACCACTGCCTTTTACATAAGAATACTCGAGCTGGAGATCGAGATCTACTGAGTTGGCTGTGTAGGCTTTGTGAACGAGAAGACAAGACGCGGGATCCTGTTGGAACGTCGTGTAATTTTAGAGTGTGGCGCCCAGGCCTGGCTCCTTGAGGGCAACCACGGCTGGTAGGGACTCGAAGGTTTCAAGGTAGAAGCGGAAATTGGACCGCTTAGTGCGGTCTTTAAAGCCTCTACAGTTCCATTGTGTTATTGAAGTGGACACGGCCGAATTAGAGATGGCGGAACTCCTTTGATTAAGGTGTCTCGCCATGATTTAAAATTTTTAGGGGGGAGGAGGACGTACTGGCTGCTCCAGAGCCAGCTACTTGTGCCATCAAGGGGGTGATGACGGAAGGAGCGGGGCAACTGTCCTCATTGTCCGAATCAATAATGAGACGGTTGAATTTTGAAGGACGGGATACGTCCCTAATGGGCCCTGTCCGACGGAGGAAGCGGGGGTTGTCCAAGATGTGTTTTGAGACCACTGCGGGGATGGCAGATTTGACCTTGGTCAAGATCTGGTCCATGGCGGTCTCGATCATAGATCGTAATAGATCGCTCTCGATCGTAATAGATCGTAGAGGTTAAGCGTTCCTCCATCGCGGAGATAGCTGTCACGAGGACAGGCGAGATCTCCGCGTCGCTTTCCATTGCGTCCGAGTTCGGTGGGCTCGGAACGGCGGACGGCGATTTTGATTCTAAATTTTGAATTTTGGTGTGCAAAAGCTCATTCTGTGCCCGGAGCACGTCTATCTGTTTGTTGTATTCCGCATCTAGTGCGGAGGCGTTAACTAGGGGGGGGGGAGGGGGGATGGGAGGAGGAGGAGGCGATCTCAGCCCAGCTGCTCACCTGTTGTTTGCCGTGTTGAGGCGCTGATGCCCAGGCGCCGGTAGTGCCATTTGTCTTGAGGGCCGGGAAGTGGCCAATGCCCCTGCCACTGGGCGGTGGAGGCGGCGTCTTCTTTCCGGGCGCTGACTTGACCGACGATTGCAAAGCCGACGGCACTTTGTGGTCGGTGCCGAGAGCACCACGCGGCATTCCGGCACTGGCACCTGAATTTGGGTGACTTAGCGGCTTGCCAGGTCGCTGGTTTCCTCGGAGCTCTGTGCGTTTGGCTTTGGGGCCGGGCACCTTGGGCTTCCGGAATTTTTCCGTGCAGTCTGGGGAGTTGGTAGCGTGGGCTTGCCCACAGACTGCACAGGATGGAGTGCATTGATGAGGTTTCTTGACCCCGTCGACGGTGTCTCCATTTGGCCACAGAGGCCGCACTTTTCGTCCGGGCAGGGGCATGTGTCCGCACAGTGGCCCGCAGTGCCGCAAAGCACGCAGGCCGGGATGGTTTTTGTGTGGCCGCACAAGGGTCACCTCTGAATTATAGTGAACATAGCGCGGCACCACTTTGCCCACAAAGGTGAGCGCCGCGACGTCTGATTTTCCAAGCTTGCGGATATCGGCAAGCTCTCCAGCACGCCACTGGATCTTGTTTTGGAGCGACTCACTGGTCTCGTGCTTGGCCATGGTGATGACGCCGCGGCACACGTCGCCAGTGAGTTTCAGCTGCCCGTACATGGAGAGCGAGCCCTTCGATGTTGTCAGTTCGAATTCCCGCAGAAGCTTGTCCGCGACGTCTGGCTCTCGGGTGCATGCGACGATCAGGTTTTGCTCCCATGTGGGGAGCAGGCTGATGGATGTTGCGGCCAGGGCGCCCAGGTAGGCCGCGAACGCTGCTCCCAGCTCGCCATGTTGATACACATCCCTGAGAGCGACGGCCACCCGGGGCTTCAGGATGATGACTGTGTCTTCGGGATGAAGCCGCGGAAGCGGCTTTGGTTTCCATGAGGGACCGGTCTTAGATTGGGGCCCGCCATGAAGCGCTGCAGCGCGCGTAGCAGCGTTCTGCCGTTTTGACCGTCCTGGCACATCGGCATCCGTTTTAGCGTTCCGCTTGCGGGAGCGGCATTCGACGAGCTTGAAAAGCTTCATATTTTCGATCGGCGCAGAATCCGTGTTGTCAGGCGTTGGAGTTGCCGGAACCTCGGACCAGGCCATGGTGTCCGGGTCGTAGCCAAGTTGTACAGCATTTTCTGAAGCCATCTTGCTGCGGGTGGGCGACTCACTCACGGCCGGGCTCCGGCGTAGGCGTCAGACCTAGCACCGTTGCCACGATACGCGTGAGGATCGGCCCTAAAAGGTCTAAATGTAGGCTCACCTGGGTGCGAGTGATATCCCCAGGTGGCTGTCAGGTTCACAAAGACAGACGCAGCTGTATTGAAGGGGTTCCGGGCGAAATTTCGTGGCTCCAGCCAAAAGTTGGCGGAGACGATGCACTGTGTGCCGTCGCCGTTGCATATACTCAACGTGTACTGCTCTTCCAAACTTAAGCGAGTGACTTTTTCGGACCTCTTTAGCCGCGCGCTGAGTAGCGGGTCGCGATCCCCTGCTGATTGTGGGCGACTTTAACGCCCCCAGTCAGCTGTGGGGGTATCGCAAGGAGGAGTCGCGTGGACGTAAACTGGCGGAACTTGAGTCCACGTTGGGCCTCACCCTCCACACGGACCCCGTCCACCCAACACGGCTAGGGAATTCTGTGACACGGGATACGTGTCCGGACTTAACCTTCACTCGCAACATATGACACGCAGACTGGCTCAACACCGAGGAGACCCTCGGTAGCGACCACTGCATCCTTAACACTACACTACGCACACGACCCCTCAAGCGTCTCAGAACACAAGCCCGTATCCCAGATTGGACGAAATTCAGGCAAAATTTTCACACACTTGATAATACACCCATTTCGGAGCAAGGATACCCGGCATGGTCCCAACAGCTGCTGACACACCTTTGCTCGCATGATACTCAGATCCAGCTCTCAGAGGCGGTCACGGACGTGGATAACCACCTTCTACACCTCTGGGAAGCCCGTCGCAGCCTCGTCCACCTTTGGCGGCGCCAGAAACATAACAGAAAGCTTAAAGCTCGAATTGCCGAGCTTACCCAGAAAGCGGCAGAATACGCGGCCCATCTCGCCGACTCCAACTGAGTGGATAGATGACACGGCAGCGCGACAAATGTCCAGCGGCAACACGTGGCGTTTCTTTCGAGCCCTAATCGACCCAACCCAAACACGAACAGAAACACAAAAACATTTGCAGCGAGCCATGCATGCTTTCCCTGGCAACAGAACTAAACTGGCACAGAAACTTCGGGACCAGTATCTGTGTACAGCCCAAGACCCCCGTGGATCTGCGTACACTTATGCAGGCAAGGAGAACACGGAGCTGGATCAACCTTTCCCTGCAGCTCCATGATCCGCGGGCGGCCCTCGCCAAAATCAAACGGGGAACTTCGCCGGGAAGAAATAAGGTCACCGTCAAGCTTTTGACGAACCTGCCCGACTTGGCATACCAGTCCCTCCTCGCCTACATCAATGCAATTTGGCGCGGGGACACCCCCCTGCCAATAGACTGGAAAACGGCTCTGGTCACTTTCATCCCTAAAACAGGCAAACCAGTTGACACAGATAACCTCCGCCCCATCTCTCTCACCTCTTGTGTGGGCAAACTCATGGAGACGATGGTGCGGGATCGGTTATCTGCATATCTTGAACACAAACATGTCTTTCCGAGCACCATGTTCGGATTCCGCCCACACAGATCCGCACAGGATGTCCTCCTGCAACTTAATCGGGAAGTCCTTGACCCCCTCGAATGCCCCCATAATGACCGGGTAGTACTCGCCTTGGATCTCAAAGGGGCATTTGACAATGTAACACACGGGATCATACTCACTTACCTAAGTCATACCCACTGTGGCTTCAACACATTCAGATACATATGCCAATTTTTAAGGGATCGTCAATCCTACATCCGCATCCAAGACAGAGAGCATGGTCCTCACCTACTCGGCACGCGGGGAACCCCCCCAAGGGGCGGTACTTTCCCCACTATGATGCACCTGCCGGCACAGCTGGATGGTGTCGCCGGCGTGCAGTACGCCCTGTACGCCGATGACATAACCATATGGGCCACGCAGAGCAGCACAGGATACATTGAAACCAGCCTGCAAACAGCGGCGACGATAGTAGACCGCTACGCCCGCCGCTGCGGTCTTCAATGTTCCCCTCAAAAATCGGAATTTGTGCACCTCCGGCCTTCACAGAAGTGCGCAACTAAAATCTCTATTTCTGTTGAGAGTGGTCCCATAAGCGAAAGTGACGAGATACGGGTACTAGGACTATACATCCAAAATCACAGACGGCCAGACACTACATTGGCCAAACCCCGAAAGGTGGGGGACCAGGTTGGCCGTATGGTCCGCCGGGTTACTAACAAACGCGGGGGGTTACGAAGTGAGGATGCCTTGCGGCTGGCAAACGCCTCTGTAACCAGTCGAATTCTCTATTCGACTCCTTATCTCCACCTACGGAAGCAAGAGGAGGATGCGCTTGAGGTCATCCTTCGCAAAATTATTAAGCGTGCCCTTGACCTCCCCGTCACTACTTCAAACAGCCGGTTTATGGCTCTTAGGGTGGTGAATACTTTCCGGTAGCTTTGGGAGGCGCACCTTACAAACCAGTACACGCGCTTGTCGCTAACGGAGTAGGGTCGCCGCCTTCTTGCTCGACTCCATATCCAACACACCCCTCCAATGGAAGACAGGTTTCGCATCCCAGAACTGTGGAGACGTGCCCTCCATGTGCGGCCTCTTCCAGCAAACATGTCATACGAAGACCATAATGGTCGGCGCCTGGCACGAGCGGAAGCGCTAGCCCGACATTATGGCAACAAAACAGGTGTATACTACGTGAATGCCTCCGGTCCTCACCACGGGGGATGGTACACGTTCGCGGTAGTTCACAACAGCAACAGAGTTAACGGCCTCACCTTAAGAGCCAGAAGTGCAACACAAGCAGAAGAGATCGCGATTGCTCTCGCGGCCTCACATTCCGATTCAAAATACATAATCACCGACTCGCGATGGGCCTGTCGGAACGTCGAACAAGGCTGCACTCCCTTCCTAGCCTATCGAATATACCAAAATTGCATACGGGATACGGACCCCGCACACCGGTACCTTATATGGGCCCCTGCTCATCAGGGGTTGGCAGGAAACGAGGCAGCAGACGCAGCCACCCGCGCGCTCTCTCACCGGGCGGTTTTCTCCTCCCCACCCGATCAGGAGCCCGATTTTAATCCGGTGTATACATTTAAAGAAATTACAGCCTACTATCAAAACAGTCATCGCCTTTACCCAAGCCCATGTAAAGGCCTGAAGAAGGCGGATGAGCGGCTCCTTCTCCGCCTTCTCATCAATACATTACTGTGCCCGGCAGACTAAAGCATTTTGACCCCTCCTGTAACGGCAGCTGCCCGCACTGCAGTGCGGTGTCTTCTGACACCTATCACATGGTGTGGGCCTGCCCCTCCAACCCGGCTATTCCCCCCATCCGCAACCCAACCCGGGAGGACTGGGAGGCGATATTGCTCGACTGCCACGACTTACAGGCCCAACAAGCCTTAGTCCGGCGCGCCCGGGCGGCGGCCACCGCCACTGGGGTCCCATACTAGGGTCCTCCACCTAGTGTTTGTAGCGATCGGTCCTTTACGGGCTGATCCAAGCATACGTCCTGTCCTTTCTTAATAAATGTTTTCACCACCACCACCACCACCACTGCCTTCTCCGCATCACGCTTTTGGCGAAGGCAGTCTTCAGTAAATGGGGACAGCTAGGCCAAAATAACCAATTGGCAGCTATTTAGAACTCATGACATCTTTCCGACGGCTGTGCGGAATGGGCAACACAGGTCACCAACATACAGAAACAACACACGCAAACACTTAAAACCACTGACGAGGTCCCCGCAGTGGACAATCACCTCCTGTATCTGTGGGAGGCGCTCTGGAGCTTAACAAAACTGTGGAAGAAGCAGAAGACGAATCGCAAGTTTAGACCTCGCGTTGCACAACTTACGGAGAGAGAGAAAACTTTATTTCAACAGGAATTCGGGGCACGCCCCAGGATTTCCGCACGACCCCACTGCACTCAAGTGTTTGTTTGATTGAAGCAGCGCAAGGCCGAAGGGCAAAGAAGAGAGCAGAGAAAGAAAGAAACGGACAACACAGCGCTGTGATGTCTGTCTGTTCCTTTCTTTCTTTCGTTCTTTCTTTCTTCCTTTCTTTCTTTCTTCCTTTCTTTCCTTCTTTCTTTCTTTCTTTCTTCCTTTCCTTCTTTCTTCCTTTCTTTCTTTCTTTATTTCTTTCTTTCTTCCTTCCTTTCTTTCTTTCCTTCTTTCTTCCTTTCTTTCTTTCTTCCTTTCTTCCTTTCTTTCTTTCCTTCTTTCTTTCTTTCTCTCTTTCTTTTTTCCTTTCTTTCTTTCTTTCTTTCTTCCTTTCTTCCTCTCCTTCTTTCTTTCTTTCTTTCTTTCTTTCTCAGCTCTCTTCTTTGGCCGTCGGCCTTGCGCTGCTTCAATTAAACAATGCATGACCAACTCGCCCATCAGCTCGTGCTTTAAAGTGCTTATGTTCCTGAGGTCCATAACACTGGCAGCACGGCCGGTGGCGATGGTCTGCATGGCCGGGTCCTCCGAGCGCCGCAGGGTCTCCCAGTCCTCCTAGGTCTTGAGGTTCTCTAGGTCCCGCGGGGGAGGGTCCGCCGGGCAGAGGGAAATGACGTGGAGGGAAGAAGCGAAGGATTCTGAGCATAGGGCACATGCGGGAGTGGGAAAGGATGGATGATAGTGGGCTAGGTTAAGGGGTGAGGGGAGAGTGTGTGTCTGTAGTCTGCGCCAGAGTGTTGCGTGTTTGTTATCTAGGGAGGCGTGGGGCGGGGTGTAGAGCTGGCGTGAGGCTCTGTATGCCTGGGTCAGCTCACTGAATGTGTGCATGCGCTCCTTCGTGAATCGCCTATCCGAGGCCACCTGAGCCCGGTTTAAAGAACCTCGGGCTAAAAGGTTGGCAGCCTTGTTTCTGGGATTCCCGGAGTGCGCAGGCACCCATATCAGTTCCACATGTCGGGGCGGGGGTGCATCGGGCGAGTCCAGTATGCCAAAAGCAGGGACATGAACTCGGCCTCGAGCAAAATTTAGTATCGCAGTTTTAGATTCACTTAAAATGTACCGGGCTTCCGTGCGGGTGATAGCAAGTGCAATGGCGGCTTCCTCTGCAGCCTCTGGGGACGTGTCTTTACGAGCAGGCTGCGGCATATGCCGCACAGCTCACAGACACCAATTGGATAGAACGCTGCAACTCGGTAGCACGTCACATGAGCTCTAAGGGGACTTGGCGTCTCTTAAGCAGCCTCATCGACCGTTCTCAAACGAAAGGGGAGACGCAAAAACAGCTCCGGCGCGCTCTGCACGTGTACCAAGATACGACGGCGCAACTTGCGGACACTTTGTGTGACAGGTATCTCTGCTGCACAAATGACCCGGTTGGGCCCGAGAACACGTACTCCGGTAAGCCAAATCGGGAGTTAGACGCACCTTTTGCGTTGCATGACCTTAAGGTGACGCTGGCTAAAATGCGCCGAGGTGGGGCACAGGATCGAAGTCGCATAACAGTGAAACTGTTGGCGAACCTCTCGGACTCTACATACCTCCATTTGCTACAATACAAAAATCAGATCTGAGATCGGTGTCCACACCCTTTTGAATGGAAAACATCTCTTGTACCGTTCATCCCCAAAGCAGGTAACACCGTGACTGCGGACAACTTGAGACCCATCTCATTGACCTCATGTCTGGGAAAGCTCATGGAGACGATGGTAGGGGATCGCCTCTCTCCATGCATTGAGGGTAAGGTCCTCTTTGCAGGCACTTTCTTCGGGTTCCGCCCGCACGTGTCTGCGCAGGATGTCCTACTCCAACTACACACGGACAACTATAATACGACCCACAGCCATGCAACAAAATGACAACGCCGTTCTCGCTCTCGATCCTAAGGGGGCGTTTGACAATGTTAAACATGATACCATACTGTCTAACTCGAACACCACTAACTGCGGAGCGAAGGTCTTCGGCTATGTCAGAGACTTCCTCTCTGCGCGCCTGGCACTCCTGCGGATCGAGGACGAGGAATACGGCCCGTACTGTCTGGGTACACGAGGTACACCACAGAGGGCGGTGTTATCACCGCTCCTTTTCAACATCGCCATGATGCCCCTGCCAGGCCAACTGGCTCAGGTGGAGGGCATAAAACACGTGCTCTACGCAGACGATATTACAATGTGGACAACCGAGTGGAGCCTTGGAGGGATGGCGGACCACCTTCAGCAGGCCGCCTCCATAGTCGATGCATGTGCTGCAGATTGTGGTCTTCAATGTGCTCCCTCCAAATCAGAGCTTCTACACGTCAGGACAAATCTTAAGGACAACACGTCTCTACACATATCTCTGTCGGGCGGTCCCATCAGAGAAGTGGGAGAGCTCCTGTTCTTGGGTCTGTTCATCACTAACAAGCTTAGGCCGGACTCTACTATAGCTTACAAGGGTAGACGTGCAGGTTAGTTGGTGAACCATGATTCTTTAAAACAGCGCAAAAGACAGGGACACAGATAGAAAAGACACACTATAGCGAAACTACTATAGCGAAACTCAAGCGCATAGGTGAACAGGTAGGGCGCATGATCCACGGCGTTTCCAACAAGCGGGGTGTTCTGCGGGGCAGGGACGCAGTACGGCTCGCCCATTCCTTCGTGACCAGCCGGATCCTCTACGCCGCGCCGTACCTACGCACCACCAAACAAGAAGACGAACGCATTGACGCCATCATCAGGAAGGCAACAAAGCGAGCACTGGACCTCCCGGTGACTACCTTCAACTCCAGACTGAAGGCGTTGGGGGTGGTAAATTCCTATCAGGAGTTGCGGGAGGCCCACCTCGTGAACCAATATACGCGGCTAGCATAGACGCTTCCTGGATGCCGCCTGCTAAACCGCTTACACATCGAACATACATTCATACCAGAGGGGACGGAGAACATCCCGGTGCTGTGGTGTCACATGCTCTGGGTCGCTCCTCTCCCGAGTAACATGGACATGGCTTCACATGAAGGCCGACGACAAGCGCGGGTTCGCATGCTTGAGAGGAAATATGGACCTAAAGAGGTAGTCTACTACGTGTATATCACAGGGCCGTCGCCCGCGGGATTATGCATGGCTACCGTAGTCCACCGGGGAATGAATGTCGATGGGTTGTCTTTTCGGGCCCCAAATTCAACACGAGCGGATGAAGTTGCAGTAGCTCTCGCTGCCGTCTTTCCAAAATCGAGAACGGTTTTCACAGACTATCGCCGGGCCTGTGAACATTATCTTGGGGGAGAAATATCACCTCTTGCCTCCCAAATTCTAAGACGGGCTCCCGCCGATCCAACTCGCACAAACGTAATCTGGGTTTCTGGCCACCAGGGTCTGCGAGGCAATGAGGCCGCTGATGCGGCCGCCCGAGCGCTCACACACAGGGCTCCTCATGCTGGCTCTCCTTGTTCAGAAGTTCATAAACCGCTTCTACGGTTCAGCGAAATCTTAATTCATTATTGCGACTGCCACCGCCTCTACCCGGCACCTGCCAAGGGGCTGAGTAAGGCGGAGGAGCTAACTCTGCGGCGCCTGCAGACAGGAACTCTTCTCTGTCCTGCCATAGCAAAACACAGGTGGGCGCTGCCCGCACTGTGGAAAGATCTGCGATATCTTTCACATGCTGTGGGCATATACTCAGAATCCCCTCCTTCCTCCATTCCCACCCGAGAGGCATGGGAGACTGCCCTCCTCAACTGCTCTACGCTGGAGTCCCAAAGGGCTCTAGTAAAGCGGGCGTGAGACGGAGCCTCGTCGTTTGGTGTCCCGGACTAAGGATACCAACTATGCTGCGGGGTTTTCTCACCCCCAAACTCCCTTTGAGTATTTCCCTTTGAGTTTTTCACCGCCACCACCACCCGGGTTCAAACCCGAGCGCGGCGGTCGCGTTTTTGATGAAGGCGAAACGCAAAAGGCGCCCGTGTATTGTGCGATATTAGTGCACGTTAAGGATCCTTAGTTGGTCAAAATTATTCCGACCTCCTCTACGGCACCTCTTTCTTCCTTCCTTCTTTCTCTTCCTTCTTTATCCCTTCCCTTATGGCGCCTTTCGGGTGCTCACCGAGATATTCCAGGCAGTTACGGCATTTCCTCTCCCCAAAGAGACATTTTGATTTTCTTTTTCGATGTCATGGCTTTATTGCGTAAGCAATACTACGCCAGGTCTAACCTCCGAGATATGAATTTTTCCTGGCGCACTGTTTGTCTTTTATATATTTTTAACTGTGATTTTTTTGTTTCTTTCATTTCTTTTTATTCTCGTTTCTGTGCTTACTTTTTATTCTTTTTTTTTATTACAGAGTCGCCGGCCACGTGCGCTGCGCGTGATGTTGCTCGGTTTCGCGCATGCGCAGAAGTAGCAAATCTGGTCTCCGGCTCACGCGAAGCGCGGTTTTGACTTCGCTTTAAAGTTAGCTGCGGTTGAACTACTGTTGAAACTGGTTACTCAGCGAAAGGTGTCGTGTATTTTGGCAATTATAGACGTGGCTTGGCTACTGTAACGTCGAGTGCTTTCCGGACACTGGATAGGCAGCGCAGCCACCCTGCCGCCCTGGCAGGTTAGTGTATTTGGATCTGAATTCGGTCCAGTCAGGAAGGGTTGCTTTAGTGTGAGGTCTTGTAACGGTTTTGGTGCTGATTGTAGTCGCAGGAATGCACTGGTCGCTCCCCAGGGTTTCCTCGGTGTTGTGCCATTCTGCATATTTAATATTTTTGGTAAAGGTGAGATCTGGGCACGTGTCGCATGCCACGGAGTTCCCAATGCGAGTGGGTTGTGCAGGGTCCGTGTGAGGAGTAAGGCCCAACATTGATGCAAGTTCCGCCAGCTTGCGTCCTCGTTTTTTTTTCACGTATATATCTCCATAAGGGGCTGGGAGCATTAAAGTCCCCAACGATTATGAGGGAGTCCCTGTTCGCCATCTTTAACGCCTGACTGAATAAGTCTGCAAATGCGACGTTTGGAAGTTTGGGAGAGCTGTAAACGTTGAGTACGTGTATAGCGGATCAAGGTTACACTACCTGGTCACAACACCTCATCTGCCAACTCAAAGATACCGAACACCACGTTCAGCTCTCAGAGGCGAACCCGGCGGTGGAAAACCACCTCCTTCACCACTGGGAGGCCCGGCACAGCCTCGTCCGCCGATGGCGCCGGCAGAAACATAATCGGCAACTCAAAATCCGCATCGCGGAACTCACCCAACAAGCGGCAGAGTATGCGGCCCAACTCGCCGACTCGAACTGGGTAGACCGATGCAACACCGCTGCTCGGCAAATGTCGAAGAAGGGATTGGTTCCCTGTGACCTCGACGTCCTCTTCGGCGCAGTCCGGCCTTCTTTTCGCCACGCAAAGAGGATAAGTAGAATTCTACGTTCAGAGCTGTGGAGGCAAGGGCGACTCTTTTACGACGGGTTGAGTGTAGCATGTTGCAGCCAACATCTTGATTGGGTCGCTGAGAAGAAGTTCTGCGCTCTTTCCTGTCCCTTCTTCGTTTCGCCTTCGGGCTGCTTCTTTCGCGCTGTTTCACTTATGTCAGAATGGACCAAAAAGTTGTGATTAACTGCCACCTGCCGCGATTGGCAGTTTTCTCACTATCCAGTGGGAAAGTTGTGATGGCACTGCAAGATTACGCGACCTAGGTGGCGCACCTGCCTTTTAGGTTGATCTCTGGGCAGCACCTGCTAGAGTCATGCTCGTGATTTTTCTCTTACAACGTCAATTATGCCAAAACCGGATTTTCGGGGTAACGGGGCCTTGAACGCTATCGCGCTAATGATAAATATATGGCTAGTAACATACAACGCCTTAGCGCTGAAATATCCATTCGCGTTAAAGAATTGTCGGCAGTCAGAAATAATATGCTACCTATTCATTTGCAGGCCTCATAATCAGTATGCTGAAATTGTTGAGTTATATACAGTGGGTTAACAATATTAACAGCGTGCACGGAAACACACCCTCATGCAGAACTAATGCTGCATATTTCATTTGCCAATCAAGACGGGAATTTAATGAGCTGATCAGGAGTACGAAATAAAGCAAGATTATTAAGCCTCGGCCATGAAACCCATCTTGAGCATTATTAAGCCATCTCGACCCTGCCGCGGTGGGTCAGTGGTCACGGCACTCGGCTGCTGACCCGGAAGACGCGGGTTAGATCCCGACCGCGGCGGTTGAATTTTGGTGGAGGCAAAATTCCACAGGCCCGTGTACTGTGCCATATCAGTGCCCTTTAAAGAACCCCATGTGGTCGAAATTTCCGGAGCTCTTCACTAAGGCTTCTCTCATAGCCTGAGTCGCTTTGGGACGTTAAACACTAATAAACCAAATCAAATCAGCCATCTTGAGTCGAAGGAGCAACCCAACTCGTCAGCATACTACCCCAGTGCCGCTCACTTTCCGGCTTAAACACAGAAAATCCGCGCACACAGTGCACGTTTATCACAAAGACTTGTAAAAATTTTTAGCGGTGAAACTGCGCACGAAGCATGCGCATTACGGTAACCTTTGCCACGTAGTAAGCTTGACAACGGTACTTACCCGATTAGGCAGCGCATGGTGAAAACCTTTATTCGTCTGAGCTAAGTTCGAGGAAAGATAAGCCGCCAATGCAGGGTTTCCTCGAAAGGCGGTGGTGGTGCCATCAAAGGACCTGCGCGCCGACCATGTAGCGGGGCAACTCTTTGGCTCCCAAACTCTATTTCAGTAATTAAAAGTTTTCACCACCCACCACCTTGGCTCCTTTAGCATTGTAGCCGTTTCTTCTGCAGATAAGAGATGGTGCCACCGCTGCCCTTCGGCGGAAACCCTGCGTTGGCGGCTTTCGGTTCCTCGAACTCGGCGCAGACGATTCTGGGCTTGCATCATGGGAGACTGAAACAAGTTAATACCGTTAATACCGCTGTCAAACTTTCTGCGAGACAAAAGTTACCACTATAGTCAAGCTTTGTGTGCAGTTTCACCGTAAAAGAATCCAGTGGTTGGTGGGGAAAAGTCTAGAAAGTCTTCGCATTAAAGATGGACAACACTGCACATATGACGGCTACCAAGCTTTTGCACAGTTGCATTTCCTCACCCCATTCGCCGGTGCAGACCACGATCACAGCCGTCAGCAGGACCAAGGAGCACTCCATCGTTAGAGCTTAACGGTTTTCGCTTAAACGCAGGTCCACAAGCGACGCTACTCTTACCGCGGTCGGCTTTTCGATCTCGAATCTTACTCGGGACGCAGCCCTCGGTCGGGGTAAAAGAAAACAACCGGATGTTGGCCGTATTTTTCTATGAACACTTGTGCCACGTCACTGCGTTTGTTTTTCTTGGCCTTCACTCATGCTTTCCCGCCCGCGGTTTGGATAGATCTTATTCGCAGTCACGGAACCATGATATATTTGATTTCCGCCTTCCGGCCGATGTCAAAATGTCTAGCTGCGTTCGCCGCGTCTCGTTAACAAGAAGAAATCAGATTTCGATAGACAGGCTGCGTACTCTTCAACAACGTGAAACACATGACATCAGGCTTAGTAAGGGCAAACACCTCTCGATAGAAGCCGAAGAAGCAGCCATCGCGCTAGGAATATCGTCTTCCACTGCCACTCTTATCCCGAGCGATTCCAAAATCTCAATTCAAAACTTTATCTGTGTGCAGATACATTCTGCCGCCTATAAAATACTAATCTCCACCCCCAAACTACATTGCCTCATCCAAATAGTCTGGGTATCGACCCATTCGGGCAATCCCGGTAACGAAGTGGTCCATTCCGCGGCCCGAGCGTACGTAAACCGAGCGGCGTGTACCGAATACCCAGGCAGCGCGAGAGACCGGCTGATCACATATCATGACATAACGCTACACTACCGCGCAGAACGTCTACTTTACCTCCCGGCCACACAACGCTGACAAAACAACAACAGACGACCTGGTGATAACTCCAGGCTCGCATCGTTTCCTCCCCTGCGCTACTTGCGCTTTTCTTTCCTTATTCTCACACCCCCAATGTTCCCTGTGTGGTGCCCCGAGAGCCACATTCGACCCGGTTATGTTCACCTGCCGACAACTGAAGCCACCGGCCCAATGGGCCCTCGCGGACTCGTAGGGGTTGGGGGTAGTGGCCTCTAGTTCCGACCCGGCCTCGCAAATGAGGCTGGTGCAGTGGGCGGAGAAGGTGGCCGCCAGACACGGGCTACTGGCCACCCACCAACCACGACAAGGAGCGAGCCCACCTATGACATTGTGAACTATAAGGAGTCGGCCAATAATAAAGTTTTTCACGGCCACCACCAATCAATCTTTTTTTGGGCCCACGTAAAATTCAGTGCATGGCTATTTGTAGGTATTTTAATATTTCGACTGCTGGGAAGTTGGATTAGAAAATGAAATTTCTATTCCCGGCATAAGATACAAGGAAGGGAAGTAAAGAGAAAAATTGCTCCCTCATCAAAAGTATTGAAGTGAATATATAGTGCAGCCTAGCCTCAAGTATCCATGTTGCAGAAGACTGTCTTGACGTCACTACAGTTTTCTTGCGGAACCACCCGGTGCTGCGTGTGCTTTATTTGGACGTTCTCTAGCTTGTCAAAGCTTCTTTTTAGCCGCCGCGGTGGCTCAGTGGCTATGGTGCTCGGCTGCTGACCCAAAAGACGCGGGTTCGATCCCGGCAGCGGCGGCTAGAATTTCTTTGGAGGAGAAATTCTGGAGGCCCGTGTACTGTTCGATGTCAGTGCACGTTAAAGAACCCCAGGTGGTCGAAATTTCCGGAGCCCTTCACTACGGCGTCTCTCATAGCCTCAGTCGCTTTGGGACGTTAAACCCCACGAAACCAACCAAAGCTTCTTTTTCACTGAAGATGACCTCTGAAATTGATTTATCCAGTTATTTTATTTATGTACTTACACGCTTCAAAACGGAGCATTGTGCAAGGTGCGCGTGCACTGAAAGGGAAGGACAGAAAATAGCGGCTCATGCAACATTATGCTAGCAATAAATATGCAGTTCACGAAAAGAGTGGTTACAAAATTGCACAAGTGATTTAAAATTATATCAAGTTCAAGGATAGAAACTATGGAGTTGAGAAGAATAATACACAAGGATTCATTATTCGAGTTGTTTAAAAGGAGTATTTCATAAGTGTCTAGCACACTGCAAAAAAATCACGAAATCAAGAGATTGCTTGGTCTTGATGTCTGCTGGGTCATGAATGGTAGGAATGAGATAAAGAAGACCATTCCAGTAGCTTATGGCTCGCGTAAGGCTTGAAAATAAAAGCATAGTTCGGACGAATAAATGCTTGAAGCTGTGATGAATGGATGGGATGTAGGATTTAGCATGGTACAAAGAATAGTAGGACGCTGTCTGTGCATTTGTTTTAGACTACATAGAGCAGTGGGACTTTAGAAGGTGATACACGGTCGGAGTGATAACGAGAGCTCGAAGTTAGTGACACCAGATTGTTGGCCATATTTTGTCAGCATAAAACGTGCCAAGCGGTCCTGAATGGACTCGAGTGAGTGTATTAAATAAGCCCGGTGGGATGACTAGATGGGTGCATCGAACTCAAGTTAAGGGCAAACAAATTTCTGATATGCCAGTTTTCGAGTGACTAGGGCGGGGTCTAGAAAATTGCGTTTTAGATAGCACAGAGTTCGTAATGCTTTGGCGGTGGCGTGTGAGTCGTCCAGGAAAGGATGAGGTAACATATACGCCATGATACTCGCATGAGGGGAAACCTTACGTTGCCATTTAGAAGTCGGAATTGATAGTTTACGCAAGTCCAGCTTTCTTGGGAAAAAATTCAGAATAGTGAAATATTGTAACGCACTGTTATGAAAATATTGAAGGTTAATTCTTCCGATGTATAGCAAAGTCATAAAATTTTTCCAATGTCTGGCATATAAAACCAATGGGGAACGCTTCTGACGGTCGCAAACGCGGTAATTGCAAAACAATGAAAGCTTGCCGAGGGCACATCTGATGATATACTGATTGTTATAGGGAAATCGTACAATATTTGAAAAATATTGCGTTTGTAAACTCTTTCTCGTTGAGAAATGCTTTTGCCCTGAATAAAATTAATCGGCATTATGAATCGTTTGTCACAATCTAAGCATTTCTGAAGTTCATAGTGGTCTGAGGGTAAGCGAATTTTCTAGTATGTTATGAAGTCGTCTGCGAAAAGTCGTATGGCTGAAGTAATGTAAGATTGCAGACAATGGATCTAGATTACAAACAGCAATGGACCCAAGACACCGCCGTGCCCCAGGACGGTTCGTAAGTTGGAGCTATTAGTACTGGTCGACGACGGTGCGCTCTTTTGGAAATCAGAGACAGTTACTTAACCTTAAAAATTGTAAAGAATGCGAGTGAGAAGACTACAGTTTAGCAATAAAGCACTAGTGTGAAACGCGATCGAGATCTTTATAGTAGTCTAAAAACACCCAGATACCACGATAATTCTCGTGTAAGTTAAACAAAAACAAACACAGTTTTTTAGTCTGCGTACTTATTGGCGTCCATTCTTGAAACCATTTTGGTTTGTGAAAAAGAAATTATGGTGCTTCAGGGAAAACGCGATGGGACAGTGTGCTGAAGACGTTTGCACGAGAGGCATGTTCAAAAGGTGAGGTATTGTCATTAATTTTGTTTATATCGCCAGTTCCAAAAATTTAAATTCGTTGTACCAGTTTTCAGTCTTACTTGGTTTCGCCAGCAGACAGTAATTACTCGAATATGTGAGATAAGGTGACACTAGAAATGTTCACGGCATTAAGGTTTTTAGTATCGATGTCTTATATGCCAGAGCAAGTTGATAACTTGAGATTACCAATTGGGGTTGCAATTGAAGCAGGAGTTGCGCGTATAGGCTTCATGTACTGAGAGCCAACGTTGGTTACCTGTGTAGTACTGGAACGACTTTGTTGCTTGTAGACAGGGATAAAGGAACTCTGCAAAAAAAAAAAAATTCGTGGACACTTTGGCTCTCTAAAGTGCTGCAAGGCGAAAGCCTTTCCTGGCGCACTGTGTGTTTTTTTTCGTATTTTTTATTCTATATTCTCTTACTTTTGATTCTTTTCTTATTTTCATTTTTATTTCATTTTTATTTCTGTTCCTTTCCTTAATTTTATTTTTCATTTCTTTAATTTAGTTTATGAAACCCATGAATTCACCAAACGCAGGTTGGATTTTTCGTACAGCATGACTGTGCGCGATAATTCACCGATACACACCAGCTTCATTTTGTCCTGAGAGTCCCTTGAAGAGTGCAACGGTTGCTCTTCGAGGAACTCATGATCATGGCAAGGTCCGTAGGCCTCAAAAAGCTAACACATGCAGCCCACTCAGGCCTTCTGATTTAAACTGTTAATAGAGCGGCAGTGAATAAAGAGCCGTACGGTGAAAACAGCTCGGACGTAAGAAGTGTTCGCTACTGCTACGCGCATGCCACTTTAGCTATCATGATTTGGCGAGATGGCTTAACAGAACAGTGGACCAATCATGAACAGTCGAACTTATTGATCACCAGCTGATTCGTTCGTATCGGCTGCATGTATGTGCAGACATATTGCAGCCATATTGCTCACATATTACAGGATGGAGTGCGAAAGGTTAAAAAGCTTTCTTCATATACGTTCATATCTTGTGGTGCAATATACCTGCACGGCCTGGTGCATGTGGGCACTGATCCAGCGTGACGCAGTTATGTTCACCATTCCTATAGAATCCTTCGGAGCAAAGGCAGCTGTAGTTGCAGTCGGTGGTGCAGGCGGGGTCTATGGTGCGCTGCCAGCACGTGACGTCAGCACAGTTGACGCTGGCACACTGCTTCCATTCCTCGTTGGAGCCGCACGGGTGGGGAATGTCGGAGAACCTGAACAGCGCTTGGGCCTCTGTGAGGACCACTCGGAGAGAATTGCACCGCATTAAGAACATTACGCGGGTCTAGCTTGACGCCAAAACCAGTCCATTGCTATAAAAAGCCTACGAAGATTAGATCTGACACTGAAAGAAGGGAGATGTCTTTGCACTATAGCGGAGGAAGCGGGGTACAGGATTACCTGAAGCCTGCTGATCTCTTTGATGTTTTGAAGACAAGACAATGCGTATTGCACTAAGACATGGATTGGGTAAAGAAACGATACTGGTGTTGAGTGGGCTGATATCGAGCCTTGCCGATTAAAGGGGCTCTGAAACACCCTACGAGGAAAGTACAAAAACTCGTTCAATTATGCATTTTGTCGTCATGAACACCTCAGCCAAATAATACATATATGCACTGAGCAGAGAACTCAAAATCACGCGAGAAAGTTGGCGAGCTCTTTCTATCCACTTTTTTATGCTCGTACCCTCCTCCGTCGCTCTCATCCGCGCGTACCAGTTCAGAGATGGTTATTGGTTGCATTCTTTCACATGTCAGGCAGCTACTGTGGCCGCGGCTAATAAGCGGCGTAGCCACGGAGGGTAAGGAAGCTCCGCAAACGGGGGTGGGGCCGCCGGAGGAGCGCCAACCTTCCAGCGTGCAAAATGTGACTAGAGGAACGGGGAGTTGAGCGAAGACGATGAAATTCAAATTTTGACTACAAATAACTCAGCTTCTACAAAGCATAATAAAAAAAATTCATACTGGACATTATTTGAGAAGCGACGTCCTTTAACACCCCAGGCATACCGCAACTTTATCAGAGCTCCTTTCTGATCCCCTTTAAGCGGTCACTGACCATCTTTCACTGACCTCACGCCCGAACCGAAGAATGACTCGAAGATGTAATCAACAGGGCGCGGCGAACGAGAGCAATAGTAGAACACAAACGACTGGAGCAGCGTTCTAAGTTTGTCCTCGTTTGTCGTGCCGTGCTCATTACAACTTCAATCATGAATCAACTAGTCTAGGCAAGCTTTACTTAAAATCGACTCGTTGTCAGTGTAGGACTACAGTCGCATTACCACCTTTTAACCACCTGTAACCTATGCACAGTTTACGAGTGGTTAGCTTTTACGCAGTGGCAGTTTCTCACCCATGCCGACGGCGCAGATCAGGATCACAGCCGTCACCAGGACCAAAGAACCCTTTATCTTCAAAGCGCTGCAACGCCAGAACCAAAGTGACGTTACTTATGCGGTATGCGGCCCCTTCTATCTCGAGCTTCGCCCAGGATGCAGTCCTCTCTTGTGGTAAAAGAAAACAAGCCGCCTTTCTTCTGCACAGCGTTTCCACCCTTCGGCCGCGGCAGCTCTGAGCGGATGTTGGCCGTATCTCTCCGATTACACTGACGCGACTTCGAAGCACTTGCATATCCTGACGTTCACCCACGTGTTTCTTCCGGCAGTTTAGATCTTGTTAATTCGCCGTAAATAAAGAGTAATCTACGTGTACTGTTTCTACATCCCGTCTGATATGTCAAACTGTCTCCATTTGCCGCGCTTTGTGAGGAACCAATGAAACGTCGATGATTACGCAATCAAGCTTGGCAGTTAGTAATCGATAACGTTGACAAACTACAAGCGAACAGTAGGCAGAACCTTCAAAGAGCATTTTTGGTGTTTGGTTTCCTTCTTTAAAAACACGCTCGTGCATCTGAACGCCACACAACTTACGCAACAAAACACCGTTGTAAGTTAAATTCCACAGAACTGCCATATTTCGACCACGGTATACTTTCGAACGGATGTCGGCCGTGTCCTTCTGAGGATACTGGTGCGACGTCATTACTCGTCGTATATTTTAAGTCGAAAGCGTTTAATGCCACATCGTTGTCGACAGAAGGTTGTCAGCAGAGGTGTCACGCTTTTCGGTTGGTCGAAATGGTTATGACGTCAGAGTGCGCGGATTCGAAGTAATGAGGTCACCCCCGGATGCCTGGCGCCACCTTTTGGAGCAGACGACAACTAATAAAATAATTGTCGTCCGCTCCGACAGGGGGCATATAGCGTCCGTGGGTGACCACTTTACATACCTCATTACGTCGAGCAGAGCCGTGGGTACAACCGAACTCATCGAAGCAGAGAGAGAGAGTCGTGCTAAAGAAGCAGTCAAAGTCGGCAGTCAAAGTGTGCAGTTGTAATGTGTAGTCAAAGTGCGCAGTCAAATAAATCACTAGTACAGCACAAACAGTCTCGCAGTCAATGCCAAACAGTGCACCAGGAAAGGCTTTCGCCTTGCAGCTCTTTAGAGAGCCGAAGTGTCCCTAAATATTTTTAAAAGCTTTTTGAATGTTGCAAACTCGCAGTCATGGCATCGGCATATCCGGCATATAAGGGTTTTACGCCCCCGGTTGCTGCCGCACAATCTTTGTCTTGTCTCGAGAAGGAGAAGTAACCAAAAGTTGGTGCAGAGCTAGGACAGAAACCAATTACGCCGGCGAGTCGGCGGAAGAAATCAGTAACCGGCAACGACGAAAAGTCAGGAAGATTGGAGTGGGCAGTGTTGAAAGTACGCTGGTGGGGTTTTCAACGTGGCAGCTTTGGAGCCGGCGTTCACGGGAAAAGCTGTGCGCGTTGTGAGAGTATTTGAAGACTGGTAGAGATGGATTTGACGTCGCAATTTGAGCTGTGGAATGAAAATGATTACAACTTACGTTGAATTGTGATTATGAAGATTTTAACATGACTGAAATGTATTTCAAAAAGATAATGCAGTGTAAATTATTTACGGTCAAAAGAAAATTCCGGTAATTGATTAAGAGCCGAACCTATGAACCTTGGGATGGGTGTCTGACATGCAATCCCTATGCCACTTAGGTGTTTTTCTCAGAATCGTATTTCCAACACTTGAATTATGTTCTGTTTACATGAACTGTTTACAGAGCTTTGGGAAAACTCCAAAAAGACAGAGCAACACAGCACCAGACAGGTGGAAAGGATGAGCTTATAACCCAGGGGGAGTGCCACTCCGGTTTAAGGTTGGCCTGTTGGTACACTTCCCTCAGATGAACAGTCATTTGGAAGGAGTGAGATTTGGTCGAAACAACTGATTTAGAGAGCCGGTCTATGATTGTAGTTTTCCGTAAGGAAATCAACATATTGCGCTCCACTGAGGTATCGTATGATATGAGAAGTCAAATGAATTCGCTTTTTCTAGGTTCGTTGCAAGAGATCCCAGAAAAAAATGGCGTCCTTAAAATAGATGAAGCAATGTTCAGTTGTTTAAGTAATATCACTGATTGGGAAATCCACAGGTGACAAAAATTTGCCTTTTTCTGAAGCCAAGTCTTCAGGGGCAATGTTTCCGGCTATAACTTGTAGAAGAAAGTGTCAGTGCACAGCGAAAGTAACATTTTTTTTTTACAACCGCGTGAGGACATCGTTCCTAGGCAATCCACAGTAAATTATGCGGGAAATAGTAGCGGAAAATAAATGAAGTCGTTGTGGAAAAGTTTTCGTTACATTTAAAATAGGAACTCTGTTTAAAAATGCACTTCGAGAAAACGCACAGTAAAATATGCCTCTTACATAAACTCCCATAAACAAGGACGGTCAGAGAACTTTGAGTACACAATCAGTATGGGCAAAGCGTCAACTAAATCTTTCTGCAAAAATGGGCGAAGCATCGGCTGTGAAGTGTAACGAAAAAACATAAAACTGGCAAGAATTTGACGCATATAAAGATGGACTGAACGTAGACCACCCGCGCCGACAGACCGGAAAAGAAAATCACGTCGCATGGGTTCCATGGAGGAAGCCCAAACGAGGCACGTTCGTTCGGCTTGTCCCTAGGAGGCCTTGAGTGCCTTTCGGTGTCTAGTATATCTAGTGATATATGCTGATGAATGTGCGTAATTAGGGGTATTAATCATGAAATAAAGCAGAAAATAGCCGTCAACACTGTCGCGTTACACCCTTAAGGCAAATCCTCAGTGTCCCTCTAAGTTTTAATGCAATAAATGCAGTACGTGGTCGCGTTAGTAGTTTTCCTTCATGTGTGGTCTCACATGTGTGGTGTCCGGTTACCCGAGTAATCTCTTTGATGTCTATACTTCTGTCCGTCCGACCCCTTGCCCAGGCAAACCTGTCAAAAGTGAGGGAACCTATTTATTTTTATTTTATTTTTATTTATCACATACTGCGGACAAAGTATGGTCCAAGCAGGAGAGGCACAGTACAAAACACAAAAGTGCAAAACTTCGACCTTAAAAAGAAAAAAAAAACCACACAACGACTAAACAAGTACCAAAAAAAGACGTCCAACACTTATATGACGCTAAATAGGCACAAGAGGAAAGAAGCAACACGCAGTGCCAGCAACATAGCCGCCACAGGCAGCGCCAACCGATGCTTTGTATGTAGGTGTATCTTGCATACTGGTGCCGCATTCTATAAGCTGTCAGTTTTTTGTCGTCCATTTTGCATTCATTCGGTCCTCTGTCATTGGTCCTTCAGATATAACGGCGGCTTTCAAGCGTCGGTGGGAAAGTGAGGGAACCTATGCTTTGTATGTAGGTGTATCTTGCATACTGGTGCCGCATTCTATAAGCTGTCAGTTTTTTGTCGTCCATTTTGCGTTCATTCGGTCCTCTGTCATTGGTCCCTCAGATATAACGGCGGCTTTCAGGCGTCGGTGGGAAGCGACCCGGTCATTGGATGGTTGGCGTCCGGACCTCACCATTGGCTGCATATTGCAGGCAATTGCGGCCAGTGGTCAGCTCTGGCCGCCTGCTGTTGACAGAGCGCTGCTATGCACCTCACCATTGGCTGCATACTGAATCAGTTTCAGCCTATGGTAAGGTCCGGTCGCCAACAACCCAATGGCCGGGTCGCGTGACACAGGCGCTTAAACGCTGCTTCTATATCTGACTACTGAGAGAGGGTCGAATCAACGTGAAATGAACAACGGAAAATGAACAGCTTATAGAATACGGCCCCTGGTGCACATTTGTGGACGCCGGACCCTTTTGAACGAAATAGTTCTTGTATAGGCAGCGATATGGTGCATGACCTTTCATGGAAATCCACCTAACCAAGCATGTCTAAGCTCACCTGGTTAGCAAAGGAACACCTATGTAAAAGCTACTTTGTCCTATCTGAGAGCTCCGTTAATTAAGATAACGGCTAGAAGTTATTTGCGGCACAAATGATCACGATGATAATTTCACAGCAATAGCGTGAAGGCGCCTTTGGTTAAAAAGCGCCACAGATAACGTGGTATGTATGCACTAGGTGGGGTGAAAGATTTATTTTCAAAGCACATATTCGGAACAAGCCGAGAACTATGTAGTGCAAAAGCTTGAACTCAGTGAGAAACCGGTGGGTACGTAGCGGTAGCACGCATCGAACCTCGCACTTGCAGCGTTTGAAGTAGATGCAGAAACCACCAAGCAGCACAGCTAATCGGCCCAATATTACAAATGAATGGTCTCACTCTGGTCCTTTGTAGGACCGGCATTTTCCAATGCGTTTTCAATATCGGGCCGATTACCTGTGCTGCTCGGGCTATTAGGCCCCCGTTGTGGTCTCTCCATTAAGTGCAGTGCTTACGGCATGAAGTAACGGAACGCCCTATTTCATGCAGTAGGTTATTTCTCATGCCGCATTGAGTAATCTGAAGATTTTTCCTTTCTTCACAAAAGGCATTCCCGCAGTCTATTCCGTACAGTCGGGAACGATGTTCTAACTTCCTTCCCGCAAGCTTGCAGGCTTTCGACCGCGGCAGCTTCGAACGGATGTCAGCTGGGCCCTTCTGAGGACACTGGTGCCACATCACAGCTCTAGCTCCTTCTTCTGGTCTTGATCTATGCGCTCTGGTGCACTATTTGCACATCGCTACTTTACTGTCATGCAGCGGGGATATATTGCCTTTTTCGTTTTCTTCGCTGTCACTAAAACAATTGACTACTTGAAAACCACGAAAAAATTTCTGGAAATGTGCTTTTACTGCAGGCTGATGATTCTAGTTTCACTTCTGTAACAAATATTCGCCAAACTTCTGTGAAAAACATTAAGGTAGAAAAATAAAATCAAATAAAATTTTTAATAAATAAATAAATTAAATTTCAATTAAACTGTTTCAACTGCACCCATTATTTGTGATAACTTTCATTAATTCATTCATTAATGACGCTTTGCGCGTAATACCGTTGCAACATAATACTTTTGTTATAACTCCTTCTAAAGTCTCACACCACTTGCGACGGCGGAAATTCTTCGCCCAGTTTGAGAACACACAGCAACAAGAAAGATCATACAATGGGTCAGTACAAACGTAACATCGACATCCACCTCGCAAGTTGACAAGAGTCAATCTTTCTCCTATATCGCCTTTGAGTGGTCCAGGAAAGTTAATGCTGCCGCGTAACATCCCTCAAATTCCGTTCATTTAAACTTCCCTAGAAACCTGTTCTCTAACTCTAACTTCTTCAACTTGTTCAGAAATCAACTACAGTCGAAAAAGGGAGTGAAAAGGAGGCATAATACAGTGCAGGGTGCTCTAAAACGCGGCCTTATTCCTCGCCACCTACATAAAATAGGCAGCCATATGCGAATGTCCCGGACAAAAGGCAACGCCATGTTCTTGCAGAAGAAGAAAATAGCACTGGATCCGGACGTAGTTGCGAAAGGTTCCCAGTTTCAGACCAGCAGGCCTACTTTCCAAATTATAATTTGCTGCATCTGTGACAGCTCAGCCCTTTATTCACTGTGCCGCCAGGCTTTGTTTAATTGTGGTCTGAAAGCGAAAGCTGCATTAATAATGAATAAAAATGAGCTGTCGCATCCTGAGACGGTGGCTCGGGAGTTTTATGCACCTGACAAACTTCCAAACAGTCAGAGGATATCAAGAGCCTTGGCCACAATGTTCACCTCCTTAAGGCCCATGTACAGCATTAGCTTCATGCTTCAGCTGCTTCGTGCGCTGCGTGCAAGTTGACTACCTATGACCAAGCACCTTCCATATGTAAACCTGATGCTCAGTGGAGGTGGCACAGCACTGGTTGTAAAATTGAAAGAAAATGGAGGGCTCACCTTGTGGCGCATTAAAGCGTTTGCTGCCTAATTTTATTGTCCCATTGGCTCAGCCACTGCGCCAGCAAGTTAATGCCGGACTCGTGGCAAGAATCGCGGAGGCTCCTGCGTATGACAGAATGCCCTGTCGGTTTTTATAAGTGCTTTTTTTTTGTGAAATAAATGAATAAATAAAAGAAAAACATGTCTACGCACTGCATTCACCGAAGAGTAACCGCTTATCTCACTGAAATTAGTGCATCTGTTACAGAAAGCGGATCCGTACGGATTGACAGCAGCACAATTGTAAAATGAAGCATTAATTCAGCATTCTACACACTGTCGCAGCAGTGGAGACAAAAACGCACCACTTACAGATGTAATCGCACAAACGGCGAGTTCTAATGAACTCTTGCCGAAAGCTTCCCGCTTTTTTCGGGCGCACGGAAAGGTCGCGAATCTTTAGTGTTTTATAACACCAAGAGTAACGTTGGGCTAGGCTCACAAAAGATATCAAAACACACTCAGCGCATGTTCTTTTGTGTCGAATGCACTTAATGTTTGACCTGGGCTTTTAGTGCACTGCCGGGCAAGCAGGCTCAGTGCTAGTATTGGGAGATCTGCCAACACAAAATATTCGGGCGCACTGAAGTTGAAAACGGAATGCCGAATGCCAAATAGAGGGGAATTAATCAGTATGTGCGCACCAAAAGAAAGAAGGAACAGAGAAAATTGCTCACGGACAACACGAGCGCGCAGTTTCTACCTGCGACCGGTCGTATTACTACTGAAAGAAGTGCTCAAACTCTACCGCAGGAAAATCGCCGGACGTGACGTCTTTTCTCACACCGTGCGCTGCGCCATGGGCCAAAATAACTGTTGCGTTATTAGAGCGTAAGGAGCAACCCGATTGGTACCAGCTCCGAGCAAAATCGCCGGTTGTCTGTTCCGTTGTTTGTTCGTAGCTGGCCTAGTGCAAGCGCTCCGTCCCGCCTCACAGCTGCCCGCTCATCGCCGTCTTGTACGCAGCAGAAATCCGTGCTTTCGCACGGATTCGAATGTAGTAAACATCCTTTGCAGTTTTTTACCCCGGCTGTAACAGACACTGCCCTCGAGGACCGGAATACCGGTCCTGTCCGCCCGTGTATGCTGTGCTCGACCACTCGAAGCAGGAAGGCTGATTTTCCTTCTGACGACATCACCTCCCTTCGCGCTCTCGGCGACGGTTAAGGTCAGCTTGACTTTGTGCAAGCATGAATACTCTCGCCTGACCCGTACACGCCGCCGTCGCACCATCCGTGAACTCCTTTCTCAACGACGAAACCATTTGTTTCTGGAGACGAGCGAACGCACGCCGTGCCCCGGTCTCTACAGTAAAAGGGGGGGGGGGGATTTTGAGGTCGTGCCGCGCTGCAGTTCGGTCCCAAGTTTAGACCCCGCACCCGTCTGGCGGTTCAATTCTTCACGAGTGCGCCCAGTCTACGTATTGCGTCGCGCATACGACCGTTTGTTTTCGCAAGCGGTGTGCGAACGGGCACCGGTGTTCGCGTTTTTTCGGACGCGGTCCCACGGGAAGTCCGTGCGAGGGTTCCACGATGCTATTGAAGTGCATCCCATTCAATAGTCAACACGAACATTATCATTAAAAAAGCCGAAAATTACAAATATGACATGTGAAGATAACACCTTTAAGCTGCATTCCGTTTAAGAATATTTGCGACAGCCGTATGGGAACCAAAGAAGTCAGTTAACTCGGGATAAAATTGGTAAATTGATTTTTGAGGGAAAGAAATGGCGCAGTATCTGTCTCACACATCTCGGCGGACACCTGAACCGCGCCGTAAGGGAAGGGAGGAAGGTGGGAGTAAAAGAAGAAAGAGAGAAAGAGGTGCCGCAGTGGAGGTCTCCGGAATAATTTCGACCACCTGGGGATCTTTAACGTGCACTGACATGCAACAGCACATGGCCGACTCTTGCATTTCGCTTCCATCGAATCGCGACCGCCGCGGCTGGGTTCGAACCAGGGTATTCCGGCTTAGTAGGCGTGCGCCCTAACCACTGAACCCGGGAAGTTCTTTGTTTCAGATCAAACCGATCAATCGAAGCAACTGCTCGCTGGTGGAAGTCCCCCAAAAAGGGAATAAACTATCTGCATTTCTTTTGATATTCGTAGGCTGCGGGCATCGTGGCCACGCTAGCGTGATGCCATAGAACGGCGTCAAGGTATTGCTGGTCTTTGTGGCATCACGAGAACATCAACCAACTACTTGATAAACGTCGTGATACCAACACTATAACATTTACCGATTGACCTAGCCATCCATTGCCTCCACGTCACGAACGACTGATACTCTGGCTTCTTTAGCAAAGGAGCCACTGAAGTTTAGCTCATGTTTAAGAAATCCGCACGCACCCTTCCCGCAAAATTTCACGAGAGTTTTGCGGAGCAGTGGCATGTTTTGGTATCGACATGAATGGAAAGGCACTCAATCCCATGCCACTTTTTCGTCTGTGTGAAAAAGGTATTTGCAGTGAGAGGTAAATGAAGCTCTGAAAAGCTGCACTGCAAAAGAACGCGTCATACAGTACTATGAAGTTAGTCCTACAAGTGTTCTTGTAGTCGCCGAATGTAGTCAGCGGTCGTTCGATGCAAAAAGTTCAAGACGATTGACTCTTTGTCTCTCACTTAGTTTCAGCTGTCTATCCAGAAAAAAAGACATGATGCTATTTTATGCATGTTAGCCTAAGGCATATTTATTGTCACGACAGCTCGCTACAGCAGTACTAGCTTCAAGAAATGCTTTGGCTCGGCAGACAAGGACAAGACGGAGAAAACACACCACTGAGCGCTGTGTGGTGTGTGATGTTTTCTACGTCTTGTCCCTTTCTGCCGCGCCGAAGCATTTCCTGAAGTATGGATCACCAACTGGCCTACAAAACAACCATTCTAAGCAGTACAAGCCTTGTCCGTTGGTAGTGTTTTAACCACAGTGATATTTGAAATAAACGTCGAGTAAAGTAAACTCCTCCTCAAACGAGAATAAGCACAATCACCTACATGCACTTGGTACTGCGAACTTAGCCACAAGTCAACCTTTGTTCAGATGGCGGGATAACGTTTTTATAAACTAAACACCGTTTTACAACTAATGGCTATAGACACTTGGAAAATGTCGTTCTGGCGAGCGACACATCCTATACATCAAAGCCTAAATCCTAGAACCAAGCGGTGAATTTTGCTTGCACAAATTTTCTTATATATTTTGCTTTGCTGCCAGCAGAGCAACTTCCGCATATCTTAGGACCGCTGCTAATAATCCCGACGTGCTGCGTCAGTAGTGCATGCGTATCTCCGCCAGGACGTAAAATAGACATTAAAAACAGAAACTTTCCTCTCATTGTACCAATTTCTCTTTCTCTCTCTCTCTCATTCTCTGTCTTTTTCTCTCGCAGATACTGGTGGCCATGAAACCTTGACAACTGTTTGCGTTCGTTGCACCAACTACTGAGGCATCCTGCCTTCGTGAAGACACGCCTATAGAGGCATTACAAGTCTGAACCGAAACGAAATGGCGCTGCCGCGCTGGAGAAATCACGTCATCCGCATGCTGAACCCGCCAATGTCGGGCACGGTCAGCGGATATTGACCGCCGATTGGATGGCAGCGCGATAAACAAGAAAGAACCTGTGAGGAAGTTTTGAGTGCTGTTTCATCGTTTTAGTGAACAGCTTTTCACTGAATAAGGGAGCTGCAGAACATCATTAGCAACAGCAGGTAATGAATGAGTAGGCAAGTCGCTGTTTATTGCAAACTAAGGTTGCATGAAGCCCTAAGTTTGCAATGACATCCCCGGCCACCCAGACAAAAAAACAGCGGAGGAGCACGTTGGCTGACAAAAAAAAGTTGTAGGGTTTTAACGTAGTTAAACCGGTCAGACGTGCGAAAGTATCTCTTTAGCCTGGTTGGCTCATGGTTTTGCTTTTGCTGGGTTGTCGAGACATCTGGCGAAGATATTAGTTCGACAGTAGTGTTAGTTGATGAGGACAACGATGTGCAATGCACAGCTCTGGAGTGTGTCGCCGTTTAACACGAGGCGTTATCGGCTGCGGCGATTCCATAGTGGTTTCGTGCAGTAGCCAGCGAAGCTGATCTGTCTGCGCCGCCATGGGTTCGAAACCCAGACGCGGTTATACTTATTTAATTTCTGCATCAGCGGCTGCTATGCTAGGTTTGGCTGAGGCCACCATCAAGGTCAAGGTTCACAAAACTCGGGGAGCCAGTTGGACCTCGCGAAGTAGTGTTTGGCACTAAACTCAGGCTCGCTACGAACGCTCCATATTATTGCACGTGACATCAGGAGAAGACTAAGCCCAGAGCTGAGCACTGCTTTCTTTAACGCCACAGGAGCTGGCATTCGTCAGGTGCTGAGCCGGCTATCCCTCCTATTCTACAGTGAAAAAGTGAAGGTTGTTAGCCACAGCATTTTTTCCTTCTCCGTATGTGCTTTCTGAGGACTTATCATAACACCCCTAACCAACTAACAAGTCAAAAACTTCCGCCAAGTGTGTTTGGGCGGTCCGGTGACACAGCCTTACTTTAGTAATTGAGTCGCGAGCTCAGCCGTGATTTCTATTAAAGGCCCTCTGAAGAGAAAAATTGAAGTTGACTGGTAGAATACCGGTTTCTGAAAATAGGAACACCACTCTATCTGAAAACAAAGCTATTGTAACGTAGAAAACAGCAAGAACTAAAATACAGGTATCGCCACCAGAGGCCAATCTCGCAAGTACAAGAGTGATGTTGAAATAGGAGAAAAGAAACCACAGATTTCTGAGGCTGCCAAACGTGCATGAAGTTTACGTGTTTGATCGATACTGAAGCAAATAAGTTTTGTTTTGAAAGGAAAAAAGACAGCATGCATGTTGGAAGTCAAAGTATACCTGCAAGGGGCGGCCAGCTGAGTATCGGTGTGTTTTGGGGTGCTTTGCGACTATGCGCTCTGCGTGCCCACATGGTTTCGTTATGCGCCTCGGTTTACAATGGCAGTGCAGCAGAAGACCTCCAAGCGCCTCTCTAAGTGCTCCGCGGACGAAGTTCGTGCAACGAAATGCAACTTAAACAAAAAAAAAAAAAGCTGCGTATAGCCAATGTTCAGCGCGCCTTTACGTTAACAAACGCACCAATCGGCGTGTTTCGCTTCACCAGCGTACCAACGCGCAGGGCCGCGTAACGAGCCCCAGGAGGACGATTATTTCCGAATTTATATTAGCCCGCACATGCACATCAATCGTGACGGTGGGACTGCCAACTCTTGGTCGCTGTATGACCTGCCGCCTGAGCCCACAAAAGCATCGCACGCTGTGTGGGGTTGAGGTTGCTGAGTGCAGGCTGCATTTCTTTGAGAAAACTAAGTTGTCGGAATCGGAATTCTACGACCGCCGCCAGTGGTTTTTATTTCGGATGTTGCTAGACTGGAGCGCAGTGCTCGCCGCCAGCAGTCACGGAGTCCTCGTTTCCGTTTCCGCCTCTTTATGTCACTCTTAACCCATTTCGTCATCAGAGTCCCGAGTCTTAATAGTAGCGGCGGAAAAAAGTTTTTCAACTTCTGATCAAATCTTTTAGCAATAAATGAACCTTTCGCTGCCGGACAAGTGGCAACAAAGCCACGAAATGCCGACCTATAGGATTTGAGTAATAAGAATATTTGATAGCGTTGTCCTCAGTGTCCTTTTAAGGGCCTGCCAAGACATCTGTGTAAAAAACATTTATCGACTTGATTACTTATTACGAACGTACCTCTAAACTTGTAGTTAGTGCAAGAAAGCCAAGGGTGCATAATCGCGAATTTTTGATGTCACTAACAGATACTGTTCTCCTCCGTTGTAAACTGACTGACAATGTAAGGAGCAGTTACCGTTAATCTTTACACTTCTTGTGATCTCTGTGTTCTCAAGGGAGCATTCCGGATCCCGATATCAATGCCCGTACGCCCGATCAAGTTACCGGGCGCCCATAGTAGGCCACAATATCTCCACCGAGGTTTTAAATCATGCTGCCGCCTGTAATTTGCACAGGAATTTCGATGAGACGATCTTGAACCTATGCAGCTGTCAATAATGCATGCCGAACTCACGTAGTTAGTGTAACTAAAGACAAAAGACTACTACGCCTGGTTCCCGATTTGCCCTGGCACTCACGAACATCATGTTTTCAGTCCTAAAGCCGCCTGTGCGAAATCTTGTAATGAAAGTTGACTGAATAACACAAAACATAAACAGCCTAAAGCTCAAATAACTCAAACAATTTGAAACACAGCCAAAATAGGCAACGCGTAACCCCAGGCTCTACCTCCTACAAAGCAGAAATATCAGAAACCGACGCCAAGCTTTTTTCCCTTCGCAGTAAAGCGATGATCGTTATTTTTGCACTTTCTATTTTTGTTCTTGAAACAAAATGTCGCTGTTAAAGTGCATCCCATCCATTATCTGTCAATCACTGAAATCAAGCAACCCGGGTAACCCCAATAATGTAACCCAGGTAGTCCCCAGAAAAGTGAATAAATTTTAGGCATTTTTTTCTTCTGCGTAAGCTGGGGTACCGTGTGCAAGCTAGCCTCTAGTGACAGAACGGCGATCAAGGTATAGTTGGTCTCTGTGACACCACGAGAACATGAACCAAATGCACGATAAATGCCGTGATACCACAAATGCGAAATATTTATTTAGATTAGCCCAGCCTTCGAGTGGCTTATACTCTGGCTCAGTGGCGGCACTGAAGTTTAGCTAGTGTTTATGCAAATCGGTAGGCTCTTTTTCGGCGAATTCCACGAGGACTTTGCGGAGCAGTGGTTCGTGTCGGTAAGGACCTCAATAGAAAGGCACTCAATCCCGCGCCACGTTTTCGTCTCTGCGAAAATGTCATTTGCATTGAGAGATAAATGAAGCTCTGAAGAGCTGCACAATCTGTACCGTTGCCTCCAATTTCGTTTTCTCATTGCTTATGCTTTGTGGGGATGTCGAGCCTAACCCGGGCCCATCAACTGAGCAACCATTGGGCGAACTTCTACAGGGACAGAAAAAAATAAAAAAATAGGATAGACGACATTGAATCGCGGCTTAAAACGTATGAACACTCGGCTTCAGCTATTTCCGAAGTGTGTTCATTAGCTCGTAGCATAGAGAAGAAGGTTCAGGGATTAGAACTTAAGCTTACCGATTTGGAGGACCGCAGCAGGCGTCATAATCTTCTGGTGTTCGGTGTAAAGGAAAAGGAAAATGAGACGCATGATGATCTCGAGGAATATGTCCTGAAGGACGTCTTCACAGAAATTTTAGGTGCAGTTCATTTTGGTCGAACAATTACATAGAATTGGACGGAACAACCCGACAATGTACGCCCGGTATTCTTACAAGTGGTCACCGGGTGCAGTCAGCGGCCGTTCGCCGAGAAATATAATCGAGGATTGACACTCTGTGTGTCGTTTAGTTTTAACTGCTCATTATACCAAGGAATTATGGGCAAAAACAATTTCTAAAGGTAAACTGTTTATGAACGCAGTTTTTTCGCATAATATAAGATATCCCCATGACAATCAATATACCAGCAAATCACCTGTTGGGAGTTCTGTATATTTTTTTCTATTAACGGATTTGCTATTGTGAAAATGCTTCCTCATTGCTTTTCTAAGGCAGCCTTCACTGTACGCTAAGATCTTTGGAAACATTTTAAAATGAAGATTTCGCTAGATATAAGAAGAATGGACCATTACCTTGAATATTTTGATCACCATACATGACAGTATTCCAATGTTCAAAATTTCCAGAAAAAAAGGTGATGCTATTTTGTGCGTGTGAGCTGAAGGCATGTTTATTGCTACACGACAATTCTCTGCAGCACTACAAGCCTCCTCCACTGGCAGTGTTGTAACCACAGTGATTTTAAATATACATCGAGTAAAATAAAATTGTGATCAAATGCTAGTAAGCACATTGACCTTCATGCACTTGGTACTGCGAACTTTGCCAAAAGTTTACCGATCTTTAGATGTTTTCACTAAACACCGTTTCAAAACTAATTCCTGTAGACACCTAGAGAGTGCCGTTGTGGCAAGGAGAAAATCTTTCTTTCCAGCAACTATATTAACTTTTTGGTCGGGCGGTGTTTCTTTATTTTTTGTGTACGGTAAAATTTTTACGAACGCGTAGCATTTTTTTCTTCGAGCAAATTGTTATTGCTAGAAGCTACCCGATAAATTACAGCCTAAATCCTGGAACGTAAACTAGCGACGCATTTTGCTTACAGATGCGTAACTATGCGTAACTAGGACAGATGCGTAACTATCAAATGCGCTGACGCGAAAGACCCTTAACTGTTTTGCAGATGATGGCGCTAGAGGACTTCGCAGCGAACACATTCGTTTTCAGGGACGCAGTACGCACAGACACTACCCCCAGATAAGAAGAATCGGTACATTTCTCGCGTAAAAAAAAAACAAAAAACCTCATGGCTGTGAAGTCAGATCAAGTATTTCCTCACCTCACACCCAAGTCCCCAAAATCTGCACCTTACTCTCTTGGGAGGATTCGCTCGCGCTGCCAGTAAAGCAACTTCAGCGTATCTTAGGGCCGGTGCTAATAAGCCCGACGTGCCGTGAAAGGAGTGCGGGCATAGCTCCGAAAGGACGCGAAATGGAAGTTAAAAATAAGAAGTTTCCTTTCGTTTTACCTGCTTTTCATTTTCTCTTTCACTCATACAGGCACTTATTGGTCGCCATGAAACCTTGACAACTCTTTTCGTTCGTTGCACCAACTAGTGACGCCACCGGCATACGTGAAGACACGCCTATAGAGGCGTTACAAGTCTGAAGGGCAAGAAAATGGTGCTGTCGCGTTGGATAAATCACGTCATTCGAATTTTGACCCCGCCAGTGTCCGGCACGGTCAGCGGATATTGACCACAGATTGGGAAGCGTAACTGCAACATTGGATGGCAGTGCGACAAACAGGAACCTATAAGGAAATCTTGATTGCCGTTTCATCATTGTAGTGAATAGCGGTTGACTGAATAAGGAAGGTACAGAACGTCATTAGCAACTGCATGTAATCCATGATTAGGCACGGCACTGTTTATTTGAAGTTAAGGTTACACGCAGCTTCAAATTCGGCATGACATCCCCGGCCTTACTTGTGTAATTAAGACTCGACCTCAGCTGTGACCGCTATTGAAGAGAGACTGAGGACAAATTTAAGTTAACTTGTACCGATAGAATAGCGGTTCCTAAACTGAAAAACGCCACTGCTTCCGAAAACAATGTTTTTGTAAGGCACAAAAGAGCAAGAACTTAAATATAAGTATGGCCGCCACAGCCCAATCGCACAAGTACAAGCGTGATGATGAAATAGGAGGAAAGACACCCCAGATCTTTGAGGCTTGCAAAGGTGTAGGTTGTTACTGGTTTCATCGATATTGAACTTAAAAGTATTTGTTTTGAAACCACTAGTGCAGTTTTCTCACACGATGATTACGGGAAAAATACAGCGTGGCTGTTGGAGGTAAAAGTAAACCTGCAATTGGCGGCCGAGTTTCGGTATGTTTTGGTGTGCTTCGCGGCTATGCGTTTTGCGTGCCCACATGGTTTCGTTATGCGCCTTGATTTACAAGGGCGGAGCAGTAGATGGCCTCCAAGTGCCTCTCTAAGTGCTCCTCGGACGAAGTTCGTGCAATGGCATGCAACTACGACAAGAAAAAACAGCTGTGCATAGCCAAAATTCAACGCGTGTCTACGTTATCAAACGCAACTCTCGGCGCTTCGTCCATGTACCAACGCGTGGGGCTGCATAACCGGCCCCATGGGCACTATTATTACAAACTTTAGATTTGTCCGCACTTACCAATTGCTACATATAAGTCCTGACGGTGGTTCGGCGGAGACAGCGATGCAGCCGACTCCTCGGCGCTAGGACTTTCTTGTCAGACCCTCCTCTTCAGCCCTCAAAACCATCACATGCTCTGTGAGATTGGGGTTGCTGAATGCAGGCCGCAATTTTTTGCGAGAGCATCGTTGTCGGAATCGGGAACGGGGTACATCGTAACGCTGGCGCAAACTTCAACGCAGCGACGACAGCTGATCATAGAGGGCTTCTACGTCCGCCGGCGGTGGGCTTTATTTCGGGTGCTGCTAGGCAGAAGCGCAGTGCTTGCGGCCAGCAGTCTCGGAGTACTCGTTTCTGTCTCGGCCTCTTTATGTCCGTCTTCTTCTGCTTTGTCATCAGAGAGCCCCGAGTTTGAATCGTAGCGGCGGGAAAAAGTTTTTCAAATTCGAATAAAATCTCTTAGCAATAAATGCACCTTATGCTTCTGGACAAGCGCCAACAAAGCCACAAAATACCGAAGTATCGGATTATACTAACAAAAAAAATTTTGATAGTGTTGTTTTCAGTGTCCTTTTAAGGGCCTGCAAATATACATGTATGTGCGTACAACAGATTTATTGACTTTATTTATTATTAGGAATGTTCCTGTATACTTGTATTTAGCCAAAGAAAGCCGAGGCTGAATAATCGCGTGTTTTTGATGTCACTAACAGATACTGTTCTCTTCCGCTGTAAACAGACTGACAATGTATGGAGAAGTTGCAATTGATCCCTACGCCTCTTGTGATCTTTGTGTTCTCAAGGGAGCATTCCGGATCCCGATATCAATGCCGGTGAGCACTTTCAAGTTACCGGGCGCCCAGAGTAGGGCACACTGTTTCCACCAAGGTTTTAAATCAAGCTGTCGCCTGTCATTTGTACCGGAATTTCGAAGAGACGATCTCGAGCCCTGTGCAGTTAGCCCAGTGCAGAACTCGCGGAGTTAATCGAACTAAAGAAAAAGAAGCTACGACGCCTGATTGTCGATTTGCCCTAATACTCATCAACATCGTGTTTTGAGTCCTGAAGACGGCTGTGCGAAACCTTTTATTGAAAGTTGACTGAATTACACAAAACATCAACAGTGTGAAGTTCAAGTACACTAGAAACGCAGCCAAAGTAGGCGACTCGTAGCTCGAGGCTCTACCTCTTACCCAGCAGCAATATGAAAACCGACGCCAAGCTGTTTTCCTTTCGCAGTAAAGAGATCATCTTTATTTTTGCACTCTCTATTTTTGTTCTCGAAACAAAATATATTTTACTTACTATGGCAACGTGGGGAAACCGTGCTTAGTGCATTAAGAGGCAGGAGTAAAATATTACAGCTTATCCTGCGTGGTATGTCAAAACTGTGGCATTGTATGCAGTGAAACCCAAACCACTTTTAGGATGGCACATGAGGTTTCCTAGTATTCTTGTCGCCCGTCGTGAATCTGTGAGGCTTCCTAGACCTGCGCGCACAGCAAAAAGCGCATAACCCTGCCTAAGAAAACAGTCTCTCTCTTTTAAGAAGTCTCGAGATACCCGACATCAATCCCACGAGTTATGCATGGGCCGAGAGGTATTATTCTACGACCTTTTTCACTCATCCCGGAAAAGTTCTCCACCAGAAGGATCCACAGGGAGACCTGGAGAGTCGTCGAGAAGATTAGCAGTTTATGAAAAAGGCAAACAAAATGAACAGAAATCGGGAACAGATCGACGCCAGTGGAAACCGAAAAAAGCGATCTCAGCGCGGGAAATCGCTTGCCAGGCTAGAAGGTAAAAACAATAAAAAATCTAGCAGTCTGGGCCTAGCAAAGTAAAGGGCGTTCAAGACAGAGGATCACGTGTGTCGGCGAATAGTATGGGTTTATATCGTTCTGAGAATAGCGATAGCAAAGATGTAATTTTGAATGCAGTGATGTGCGCGCATTCGGCACTGAACTGGAACAAAATATGCCGCTAAAAATTCAAAGGAACATTACGATACTCGTTAACGCGAAATCTGAGCGGAGCTCGCCCTTAGCAAAAACTAATACGTTTGGAATATACGGTGGGCTATTTAAATTGTATTTTAAACATATTTTGTATTCTTGAATACACTAAAAATATGTAGGAAATACGTTCCTGAAATTTCATGCTTGGTATTCGAAATATATTTTTAAAATGTGCCAGAAATACCTCACTTAAAGCATACTTCGAGCACTTTTCATATACGTGAAAAAATATGTATGCAGTTTTAGTATCTTGTCAGTGTATTAAAAGTGTATTTTCGGAAATATGAAATTAATTCATCGAAAGTATACTTCAATTCTAGAAAACGGGCAGCCCTTGTAAACGTGTATGTATGCAGTTTTAGCATCTTGTCAATGTATTAAAAGTGAACTTTCGTAAATATGAAATTAATTCATCCGAAATATACTTCAATTCTAACAAACGGGCAGTCCTTTCTTTGCACACTTCTAGCTGCCGTTGAACAGTCGAGTGCTCGAAATCGCGTTTCGGGAAATGGCATTTGCGTGTCGTCAATGTATTTGAAGTGTACTTCCGTAAATACGCAATTAATTCGTCCAAATAACACTGAAATTCTAGCAAATTGGCAGTCCGCATTAGCATGTTTGCCGCGCCCTACCAGCTGTCGTTGAACAATCTAATGCTCAAAATCGAGTTTCGGGATCGTATTTTGGTGCTGGCCATCTATTTAAAGTGTACTTTCGTAAATACGCAATTAATCCGTCTGAAGTATATTTAAATTCTAACAAATGGGTTGTCCGCGTAAACATATTTGCATTACACTTCAAGCTACCGTGGAACAATCTAGGGATCGAAATGACGTTTCAGCGAAGAGTGAAAACTTTCCCTTTCTTGTCATCCTTTCGTTTATGGTAACTTCTAGCAGGAAGGTGATCGCCACTTATACCCCTGCTACACGGGCGCTTCGAATGCCTTCCAATCGAATGTCATCTAACGATGCTACACGTGTTCTGTCTAAGGGAGTGCTTGAAGATAATATTACGCCAATGAATATTAACCGCGTCAGCATGAAATTGTCCCGGGAGTGCGCCGATGAGGACGACTGCACTCATACTGTTGTTTACATCGCTTGTTTACATAACATAAAACGCAATCTGCGCTTTCGTTCTATTAAACAATCTGTTTTCTTTTTTACTGGTTGTACTCGTGCTTGTTTACGCAGTGCGACAATGTGTGGGAAGCGATGATGCGATCGCACGCCTGAGAAAGCCGGGTTGTTGGCATCGCGCAGGACTGGCGCTTCTCGCTTCTTGTCCCGGCTTTCTCCGACGTTACCAGTACTTTTTTTTAAACTACTTTATCCAGAAGTATGTCTGGCGACTGTTATCCACAAGCTAGCGACGGCGACGACTGCTGCTGGCCGTAAAGCACGGCTCGGCAGTCTGGGTCACACCGGCGATTCCCGTTCATCGTATGCGTGCCCTGCGATGTAAGCAATAGTTGATTTCAGGTCACTGTTGCCAAAACTACAACTGGTGACCATTTGCATTCGCTAAAGCTTGTGATTCGCTCTTCACAACCGCCGAAATCACAGATCTAACCCTGCGAACTCGCTGGGCCTAGTCGTCGCGGAAGGGAACAGAGCCGTCGTCGACTGAACTTGATTTGGCAAGCGCTTATCGCTGGTGAGTGTTCAGGTGTGCACACGTGAAATATAGCCGTTCGTTTCGCTCATTTAGAAGCGCGAGCATATACACACCGCCGCCTCATCACCGTGCTCTCGCTCAGCCGCCGACAAGGCTGACCGTCCGCCGACCGGATTCGTCGGTGTCGTTGGCCTGAAAAACGTGTCCCTCTAGAATCATATTATAGTAAACTAGATATTTCACTATAATCACATGCTGTTGTTGAGCGTGATATATACTGTCGTTGTCGGACTAGTGTGACCGCCGTCGTCGTCGTCGCTGTACGCTGAAAACGAGCTGAGGCTTTCGAATGCGTTTTGAAAGTGTCGTGCAGCACCGCGGCAGTCCGTCGAGTCCGAATGTCATTCCACTCAATGTCATTCGAACATTTCCGTGTGAGAACGTGATAGCATTATACCAGCAAAAGCGCCTTGGGTACTTCTGGGTCCGAATAAGCCAGCGGAAAGGACCCCGTCTGGCAGGGCAGACCGGCTCCCTTACACACCCATGTATCTGTTGGTTGGCAGTTCGACTCCTGACCTGTGCCTGACGCAAGTCTCAACTAGCAATTCCGTTTTCCATTAAGCCCAGATTCGAACGCGACCAGTAGGGTACTTCTGCGATAATTTGGCAGCCCACAGTATTTGCGCAAAAAAAGTCATCACCGTGCAAAATGGTGCGTCGCTTTCTCTGGGTATATATACGGCAAGCCAAGTATAGCGCTTGTCGTAGGATTTGTTGTTTGCCGTGTCGCTGTCGTCTTGGTGTGCTGTGTGTAGGTATCTGCCGTTCCCATTCAATCACGTGACCTTATAATATCAGACTCTTGTTGATTAATGCCCGTGTACGATTTGTTCTGCAGTTGAATAATTAACCTGTGTCATTCCATGGAGCCGCCCAGAAGACTTCTTTTAAGCCCGAGTAAACATATTTTTAATGTATTAAATGTATATTTTTAGTATATTTCTAATGTATATTTTTATTATATTTTTAATGCATTATAAATATGCTAAGCGGGCAAAAATGTACTTTTCACGTATTTTTAAGAACGTTTAAAATATTATTCCTAGTATACTTACAAAGCATTCGTATTGCAGTTTAAGCATAGGGACAAAAAAATGCGAAATAAATATGAAATTAATACAATACGTTTGAAATGCATTTTTAGCACATCCTCTTTTTCGCTAAGGGTGCATTTCAAATCGTAGTCTTCTTCATGTAATACTGGTGTCGGACTATACACATTCTTGCACACTGTCCATTGCACTTCGTGGTATTCGTCAACTAATATTACTATAGAATATCGTCGCCACACGGGCCGACGACCCAGCAAAACATCACAATGAGCCAACAGAGCCTGAAACAGCAGCAGATCTGCTGCTGTTTCAGGCTCTGTTGGCTCATTGTGATGTTTTGCTGGGTCGTCGGCCCGTGTGGCGACGATATTCTATAGTAATATTAGTTGACGAATACCACGAAGTGCAATGGACAGTGTGCAAGAATGTGTATAGTCCGACACCAGTATTACATGAAGAAGACTACGATTTGAAATGCACTGCGCAAGTATGTGCTACAGTTTAAAAGGATGCTATATCGGCTCCGGTGATAGCATAGTGGTGCCATTCACCGTAGGCTCATTGTTTTACTTTGCTGGTTCGTAGGCACGGCCGGCAACGATATTAGTTTGACAGCAGCATTAGTTGATGAACACGACGATATGCAATCCACAGCGCGCGAGATTGTGTATTCTAGTCCAACAGCAGTATTAGGTGAAGACTAGGACGTGAAATGCACTGCGCGAGTGTGTGCTACAGTTTAACACGAGGCGTGATTGGCTGTGGCGAAAGCCTGCTGCTCTCATGCCGTGGCCAGCCAAGTTGGTTCGTTCGCTGCAGCGCGGGCTGGAGTCCCAGCTGCGGCAATGTTTATTTTCAATTATTTATTTCTTTGCTCGGTTACACCAACAGCGGCGAAGCTGCTAAGCGCGCGAAGGGGCGCGTAAGAGCTGCGTTCGCAAGAAAAAAAATCTCGGGAGAGAAGTCAAGAGATATAGATGCCATAAGGTCGTTTCTTTTCAAAGATGTTTCGGAACTCGGTTAATAGGCGCTGAAGGGTCTGTTCAGCAGATATACTGAATGCTGCTCATTAGGTGCTGATCACTTTCATAGCCGCTATTCTCGCTATTAAGCCTGGCTATTTCGACCCCTTACGACGCAACCACAGCCCACACTAGGCTGGCAGCACGAACTCGTCGTAACGCCCATTGACGCTGACGGTCCCCATGCATAAAAAAAAGAGCGCTGGTCTAGTGGTTTGAATAGTAAGGGCTCCTTTCTTGTTTCTGAGGTCATAGCGAGTGAAGAAAACTTGCTTAACCATGGCCTGTAGGCGTCTTCGCAATCAAGAGCTGTTGCCGCTATTAGGCATTTGGCAATTAAAAAAGTACCATTGAAACTGACTATAGGACACGGGGCAACGTGATGGTTGGTTTGGTTTGGTGTATAGGGTTTAGCGTTCCAAAGCGACTAAGGTATGAGGGATGCCGTAGTATAGGTCCCCGGAAAATTCGACGGCCTGGGGTTCTTTAACGCGCATGGACACCGCACAGCACACGGGCCGCAAGAATTTCCGCCACATAAAAAAGTCGACCGCCGCGGCCGGGATCGAACCCGCGTCTTTCACGTCAGCAGCCGGTAGTGTCATAACCACTGAGCCACCGCGGCAGCATTTGAAAAAAGAAAATAAAACACGCAGCAGAATTAGAATCGCAATAGAACAGAATCATGTTTTCATTTGAAAGAACTGGATTAGACAAAGTGTTCATGCAGAGAGCTTTTTATCCCTCAGATTAAAGTTTTGGAAAATAATTTGTTAACAAATAGGAAGCATGCGTTGTTTAGAGACTGCCTTTTTTTATAAACAAACAGGAACACGCTGACGGTGTAAGGTTTTTCCTTTCAAAATCGCCTGAAAAATGTCTTCAGCTCTGTGTGTCTTTTTTTCATGTTCACAAAGCTAACTAGGGCTTAAATGACCGTAAAGTATGGCACGCCCACCCACTTTGTTAAAATAAAAGACGTTTGGGCCCCTATACGGGTGCCTTGTCCAGAATCGGGGCCGAAACGTCTGACATTTCATCAAGATTAGTCGGCAAGCGATACTTTCCCGCCATAAGCCTTCAAACACAATGCTTTCCGTCAAACCATGGATTTTATGGGGTTTAACTTGTGTACTCATATAAAAGGTCAGAGAACCGATACGCTACAGGTAATGGTGGGGATTTCAAGGAAAGGTAAAGGTTGTAGGCCTCCGCCAAATATGGGTGCGTGACATTGCCGAGCGAAACGCCATAGGTTAATTCTTTGAGGAAAACGGAAACGAGTTAGACTCAGTGCAACCACTCCCTAGGAGAGCATGGTGGGTAATCGCTAGGAGAGGTTGTTCCTTCGCCCTCTTACGACCACGTCTGAAAGACGACGCAGTGGGCGGAGCTTAGTGTTAGGCAAGTGATAAATAGAGAGGACAGTCGCGCGTACCTGCAGAAAGGTCTGCGTAAGAAGAGTGCGGAGGTGTGTGTCGGGTTTGATCGTGAAAAGAAGCAACTGTAGCGGTTGCTCTGCTCAGCCCCACCTGGCGGCTTAAGAAAAACGTCGCCATTTGATTAAGCCCGAAAGGAGACTCTCGAAAGAGCGACTCAGACTCATCGATAGCATCGCTGAACAGGTGAGGCCCTTCGAGTATGCATTAACTGCTAAGGGGAAGGGAGGCTGTTGGGTTTGCAGGTTGCGCCGGAAGTTCTTCAATTATATGGGACCGACTTCGGCTTCAACGCGGTTATTGCCTTCTGAAATTGTTTAGCCTGTTTAGTTTTCATAGTCGCATAAAACTGAAATATGCAGTGAAATTTCACCCACATTCAGGCCCGCCGAACCTTATTCCTGCATGATAACAAGTATACCTTTGATAAAGCTTTTCTGTTAACTTATATGAGCAGCTATTACAAAATGAAATTATAAGCTCAAGAATGTTGATCCTTCTGGCTTGTTTAGTATAGTAAAAACCCTGGAAACTAAATTTGTTCACTGTTCCGATTGGTGAGAAGAGCAATAGAGGATACCATGGACCGCGAGCCGCTCTTGCCAACAGCCGTTTATTTTTTTAAGTTGCATCCTAATACAGTTAAGAAGTTATATGATTTGAGGTATGATCTGTATCGTGTTTAGAGGGTTTTCCCATACGGGCCACTTTTAGGCCATGTACTCGAATCCTTTGCTTGACTCCACCCAGGAACTCTGACCCAAGCTAACGCCCGATGGTACTATAAAGTGTTGTATTGGTCAGTCGTCGGCGTAATGAGGGTCTTAAACATTTCTCAGTGCAGCAAAAAATGTGCTGCTTTGGCGTTCGCCTGCTTTGACTAAAAGATATTTCCGCTTTTCTGTCAGTTGTCTTGTTATCAAGGCTGAAAATTGCACTCAGGTTAGTCCTTGCGCACTTACGGTATCATAACCATTAGTCCGTTAAACGACCAACCGTCCCCCCTCCAAACATAACGTACAAAGTGATCGCTACCGCAATTAGTCTTCGCATCGGCTAACGAGCATTGAATGTGGCCGACTGTGCTTGTGTAGAGGAGCTTTACTCGCGTCTTCTGATGTCAAAACATTTGTTGCCCCCGGAAAAATATTTGCGTATCAACTTTTTCCTCGAGCGAACCTAGAGGAAAAATGGTGCTGACTTTGGCGGCACATCGCTAGGCCGATGTGCTTGACATCGATCATCATCTTCACATTTCAGAGCTACACATGACACTCCTTGTTAAGTTACTGATATCCGCAGCCGCTTTCAAAAACTGGGGCACAACCTAAACTTGATATTCCTTTGTTATCCCATTAAAAAGCAGCGTTGTGTCGAATAGAAAGCAATAGCCCAGATAAATAGCATCTTCCAAACTGTCTTTGCAAGCAGAACTTTTTGCTGGGCTAGTTGGTCCATTCTGACATTGGTGAAAACAGCGCGAAACGTTACTCAGGAAAACGTTACTCAGGCGCGAAACAGCGCGAAAACGTTACTCAGGAAAGCAATAGGAGGGTGAGGCCTGCCGTTATCCCGTATTCCCACCGGGTAGCACATAATTTGAAAAAGGTTGCAAATAAATATGAGATTCCCGTAGTCTTTTCTGCCCCTTGCAAGCTAGCTACGTTGTGTCACAGGATAAATAATGAAAAGCCAAGACAGCAAACCTGTGGCGTAAAGCATGCCAACATGTTCGTCAGGTGTAGGGAAGGTGTGATTTATCAGATTCCGCTTACATGCGACAAAGTTTATATTGGTCAAACCGGAAGGTGCCTGAACGAACGTTTAAGGGAACATGAGCGCTCACTTGAAAAAGGCACTGGCTCTAATCTAGCGCTTCATTGCAAAGATTGTAAATGCATGCCTCGATTACGCGACACTATTGTTCTTGATAGGAGTAGAGACAGCGTAGCCCGGGAGTTGAAGGAGGCTTTCTTTATAAAAAGAAAGGGCTTGGAATGTGTCAGTGACGCGTCAAAATCATTGTACAGGAGTGAACTTGCCTTTTTGGAACAACATTGCTAAATTTTTATTGTTGACTACGCATGTTTCAATCGTTGAGTGTCACTGTTTCATCGTTTTATTGTTAAGGTATGTGCATGTTTTAGCCATACGTTGTTACATTCAGTTAGTTTTTATTCTTTCCACAATTCCATTTCGTCATTTTTTATCGGTTTTACCCTTGTTACCTGCTATGGATGTTTTATCGGTTTTTATGGCTCTTTACACCTTGTGACATTAACTGTTTAAGTCATCATGTATTTTTTTGTTACCATCCCCTTGAGATTCTGCTGACTTTTAGCCCTTTCACCCTGTTATGTTTTTATCGCTTTTATGGCTCTTTACACCATGTGACATTAACTGTGTATAGTCATTGAGTGTAGTTTTCATTTTGGTACCATCCCTTTTGATTTTCAGTTCACTGTTAGCTTTTCACCTTGTTTTGTTTTTATCGCTTTTATGGCTCTTTGCACCATGTGACGTTGACTGCATCTGACTATCTTTGGCACTGCCTTCCTATATATTGCGCGAGTTTCGCTCAATAAATTCAGTTGTCAGTCAGCGCTCTTTCCTGTCACTTCCTCGTTTCGCCTTCGGGCTTCTTCTTTCGCGCTGTTTTCACCAATGTCTTTGCAAGACAACATTCTCGGAGAAAAACTTTTAAAATTAGATAATTGTAAGAAAATCTCATGAGACTTTTCAAGGTAATCCTGCATTCTCCTAATGTGTAGCAAAATCTTTCTTTTAAAGTGTTTCCATCGATCGCATCAAACACTTAATACTGCTATAGAAAACCAATGTGGATTGTTTTTGATGATAGCAAAAGCTTTAACAGTAAAAAAATTAATGTCGGCTGTCCGGTGATCTGCAGATATATTGGTTGTAATAGTGAAATCTTACATTATAGGAAAATATTGCGTTCATAAACGGTTTCCGGCTCAAAAATGCTTTTGTCCAGATTTGTTTGCTCTGACATCAGAAAATAGATTTGAATCCCTATGCACAAAACATCATCGAGGGCGCCTAAATTTCTGTTTCTGGCAACTTCTTCTTTGCCGCAATTCGTATGATTTTTTTTTCTGCGGTATCATTTGTGCATCGGCGAGCGGGAGAGACTACATTTTTATTTGTGTTTTGAGTCATTCACGAGGGGCATAAATGTTGTGCTGGCCAGAGAATTTTAGCAACCCACCCGAGGGCCAGGTGTCCACACCGAGGTGCAAGTTTTATAAAGCGCGTCATCCCGGGAACGGACGTTATACGTTGCTCTCGCTCAAAGTTAAACTATATTGTGTGCTAACTATTAGAATGCGAAAGAAGTGGCTCCCGCGGCTTCATTCCTGCAGAATGCGCATTACAGGCTTTCACTACACACACGTGCACGCGACGTAGCAGTCAACCAGTTTCATTTTTGTCAGCGAACTTGTATAAGGCAGTCGACTACTTCATGGTCACAAGAAATTTAAGGTATAGAAGGATTTATGGGCACCCGTAGGAAGAGGTGGCCCTTTTGAAATATGCACTTCTTGACCTTTATTTGTCGCGAAAAATTTGCGGGCAGTTTCGTCTTACTGTTGAATGTTTATTGCATCCCCCACCCCCCTTCAATTTCTGCCCTTCTAGGCAGGAACGGTGTACGGAGAGAGGATTGAATTTTTCTGCAGCTGTAGCAAGTTTCGTCAAGCAAACCTTAAACGACCTTATCTTTTTTTATTAAAAGTGCCCTACTTTAAGTGAATGACGTTTCTGTAGTGGGAAAAGTTTTCTTGGTTTTCGATTCTGAAGTTCAACGTGAGTTGCCACATTTTCACTGTCCGCCCTACTACCTCCTTCACGTTTTTAGCAAGGCAAAAGTAAAATGCTAATCAATGTTGGGTTAAAGCAAAGCACAATGATTCAGCACGTCAACGACACGCTTAACAATAAGGAGGAGGTGCTGTCGAAAAGGTGTGATGAGAATGGGTAATAGCGACATCCTTTCCAGCTCCGCTTACGCAGATCTAATGGTGTTTGGTAAACATTTCGAAATACAATCCTGGGATGAAGCCCACGCCTGTAGATTAAGCATACTGCTTAAGGATACTGCTCGAAACTGATGTTAGCGAAGTAACCAATAAGTTTTTCCAGTGGTGTAGGTATAGTTCTGTGTCGATAAGGGCGCATCTCATGACGGCGGCGTCTTCTCTGACTACGCGTGCAGAGCCAGCGAAGGAGTGAAGCCACACCAGGCCCATCAAGTGTCCACGCCATCACGCCTAAACACAGCAAGGAGCACTAGCCAAGCACTCGGCGTCCAAGCCATGGGTTCAACGGGATTCCTCCTGGCGCTGTTCACTCTGGTGGCGGCTAGTATCCAGGCCCTTGCTCAGGCGCAGGGCAGGTTCGCTTTCCAGTTCCCCAAGGTCCACGGCTGCCGCACGCCGTCCAATGAGCCAGGCAGCTGTCTCGAGTTGGCCCGGTGCCCGGCGCTGCGGTCCGTCCGAGACCGCAGCGTCCTGCGGCGCCACATATGCGGCTATCGGCGTCACGTGCCACTGCTCTGCTGCCCAGGAGGCGTGCAGCAGAGACCGCCGATGCACCGCCCACCCACTCGGCAGCCCCCAGCTCGGCAACCCCCGATCAGGCAGCCAACCCCACGGCAACCTCCCATCACACAGCCACCTACACAGGGCCCAACGACCCGAGACATCTCTTACCGGCTCGAGGGACCCAAAATCGCTAATTACCCTCGCTTCCTGCCCGCTGGTAAGTATGCGCAACAAGGGATCCCTTAATGTTCCCCGCCTTTCTGCTGGTCATGTCTTCAACATTTCGCTTAGCTTCTGTCTATGTTCATTGAGCTCCTGATCCTGTCCTGGACGAAGGTAATGACAGGCCTCTTGTATCCGTGACACAAATTAGAGACGATTTTAGCTGAAAAATATGGCGTCAACCCAATGACTATCCTGAGTTTTCGATGGTTTTTCACATGGAAAGGACAGTTCGTGGAAGTAAGCACTGGCATGTGAACACACCAAACCGCTACTTTTCACAGCTCCTTCGCAGCTCTCAGTGACAGAGTAGAAGCTATACTCTATAAACAAGAAATGTTGAGAAATGCCTTAACGGCGAGACGAGACAAAATAGTTTCATGCGGTCTTCTCACCAGAGCAAAGCAGGTCTGTGTCGCCAGAAGACAATGCCCTGATGTGTAGCTTTCACACCGAATAATTCAATTAAATTTTTCAATTCAAATCAATTTATTTTTCCAGAAACATTCTGGCGGGCTTAAAGGCAAAAAGCTGTTCCTGAGAGCTTGAGAAAGGCCTACAAAACCACCAACGAGGCAGTATGTGATGACTTGATGATGCAGAGTATTAAAGAAAAATAAAACATGTTTTACAAGCAATCTATGACTAAAAACATGGATAGTAGCAAAGTAACCGAATATACATTAACAAGAATTCCTTTTGAAAAGTTGACACCAGTTCTACAGCAAACAGTATTGACGAAGTATCGATTATAACTTGAAAGGAAATTTACACATGTTTTAGAATACAATTATATGCCATCCAAAAATAAAAAACCTTAAGGCTAAGCACTAAATAGCATGAACAAATTCTTCACCAAACAGTTAACCAGTAATATTTCGAGAAAAAAAGGGCAACACATAATGCAAACAATCTCGAAACCTACATTACATAATTATAGCTAAATGAGTACACTTGTGCACGTCTGATATCATGTGTAAAGAAAGGTGCGGCTATGTGGACAAGAATTGCTCAATTAACTGTTTCAGTGTAGGATTGGTTATGTGTTTGTATTTATTTAGGAAGACTGGAAGATTATTGAATGACCTAAAATGACCTAGGATACCACTCTCTCTCGCGAGCAAGCTGAGAAAGAAATCTGTCTAGGTATAAAGTGATCACGGGAGAGGAAACCTGAGGATACCTGCAAGAACCCTGGGAGGTACAAAGGCAAAGCACCCTGAGGTTTCCCCTCCCTTGATCACTTTGTGATTATCAAGAATCATCTGACCAACCTCCCTCTGCCATGAAATCCAGTAATAATGGCGTAATTTGCTAGTAGTGGATGTACAGAATGCCACGTAAGCTTTGGAGGGAGTATGTCTATTACTTGACTTACAAGTTACTTTTTTATTTATTTTGCCATGCAGGGTGCGGCTTTACCAACTTCAGCGTCGAGCGCATCGTGGGAGGTCGCGAGTCGAAACCCGGCGCATGGCCGTGGATGGTAGGTGCACCACCTCACCATTCTGCTCAAAAGGATTTCACATATTTTGCTTAAGCACTCCAACCTTCAGGTGGTTCATACAAACCCCCCGTGCTTGGCACTCAGGCACAGGTGAAATACCACTGCGATGGAAGTCGGGAAGCACGAGATTTTCATTAGCGCCGTCTGAAATCAACTTTCCCCTTAAGTTATATTAGTGCACGGAAAAGAACAACGATAAAGAGAGAGCAGGAAAATGGGCTTCTTGACAATACAGTCAAAGTCAATACTTCTGGGTTCCAAAGGTCATCATGACACGGGTTCTTTAATTTGAGTTCCAAATTCGTTTAAACATGCTGTTTTGTCGTCCATTCCATAGGCGACAATGTACGAATACAGTAACCCGCAGTTAAATTTATGATCGAATTGGTTTATGCCAACCTGAGTCCTCGTCTGCACACTAAAAAGAAGGCTTAACGAACCTTAAAAACTTCTCGCAAGGTTGTTAGTCCAGTATGTTCAAGTAACTTCAGCGAGCTGGAAAAAATTTTGGTGAAGTGACCAATCGCCATTAAGGCTTACATGAGCCCAGTCATACTGCAACAACTGAACACTTACAGGTTCTCAAATCCTTGGTTTAAAGAAACGCATCCTGGCATGAGGTTGCAACGAGAAACCACTGAAGACTAAGTTCACGTGCTATACGAACTACCTGACTAATAAGACAAGCTGCTCGAACGTAAATTCCGAAATGACCAACACCAGGCAGAGGGGATGATGCTACTCCAATGTATTAAAATGTAACCCTACAGAGTGAGGTAGGGTCCAATAAATCTATTTTTTTTACATACTGCAGCCTCTAGTGAGGATATTGCAGAAATGAGGCGAATACAAATTAACGACAATAAAAAGAAGTCAAGAGCAATCATACAACATTCGGAGCAGGCTAGTAAGAATTCTAATGATAATGAACGGATGCTGCCTGCTACCGGAATTCGAAATTTGAATGGTATGTGTTAAAAAGCTGTATTTAAAGAAGATAGTGCGGGCATAAAAGGGCGAAATATTTAGGACGTATTGGCTGCTTGCAGATGAAGGTTTTTAAAATACCATATAATTATCTAGCGAAGCAAAATGAAGTGAACTGACTAAACTGTACATACATTTGAGGCATTCAGGACGACGACGTGCGGCAACAGTAGTGAGGCGCAACTGGGGAAGGAAAGTAGACGGCAACAAACCCACGTAAAATATCGTGCAAACAAAGCGCACGGCCCTCTGTTGCACAGATTTTTATTTGTTGATCGCACGCTGCTCATGCGGATGCCAAACAACATGAGCACGTTCGAGCATGGGACAAAATAGTGGCACATAAATGGCATAGTTATTAATAATAGCCTGATTAGAACACCTACACAACTTGGTTGGTTGGTTGGCCTCAAGTAAAAAGGCACATACGGGGAGGGGCCTTGGAAAGATTAGCAGTTTTAGGGGAAAAGGAGTAGTAACAGGGTATAGGCTGACAGATTGGACGACGCAACGACAGGGGTCCTGTTAGCTGGGAGATTGAAGATGGGACGATGGCTTTATGTGCAAATTCGAATGCAACACATTTAATGGTTCAATTTTGTATTCACTGAAAGAGAGAAAAAATAAATGAACTGTTTGATAATCAGAAAAACGAAAACAAATAAAACAAATTAATATTAGCATGAGAGTCACTGTGTTTCTAGAAGAAACTTTTGAACAGTGCAGCGCACACTCCTTTGCTTTGTCCAAGCGAAGTAGCGCGCAGCGCACACTCCTGTTGCTTTGTCCAAGCGAAGTAGCGCCAAAGGAAAGAACAACCGCAGTGGACACAGGCAGACCCAGCTGGTGAATCGGAATTTCTAATAGGCGCCTCCTCAAAGAAGATAATCGGTGGCAGAACAGCAGGTAGTGATCCACTGTCTCGGGCTCGGCACAAAATGGGCACAGTGGTGAAACCAACTTGATATGCTAAGGCCGATTTTAGCGACCGTTTTCTTCTTCTATAAAAAGCTGTTGCAAACTCTTTTCACCTACAGGCAGCCATCTACATCAAGAGTGGTGGTGTCAGCAGCGCCGACTGTGGCGGCACCCTGGTTACTGACCGCCACGTGGTGACAGCCGCTCACTGCGTCGTCGTCGGACATCGAGCGGTCAAGTATGCTTACAATTCTGCGTTTCTCTTTAGCCTCAGTGGCTATGGATGGAAACCGATTGCTATCGCTCTACTGCCAGTGGTCCCATTGCGCATCGAAGTGCACCTACACAGTGTCAGTTGCTTGCAGATATTTGCTGTGAGTGCAGCTGACCAGACAGGTACCTACCACCTCAAGCTTCATATTTTGGCACCCTTGTGAACTCCGTTCCTAACCGAACCCCTATCGCTAGATGAGAAACACGTCTCAGCTGCACACCATTCACATAATTCAGCCATAACGTGAACTTTTCGCTCACGCAGAAATGGCCTTGACGAAAAACAACCTTAGCCCTTATGCCAGATTTGTTTTTGTTGTCACTCTCAGGCTTATAAGTTTTACGGACGCGTTTCTGCTTCGCAGTGTTTGCGATAACAATATGCCAAAACTCACGAAATTTCAAACATTTCTGAAACAACCGGGCGAGTTGAAATGATCGTTATGAAATTTTGAAAACGACCATGTCCAACATTCTCGGGCAAATTTTGAAAATTAAGAAATTGTAAGATTATTTCATGGAAATTTTGAAATTAAGAGTCCATTGTTCTGATATGCCGCAAAATCTTTCTTTTAAAGTGCTACATCGCTAGCGTTGAATATTTAAGACTGCCTTAGAAAACCAACGGAGTACGCTTTTGAAAAAAATTCGAGACTACCGTGGGGTGATCTGCTGATGTATTGATTGTTAGAGTGGAATCTCACATTACATGAAAAAATTCCGCTCATAAAAGGTTTCTCGCTCAAAAACGCTTTTGTCCGGTACTGTTGGGTACGTTTGCGCAATTACTCGTCGAGACGCGTCGCAAATACCGGATTCGATCTGACGCAGGGTAACAAGATGCAAATGCTGTTGCGAGATGCCTAACAACAAAGGCAGGAGGGGGCTTGCATGTTTTACAGTTAAAAACAAACTTAAAAAATGACCGAGAATGTTCACGACATGCGAATCAGTGCGAAAGCACGGATTTCTGCTCCGTAGACGCGTCAGTGCTGCGTGACGTAGCGCTCGCGCTTCCTGGACATGAAGTCGGCTAGAGACAATTTTAAGGCTCTGAACCTTCGGCATACTGCTTTCGTATAATAATCTACTTTGTATGGACGCCTTACGATTTCTTGAAAATCAGGAAAAACTTTAATTACGGCATGTCTTCTCGCTTTCAGTACGCAGTTCGGCAGTGTGATTCTGAAGTTTATGAATGTATGTTTAGAAGGAAGAGTTGTTTTGGAGAAAATTTGCTGAAGGTGGTTGTGTCCCGTCATACACTATGTCACCTCTACAGTGTAATTATATGCGGTAAGTTCATTGCCCAAATAACTTTTTTTGCGCTTGAACCTGCAGATTGTTTTCACTTACCCAAACCATGTTGCTATATTGAGACCTCTCGTAAAACTAAATAATTTCTTTATTCGTGGAAAAATTCGATTTAGAAAAGTTTGTAGTCTACATGGGGCCAGCAATTATGATTATGTTTGGGGGATGCTCGCGGATACAGGGAGTAATCTAGGCGGTTTACTCCTGCGAGGGCTCACAGATGCCGTACATAAACACCCCTACCACCAGAAGGGGCTAATTTACTCCCAACATTCTCAACTGACACGTTCAACCTTGCTAATTTGCTAATTTTAATCACGGATGGCTAATTTAGGGCTCAGTGCCAATAGGCAATTGAGAAAACAGACTTTTCGCCAGCCACGGGGGCAAAGAACTGCAACATCCGTGGTGCACTTCGTCTAATACAGTGTCCAGCTCTATACCTATCTTAATCACGTGGCCACCTATCATGTAATGCTTATTTGCAATGCCTACTTCGGGCCTTATTTGTAATGACTGATTTCGCGATTCATTCTTTCGCTTCCTCGCCATTTTTCAGTCACGCCTTCGATGTGTCGGAGCCGGGCGAATGGCGTTGCACGCTTAGCGGTCAGTCATAACGTCACAATCCGCAGCAACAAATAGTAACAGTGAAGAAGTATGAATTGCGAACAGAATCGCTAAAAATACGGGCCTTAGATTGATTAACCTTCTCATTGCGCACTGGGCAGACGCGAGGGTTATAGGTCTCGAAATATTGCGGAAGGCGAAAAAGTTGCGCTCTTCTGTAGCAGTATCTATGCTAAGGGACAGCTGGTGGATAAACACTGCTTAAGTCACGCAATATCTTATTGGAGCACTTGTGGTAAGGCTTAAGTGGGAGGAGAGAGGTTTTTTTTCGTCCATATGCTTTCCTTGCTTCGAGCTTAACTAAAGAAACTAACCTAAAAGAACTAAAAGAAACTAAAAACTAAAACTAAAAGAAACTAAAGAAAGAGTGTCTAAAACCGTGTAAACCGGTACCACGCTAAAGAATTACCAAAGCAAGTGATTTCCCGGACAGCATCCTAATGAGGACTGATGACTTCGCGCAGCTTGCCGGCATCGTCTTTCACGGTGCGCCTGGGTGACCACAACCTGGCGCGCAGCGACGACCCCGTCATGCCCGTCGACGTGCCTGTCGTCAAGGTGGAAAGGCATGCTGGTTTCGTGCCGCGCACTTTCGAGAACGACGTGGCCGTTCTCACCATGGAGCGCCCGGTGACGTTCAACACGTTTGTGCGGCCCGTGTGCCTGCCGTACGGCGACGACTTCAAGGAACACAACATTGACGGCTACCATGCCTTTGTCACGGGCTGGGGAACCACGGCGTTCAGTAAGTTATTCGCACCTCACAAAATACAGCAGCTATCCTGCTATCTTATTTATTTTCCACTTTTTTAAGAAAAAAAAAGACTACGCTGCCCAAGTTTAGGGATTTTCAAACCTGACTAAGGTGTGCCTTGCATTACAAAATAAAAATTCCGCAGGCTTGTGACGCTTGACGAAAGTGATTGCGCCAATACCTTGGCAAGATACCATACCGCAAAGAATGCACAAAACACACATGAGTGAAAGAACCGGATGATAATTTTGTTAAGCACTTGAAAAGCTGGAAACTTGTGCAGGTGAATGCTGCTACCAAGTTGTCGCACTGTTAAATCTGTGCGCTTACCCATACAAAAATGTGAAGTTCTATCTGACATTGGTTATTTTTTATAAGTAAAATGACTCGTTTTATGCTGGGCCCACTTGGTATTTTTGGGCTAGCGTCATAAATATGAAATTGTACGGGCTGTGCGAACTCGATGGTAAATCTGAACCTGGGCCCATATAATACACTTAATTTCCTCGATTTTATTCCACCGTTATCTTCTACGGTCAATATTGTGACGGTGCTTTAGCCAGAGATAAAGAGGAAAAGATTAACAATGTAATAAAATAGAAGTTGAATCGACATTATTTAGGTGATGTGGGTGTGCTTTAATACATTAACGCGAGAGCGTTAAGGCTCCTGTTCTGCAGAAGATCCGGCGGCGGTGCTCTAAGCGAAAAAAAGGTGGGCCACCTGCCACCTATGCCACGTGACCTTGTGACGTCATGATGACCTGCCCTACAGAGTATGGGCAAGCTGGCCACCATGACAGTCAAATTAATTAATGGTCGCGGCACGTTGCTCGTGAAGAGCAACCTGGGTATCACATGACCCAACAGTGGCTGTCTGATACAGCCACCTGTCGGGACAATGGTGCATCACTTAACCGCTGCACCACTGTGGCAGGAGCGGTATGAGTACTTCCCGCGATCAATGCATGTAAAGCAGAGGACGACAATTGAGCGTGCATTGGCAGTAGGCAGAACCTAGGCGACAGAGAAAGAATACTTGCGCGGGAAGGATCTCTGAGGCTATCGCATTGTGCTCGTAAGGGTAGGTTAAGCGTTATATTAAGCGCATTTGGCAGGTTCTCTCACATCATGAATGACCGTTTAGCAACACCTCTTAACAGAAAAGTATATAGCAGCTGTATCTTGTCTTCACTCACGTATGGGGCAGAAACATGGAGTCTAATGAAGGTTAAGTCAATAACAGAGCAGCGAGCTATGGATGTAAAGTTGATAGGTGCAACGTTAGAGGCAGGAAGAGAGCAGAAAGATCCAGGGTTGACACACGGGTTAAGGAGATTCTAGTAAAAATGAATAGAAAGAAATGGGCTTGGGCACGGCATGTAATGTGAAGGCAAGATGGTCCTTAAGGGTAAAACACTAGATTCCAAGGAAAGAGAAGCGTGGCAGCGGGCGGCAGACAGTTAGGTGGACGTATGTTTGCGGGGATAGGGGGGGCACAGCTTTCACAGGACAGGGTTAATTGGAGAGATATGGGATAGGCCTTTGTCCTGCACTGGGTGTAGTCGGGCTGGGGACGGTGATGATGAGATGTTAAGTGATGGTGAAAGAAAGAGCAGTATCCATGTCTGCGAAGTAATACGCACAGATGCCTTCAGGCCGCTGATGGGACACCTTTATGCTTTCGCGTCATAATTTTATGCCGGAGCTTCAGTATACCGTCAAAATTTTGTGCCAGGAAGTCCATCTACGTATATTATGATTAAATATGCGCCGTCAGGTTTGGTTCAATGAAAGCTGTGCATGTGGGACAGACCGTCAATAGTTTTTCTAGAAGGAGAATTTCTAGTTGCCTTGACTGCTCATCTGACTTTTATTTTTTTGTCATTAACGGCTTCGTCTTGTTGCACACGCAGACGGCGAGCGGAGTGACGTGCTCATGGAGGCACAAATCAAGGTCTGGAACGAGGATAGCTGCAAGAAGGCGTTCGTGAGGGAGATACCAATCACCAGCGTCCACCTCTGCGCAGGCGACGGCAGCGGACGCAATGACTCTTGCCAGGTAACGATTCAACAGAAACAAAATTGAACCAGTTCTCAGCAGCCATTTTGAAAGCGCACATGCAGCGCATATATTTCCCTGTTCGGTCAGTGATGGCTGCATCCCACTTGTCTGTGGCTGTATTTAACCTGCCCGCTCACGTGTATCTAAAATCGACAGTGCGGAGTGGTAAAACTATATCCGCGGAGAGGATATGAACCTTGTGCTCTTCTGTTTCCACTAATACAATGTTGTCAGCCAAGGGCCCCTGCTGCCTCAGAAAAATTTTTTTCTCGGAGTGCTCGCAAGAGATAGTAAGTTTGGTTTGGTTTGGTTGTTAGGGGTTTAACGTGCCAAAATGAATCGGCTCACGAGGGACACCGTAACTGCAAGGCTCCGGCTGATTTCGGCCACCCGTAGTTCTTCAGCATGCACTGACATCGCCCATTACACGAGTCTCTGTGATTTCACATCCATCGAAATGCGACCACCACGTTCGGCATCGAACCCGCGCCCTCGCCGTCAGCAGCCGAGCGCCATAACCACCGAACCACTGCAGCGGCTAGAAATAGTAAGTGGCTGTAAGAAGGGTCAGGAAAAACGTGTAATAGCCTGTCGACTGGTGCCAAGTGTTCCTCTTGTCACTGTCGCGAGCAGATAGCACAGCGAGAGCGCAAAAGATAAGAAGTAAAAGGCCGAAACAATATTAGACCCACGTCGCAGCCGTGTGTGGGAGCTCCAAGCGACGCTGTTGACTTCCAAGCCAAAAGGTTCCCTGTCTGAAACGTGCTACTTTCGACTTGCATTGCATTGTCAGAGACCGGGCCCCTCTATAGTAGTTGCAAACGTTCTGTAAGCGCCTCATGTGAGCTGACCCGAAAAAAGTAACGTCTGTGAAATTGTTCTCGGTCTCTCTTTCTCTCTTGCTTCTTTCCTTTATCTTTTCACATTCTTGACTACACCGAAGATGTTATATTTACTGGGAAACTCTTGGGGTACACACTGACCGCTTGTGCTGAGCTCACGCTTGAAAACGTAACCGAGCCATGTGTCATAACAACTGCAGGCTGCAGAGATTATGATGACCGACGCAGTCACCCCTGCAGATGCGTCCACATTGGTAGAGGTCTCCAATTTTCTCTGCTAGCTAACTAGCCAGACGATGGCATATAAACAAAAGTAATTAACAGACTTCTAGTTAAAAGCAGAGTACGTTGAGAGTGCGCGCTACGCCATATCCGCACAGTTTTGTAATGAATAATCTCTTCTGAGAGTTTTATAGGCCGCTTGCGTCAGAGTATTCAACACAATGCGACTGGCGGCGGGAAGTGAAATTCGGTGCATAGTACCTGAATCCTTAAAGACATACCGAGGGCAACTCACTCCATTTATTATTGTTATCGACGAAAATTGACTCTTGCGCTATTGCTGGCCGTGGCAACGTTTCTCTGGTAGCGAGCGCGTATTTAATGGCGGGAAAAATGGAGTTCAAGAACTTCGCGCCAGGCAATTCAAACTCGTGACGTTATTACTGAGAAGGTCGCGTTGCCGCCGCTTTGAATGGGATTTAAGCGTAGCGTAGCCTCTGAGATCCGAACACAAAAACAACGTCGTAGCACACGCATTTCACTTGCGAAATGGGCCACTGAAATAGGACACCCGCATTTCGGTTTGTGGTGTTTTCTAGCTTGCAGAAGCTCCATTTTCTATTATAACAGGCTCTCACCGCATCGCCCTATCAATCGAGGCCGTTTCCTCAGCGTCCCCTTAAAGGGTAGAAAATTACGGATGATTATCACAATTGGGCCAAATGGAAGTTAGGTGCGCTAGCACCGGCTTTCATTTCGGCTGCAGCTTCGGTTCGAGTCTGGTCTTCATTGCTAGATCACTGGGAGCCCTCGCAAAACCCCTGGCGTAGTGGTGTAGCGGTTAAGCGATGCACCGCTGCCCTGCAATGGAAGGTGCTGCCACTTCTGGTACTTTTAATATCCAGTTTGCTATTTCCGAGCACCCTCTGACGACCAATATTTAATTCAACTTCCACTTTCCAGAGTGGGCAGTCTGCTCATACTCCGGTAGGCAGACTGCCCACAGATCCTGGCGGGCAAACTTGGGGACCTCACAGGCAACGGTACCGGCTTAGTGCAAGCTGTAGTACTATTGCGCTACAAGGCCGCATCTTGTGCACTACAGCCTGTGTCTGTTTACGATTTGCAGGGTGATTCGGGAGGTCCGCTGGTGCTTCCGGAGGATGATCGCTACTTCCTCCTCGGCGTCGTATCTTCCGGAAAACGCTGCGCTACGCGGGGCTACCCCGGCATCTACGCGCGGATAACCAAGTTTCTTCCATGGCTCAGCGAGAGACTTCAGTAGGACACTTCTATTCACAATGGACGGGGCCCCGCCACATTTCAGGACCGCTGTCTTGGAAGAGCATGTATCAGAGAAGGATATACATGCCTACTGGTGTGAACTGTTCTGTGGTACGCGCGAAAGCAAAAACCGTATGCATAATAGCATCGACCATGTCCCCTCCCGTGTGCCCACAGGCTGGCGTCAAATCTGACGCTGAGCAGTCTTCTGCATTATGAAGAGTCGAGTGATGCCGATAAATTTCCTCTTATCGGGAGCTACAACATTCTAAAGACAGCGGCAACCAAAGTGTTTGTTTGTTATTTAATTTTAGCAAGGCCAATGCTCGTAGTCTGAATCTTATTACTCTCGGTCGCTTAAAGAACAATGCCCAATATATGCCTGGTGGGCTCCATAACTGCGTAGAGACGCCGTAGAAGACAGCTTTGCTCAGTTTTGTTCGGCTAGCAGTCATCAAAATTCGACACATGTGCCTGTGTGTTGTTTACTCGATTACATGATAGTAAGCATCGTTGCCCGCCAGCTTAATTGAGCTGTTCTTAGTGGAGAGGCAGGACGAAGATCGAATAGTATCATTAAACATGACACTGTTGATGACACGTTCAAACCCGCGAGCTGGGAGACGTGTCAGTAAACGGTAGAAGTTTTGCCCGGCGCAAATACTCAGACACCTCTCGGGGCGTATTGGCTCGAGACTTTGTCTCAACCGGCCAGTAGGGCACTTATACTCAATTTATTTATTTGCTTATATTTATATACTGTTTAGGCAAGATGACACAAAGTAGAAAGCTTCACCACAGAGTATGGGCTTGGCATGAAAACCAGTCAACAAGAATGGAACAAAAGGGGAGAGAATTCAACACAGCTGTCGTGTTAGGGGCAAAACATGGAAAAATGCAGTAATTATTTCTCATTTCGGTACCCTTGCGCTGGTTTAGCTAAGCCCTATCGATGTGTATCAGCTCAATCAGAACAACGTGCTTCTCCCCGTGTACTGCTTGATGCTCCCGCTTCTATTGTTGACCCTTGATATAAGGCAAGCGTTCGTTGCGTAGAAGTCCTCCTCATCTATTTCATGCTGTATGCGGTGTTGCACAGAATTGTTTGCAGAAAAAGGAAACAATGTAAAAAAAATTTGACAAACAATTTTACATAGAAGCAACAATATTTATATGCTATGCTACGTCACACGTTCATCAATCAGCTGATTTGTTACTATTTCGCGTTAACTTATTGTCACAAACAAGTTCAAGTATATGTGAACTACTGTATTTTTCGTTTTTGTGTTGTGCTCGTTTGTATTTAAACCAATGGAGGAATACTGGAGCGTTCGGTATTCGCCGTTTCCTAGGTGCCATAATGTAGTCGTATATTAGCAGACCGGAATCCGACTTCAAGTAGGCAGTGCCTACGAACACAAGAGCCTGGCGAACGCCATCATGAGCTAGGACGATGGAAACAATTTCTAGCCTGCTACTAGCAGCTTCTCATTGAATACAGCTGTGCATTTCCTTTGTACTTAGTCTTCACTGGCCGCAGTGTTATACCACTAACATTAACAAAGTGCTGTCAGGCATAACAGTGTAAGTGCGTTGAGCAGAACATTGGGCGTTGGGTTATCCAAGCACCTATCTAGCGTTGAATGTGTTGAAGCATTTTGATGATGCGCGCGGTGACGAATGTCTTATTGGAGGAGGTCCCTAGTCTTAGAAAGAAAGCAAAGATTATTACGAAAGAAAAATCCCTCTGAACAGTCAGCACAGGCAATGATTCGCCCAAGAGCCTTGGCACTGTATGGACTTCATATACGACACCAAAAAGGCGAAAACTTGCTGTTGACTGACGTAACATAAATTGCTCAACGGCAGGTCGTTCGTACCAGAACTCCGTAAAAACGTCCTTTTAGCGGTCATTCTTCTACGAAGAGCTCGCAGCGAGACTGATCGGCGTGGCAAATAAAAATCACAATAAAAAATGTTCAGATCCGTTTAAATTGGTTCTCATTGCATGTGGTCAGTGTTGTTCTCGTCAGCCAGTGCGCATTATTTTGCAATGGTGTTGAGTGTATGACTGTCACAACAAAATGCATAAAGTGTAATTCCTCCTGGTTTCCTGTGTTGTGTGCCATTGAGTACCCGAACTGCAACACGTGGCAATGTTGAGTACACTCTTGAGCGTGTCACGGCGCGTCTTCACAATGTCTTCATACTTCTGCTCTGAAGTGATCTGCTCTCAAAAGGCTTCAGATGCCTAGCAGAAGGCTTCTTAATAGTAGTGCAGCTTGGATATGTGCGCGCTGTGCCCGTTAAGAAAGGAATAATTTATACGGTTAGCTCTGGAATACCGCCAAACAAGTGTGGTCCGTGAAAGCATATTCGGGCAGAAGCGGATTTAAAGAAAACGGGGGGGAGGGGGGGGTACAGTTTCCCATCGGCCGAAGAGAGCAATTTGCAATTTTTGATGGGAAAACTATGCTGCACCCACTGTACACAAATACATGGCTCAAATGGAACTGCCCTTACTAACCACCCCTTCCAGGATCTCATCAATCCGCCTCCGCATTCGAGGTTCTTCTGGCCGGTCGCACAAGAATAATCAACCGTCGGTAACCACTGCGCAAAAAAGGCATACTCTCAAATGTAGAATACAAGTTACAAATATATGCTCGGTCTTAGCCCAGAGTGGAAGACGTGTTTATGTCCGATAGGCGCGTGATGGTTCCTCGATTTGTCCGTAGACATGACTATAAACATAGATTTGGGCATGTCCAATGTGTGGTAGTTTCTGGAACACAAAATGTTTGCAGGGCAAACGAAGAAAAATTTAATGTATGGTGTCCTGAAATGTTTCCGTGATTAACACTGATGAGAGCTTACTTAGTAGGCGATACCTGAGTGGTTATGAAACCTAGGTGCGAAAATGAAATAAAGGCAAGAGAAGAGAATGTTTTCTCCGCACGTCAGTGCCACTTGTGTACGAAATAGGATGTAAAGGATTTTAATGCGCCGGAAAAACGACCTGGCAATTGCCGTCGAATTTTGATGTGCCCAAAAGCTCCTGCGTTCATTTTTGGGAGGGGTGGGCTCTTGAGCAGAGAGAGAGATAGCAAGCTCTTTCTCTTCTTTGGTCATGAGGAGGGCCATTATTGTGTACTTCTTTGTTTTGCATTTTAAAGTACCCACACAACAAAGGACGAGGAATTGTTCAAGGTGGTGATATCACGAGCATTGAGAGCGGCACTCATACACTACTTTCATGAGCCGTGCATCGCTGCGCACTACAGTGCCTTCAAGACTTGTCAGTACGGTAGCTTCACTATCTACTGATGCAGGAAAAGGACACAAGATGCTACTCAAGTTCGTGCAACTAATGCCAAAGCATGAAGCAGGAGTCGCAGGACGCCCGGCCCCATGTATAGTCGATCGATATCCAGGTCCTCTGACGAATCATGGCGTTTGACACGATGGGACCGTACCGCATGACACCAAGCAGGAACAGATTCCTGTTGGCGGTCATGGATCACTTCCGACAGTGGGTTGAACTATTCCCTCTCAGAAATTTGACGACGAGAGTAATCACTGAGAAGCTGGAGAACGTATCCACCAACAGGTGCGATTTGCCAGAGCAACTGAGAAAGGAGAACACAACGTACTTTATTGCGAAGGTGTGTGTTAGTACATGCTGCGCACATTAAAACGACCAGCTACCATGGTCCGTCGAACCCACGGAGCGAGTCAACAGCAACGTAAAGCACATGTGTGTCGCGTCCTCTGAGAGAAACAAGGACTGAAATGCGTATCTTCCAGAAATACCGTTCGCGTTGCGTTTGACCATCAACCGCTCGACGGGCAAGCGCCATGGTCTCTCAATGTAGAGACAAAGCTGCCAAATCCGATGGACCATACCCTCACGGGCCGTTGCAAAGCAACAGTCGTTTCCCCAGCACCCGCTGAGTACACGGTGCAGCTGCGCGCGAATATGACGAATCTTTACGTCAGGCTGGCTCGTGGTAATGTTAGCACTGCCCGAGCACAGCAGAAAACTTGAGGGGACACTTGAGCTCCGTCTTAGGGGCATGATTAAATAGTGTTAATGGCTCCTTTGAGCAGCCTGGGATCCTTTTTGAGTATCGCTTCTCCTAGGTTCTGTCTTCATGCCCATGTTTGAGGAAGTGGTCGTTCTTAACATTCATAGATAAAGGGAGTCCTCCTGCCACTCCTGGCGCAGTGGGGCAGCGGTGTGGGATACAGCGTGCTCCATTTCCACGGACATCCAGCGGCAGTCGCTCCAACGCGAGCTCATGCAGCGGCAAGGGTCGTCACCGCGACGCCACGTGGTAGCGTGTCCACGCGGCCTTGTCGATTGGCATTCACCCATTATTGCTATTCGAACAACTTCCATACATGCACGATGGATCCGAACACAAGAAACCTATTTAATCCCGCGCACTAAAGCACCTAATTGTCATTGGGCCTAAGTACTCAAAGCGACCGTCATTTTTTTTTACTCTTCACGTATAAAATGAAAAGCTGGAATGAGAGAAGCACGGTTTCCAGTTCATCTACAAGCCTATAGATGTGCTCCATCTCACTTCGCAAAACAGGATGTGAAGAGGCATGGCTGCAGTTGCATATTTTATTGAACGCATCCTCTCCAGCATCTCTTGGTAACGTACAGGCGTATTTTTTTCACGGCGTATTCGATTACGGCCGCCAGCCAAGGTTTTTGCGAGTGGTTTGCGTCATGTCTTCGTGCCCTGTATAAAGAGAATGGAAAAAAGTGGTGGAGAAAAACATTTTGGGTTGCACTTTCGGTCTCTCAGATTCTACTCTGTTATCCCATCAGGCCAGTCTTTGCCTGCCACGTTACATGTTCAGTCCTGGCCCACTAATTTTTTAATTTCTTCTAGCTTGATCTCGTGGAGCCGCAGTGTTTCTTATCTGAGCGCATTACATCCAAAATTTGCTTAGCCAACAAATGACCCGCATTTCTTGGCGTACATGACAAACTCGGAAAGTGGAACTTAGAAGAAACTTAAAGGTGCACTGAAGAGGAATCTGAACTGGTGTTTTTGCTGCGGGAACTCAACCTACATGTTCAGAGCTTTGTTAGAAACTTCGAGTTATTGACCTGTGTGGCCGATTTTCTTAATTAAATCGAATTTATGTCCGGCTCCCGCCTTTTCTTTTAAAATTCTCCCTCGTACGGTGGGCGGAGTCGACCAACGCGCGGAGTGCCTTTCATCCAGTCCCGTGGCGGCTTGCCGCTCTGCCATCGGCGGAGTAATACGTAGTAATCCGCAGAAGCAAATAGTCCGCGCGTATTTTTATTTCTGCGGGCTTATTTTGCGGCTGTATTATCTGCGAATGAAACTATTTATTCACGGAAACCTAAACTCAACATAAAGCGAAAGCAAAGCCTCCATGGAGCTGGCTGAAAGGCACTCCATGCGTTGGTCAACTCCGCCCACCGTACGAGGGAGAATTCAAAATAAAGGCGGGAGCCGGACGTTAATTCGATTTAATTAGAAAAACTGGCCACACAGGGCAATAAGTCGAATTTTCTAAGAATGCTCGGAACGAGTAGATCGAGTTCCCGCGGCAAAAAGGCGAGTTCAGATTCCTCTTCAGTGCACCTTTAAGACCTCCGGTTGCATTAGGGCAAAACATGGAATAAAGCATGCAAGCATGGAATCAAACTAACTAGCCCAAGAACATATATTGCCCAAGTAGTTTGTCCGCCGAAATCAAGGCTCCATGCATCTCACAGTAGTCTGCGTATGCCCGGCCACTATGGGCGACGCCAGTCAAAAGACTCCATTTACTTGGAAACTGCATAACTCAAGTCATAAAAACAGAACGAATAGCGAACCAAGTATCGACATGGGAGTCTCAGAGTAGTCCTGAGAGTGCATATTCTCTTGAGCCCCGTGGATGTAAAACTTTGCCTATATACTGGACAACGGCATTTCTGGCGTGCCAGCTGCGGAAGGAGGCTCAGTGACTTAAATGGCTGTTGGGTGGCTACTTTCAGAATCTGATCAGTGATCTGAATGACGCGGCCAAAGTCCTATTGTTCCATACCCTTTAACGACATTTAAAAAAAGGAAAAAAAGCTTGAGGTGCAGTGCGTACTCATGATATGCCGGAGATGAAAGGAAATGGAGTAGATTAGTGCGGAGTAAAACAGATGCTAAAACATTTTTTTGCATTAATTCCCACTTGCAGTCATGCAGCTATACTCCCAAGCACATATCTGAACACAGAAAGAGTTCGAACATATGTGCATTCTTTAGACATCTCATAAATTTGAAAGAATGCGTCCCGTAGCTTTAAGTGCAGCAAAAATATTTCAGTCATATTTTTCGACCGATACAATTAGGCAGTGAGCGTGCTGAAAAACATAAAGGACGCTGAAGCTTCCTCTTTAAGAGTAGAACCCGATAGCATTATCGGACCGCCGCCGCTAATCAGCAGACGTGAGGGGGGGGGGGAGGCTTCGCTTTCTTCGCAGAAAAACGGGATCGCAGCGGCTCTCGGTGGATTCCGCGCCGGATGATGAAACCTTCCGCCAGACAGACAAGACCTAATGTCAATTCGTATCCCATTACCACGGGGCGGCACAATCGGCAACCTCGCGGTGAGATTATACCTTCGTTTCCCCGATCAGTGATGCGCGAATAAGATTTTACAGGTAGATACCATACATATGCACCCATCAAACTCCTCAGGTATACAATAAACCATATCAGAAATCAAATTATTCTGCTTGAAATATCTAGTCACGAATAACGATAGCTATAATTAACTATGCATTTATCAGCATTAGTCCTTAAGACCACAGAGCATTCACCAGATCCACCTATATCCCGCTTAAACCAAAAAGCATTTGTGAGTAATGGGTCACGTGCCCTTCTCGAGATCCAAGGACCACAGATTCCATTCCAGCGTAATCCACCCCTTTGCTTCTCATCGCAATTAATTTACTTTGCACATATAAACGTCCTTAAGCCGTTTGCGACTAATCCTAGCACGCTACCACCAATTTTGTCCTTCACCGTGCCCCTTCCGTGCGTTGACGGAGCAGCACATATGTACGGGAAGCAACAGAGTGATCCCACGGGGATGTTTAAATTACCCGCGCGAGGTCACGTGGCTGTGACGTCACGACTCTGTCAGTTATGCCTTTTTCGGCCACGCCGCCGGCCAACGCCGACAGCCGTTTTCTGCGACATAGGGCCTTTAACGCTAGCTCGTTAAAATTTGTTGCCAAAATTTATACACTATAGGTCTCAGGACCACATGGTCCAGAGACTATGGCCGTTGAGTTTAGGGCCAGTGGAGCCAGGTTCTCGAGCAGTGCTCACCCACCGCTCGTTACGCCGGGCACTGGTCCAGGGTGACGCAGTTGCCTTCGGAGTTGCGGTAGAAACCGGTGGAGCAGTAGCAGCCCCGCCGGCAGTCGAGGGTGCATTCTGGGCCAAGGGTCCGCTTCTCGCACGTGGTCTCAGCACAGGAGCTGCTCACACACTCTTTCCACTCCTCGTTGGTAACGCACGGCCGACGATGCCCCGCTGTGGAGGAGGAGAGATAGACTAGAGTATGTGCAAGGCTTGTAATTAAAAATTCGTCAGTCTGTGCCCGTATAGTGCAATACACAAGGCTTCGGTCCAGACCGCTGAAGCTACGACATTCTGTATAAACTGCCTTCCCGGTAAATAAAATCAGAACCGACCGAATCTTGCCCAAGGTACGACCAGATGTTTTGTTCTGTCGCAACGACGTACTTTTTCTGTAGTATCGTAGTATATTCCTATAGTTCTGTCAGTACGACAAGAAACACAACAACACTACAGAAAATTCTGCTGTAACTCTAGACATTTATGTTGTTAGTACAAGTTAATGGCCGAAAATACAACTAGGCCAGCCAAGTGCCAGATAATATAGTTCGACCGCGTGACGGCGCCACTACTGTGGTTAGTAGGGTCACGGGATTGTATGTCTGAACATACCGGTTCCGCTTTGTCGAGGTGGGCACTTGTCCAGAGTGACGCAGTTCCCTTCACTGTTCCGGTAGAATCCTCGCGAGCAGAAGCAACCGTAGTTGCAGTCAAGGGTGCATTGGGGACCTATGATGCGGTCCTCGCAAGTGGTCTCTGCACAGCTTCCGCTCACGCACTGTTTCCATTCCTCGTTGGTTCCACACGGCTGAGGATCGGGCGGGAACTTGAACCGCCGCCGCTCAGCATCACCTGCACATATGGGGCGAACTCATGTAATTTTCTGTGTTTGTGTAGTACATCCCTTGAGAGAGCTTTTTTTTTCTCCTGTAAATCGCTGCCAGTACCGAAATTCCACATTCAGCTGCATTTCCAGGTTTTTTTAGTTTAATGCAATGCTTTATGTGAAACAGATGCGAAACACATTTATGTTCTTCGAAAACATAGCGCCAAAAGGACACGGACGACAAAGAAGTGGACAGGACAGGCGCTAAGTTGCAACTTTATTTTCGAAATGCCACCACGTCTAATATATAGGAGCCGATCACCACCATCAAGCGATGAGCATGCGCAAAGAAGAGCACAATCAAGATTACAGCGTGTGGAAAATAAGCAAAAAATTACGATAAAATAAGAAAATGAAAACACGGTGCAGGGGAACACTGAAAGAAAAGAGACATCGTGTACTGAAACTTACTGCAAAAAGCGCTTTTCAAGCTTGTCAAGGTTAAGAGCGAAACAAATAACGCGGCAAAAAGGGGACATAAAAATAGATCGACTAAAAGATGAAGGGAGTGTACAAGGCTCCACACTAAGACAGGCACGTGGTGAAGAAAGACAGAATGACAATGGGGAAACTACATTTATGGGCATGGCAATGGAAGTAAAACATAGCAGAAAATTAGGCCGAAAACAGATAAGGGCTGAGATACTATACATAATAAAATGAATTTTTTTTTTAAACTTGGAAACTATGAAGTGTATGTATATGAAAAAAAATACAGAAAGACCGAAACAGAAAAGGATAAAACGAGAAGTATAAAACACGAGTGTAGAGGGCTCCACGCTAAGACAACGAGGGGGGGGGGGGATGCAAAGATGAGAAGTGGAAATAACAAATGAAGTAAAAGCCAATAAAATGCCAAAGAATAAAAGCAGCAGGAAAACGCAAAGAAAAAGCGGGACCGTTCCAGTTCACAACAACAAGAAAGGGTGCTTACGGTAAGCAGTATTGAGACATGGTTCACACCTGCAGATAGCATGCGCTTCACAATTATGTGAAACGCATCGATGATCATTAGAAGCTTGGAGTTCGGGTGAAAAGAATCAAACACGACAAACACGATACACTAGGCCCTTGTCCCTGCTCAGCACACTATGGAAAGCAGGGAATGAACAAACAGGTTAAAGAAACACTTATAGCGTGTAGTTGCACACGGAAAGGAATTAAGTGAACGAAATAAATATGCAGTGAAATCACGAGAAAATAAACTGAAGCCGCAATTGTTTGTAGACTGTCAATGCCGAGATAAACAAATTATATGCGAAACTATAAAAAAAATACTTGGACGATTCTCAGCCTCTCCTTATGAGTACCATACGATAGCACTGGAGCTCTCACCCGCCCTGCGCTTCGCTGTCGCCTACGTTACGTCTACACGCCCTAGTTTTGGAATTGGCTATTCTACGCCTCCCTTTACTTGCCCCCGTGGCCTGCTGCTCTCACACCGGTGTGTAGGTTTTGATGACTTCACAACGTCACGTAAGTTATCTCTATCAATCAGCTAATGCTGCTACATCAGATGGTGGATTTTGCTCCTGGCGTGAACGCTAACGCTATTGAATTAAAAAAAGAAGAGAGAGAGAGAGATAAAGAGGAAGAGGGAAGGCGGGGATATTGACCAGAAGGGTGTTCCTTTGGCTACCCTGCACTGGGGAAGAGGGATGAGGGGATTGAATAGGGAAAGAGAGAACGGGCGAGGAGAACAGTCAAAATCAGCCCCTCAAGCCAGTTGCTCACAGGAAGCAAAACAGTGCAACCAGAAACCAGCATCCGTAAGGAACACGTACACAGTATAAATAGCAAAGTACAGATATTTAGAACTAGGCATAAAAAGAAAGCCCCATCATAAAGAATGGAAACTTTGTGCACATCGTGTATAAAACACATGGCTCGTGTTCTACGCACTTACGGCGTGCACGTCGCTCACGTTCCGGCGTGCAAGCTGACGCTGGTGTCCGTCAAAGACAAGATAAAGAAAGAGAAGTTTCCTGGCGTCATCTACAAGATTCCCTGCCAAGATTGCGGCTATTGGTATATCAACGAGAGCGGGAATTTCGAAAGACGATTGAGGGACCACAAGAACGATGTCAGGAACAAGAGGATTGCATCTAATGCACTTGCGGAACACGTGGAAGCCGCGACGCACTGAATAGCCTGGGAAGAAGCTTCAGCCATCGCAAAAGGAAATAATTGGCTTTCACGTCAATATCTGGAATCCCTAATAATCCAAACAACAGAAAAAACCCTTAACCACAACGCAGGCAATCTCCCGCCTACGTACGCAAGATTCTTGGGACGATTACGGCAGCGTACTTGAGCGATGTGCTTTGGGCCTTCCGCCCAGTGATCAAGGCTTCCGTAGGGAAGCCGAAACGTCTTCGTCTTCATATTAAACAACAACCTTTTGGTCGGCGTTCCTTAAGTGAGTAGTGTGTGTGAGTGGAGTAGTGTGTGCAGAGAAAGATATTGGTACGAGAAAGGGAGTATCCATCAAGAAAGTGAGCATAAGAATATTGTCCCAGATTGCGCAAACAAAATTTAGAAGGGGAAATTTCAGACAGCGTTCCGTATATATCTGCAGAAATGCATCAGTTGAGTGAATGAATGATAAACGAGATGACTAATATGAGATGGTACGACCTCCCGGTCTGACACTCCTAGTTTGGGGCCTCTAATGCCGCCGCTGTGTTCATGCAGTTGAAAACTACCATTCTTTGAGGGCTGTGCTGAGGGCAGCTCTTCCCCAGACCGCGGTTATCCGAAAGCCAAAAAAATTGGCTCGATGGCACCGCAGTTAGTCTGTGGAGGCAGTCGGAGCTATCCATAACAGCATTTAGTTTCACGACCTTGTGTACCTGTAAAAGCTCCATTTTCAGTTACACTATCCACTTTGTCATTAAAAGAGACTATTGGATCTATACAGGACAACTTCAATTGACCCTCTATGTTCTTTTAGCAAAAACACGGTTCACAGATTAACTCGGCTGCAGATTCTCATTTAGATATTGATTCTAAACTATACAGATGCTCTCTCAGAGATGTGAGATTAAAACGCAGTTGGTGGTAATGAGCGGCCCATCTTCAGTGATGAGCAATGTAGAGAGGCAGGAGCCATTCCTGCGTTTCGTAGTCAAGCTGTTTATGTGCCTTTCACCTGGCGTCCAAGAGGTTTTCGATGCCCTAAAATTTGCGCTAAACGTGAGTTCGTCTTTCCTTAGAAGTAGACAATTGTGCTCTTGGCCAACATAGTGACGCCGACAGCTGAAGCTAAACGATACAGTTCTTACAGGAACGCATTTATGTTAGAAGCTATGACCTAATGGTGCGCTATAAAGATTACCGAGACCAAATTTCATTATTTAAATGAACTTCTGCACAATTTCTGCACACCTTTTAATCCATAAAGATTCTGAATAATTCACTTGAGGGGCTGGCTAATCTTTCTTATGCAAAAGCGGACTGCACTAGATAGTGATGTATTGCAGATTATAAGACACATGACGCGGGATTAGCCATAAGTCTGTGGGATGTGAAGCGCTCTCAGTTCACTGAAACTATATTTGCATAGGTAAGTTGATAAGCAGGAAAGGTAATGTACGCTCAGATGAACTTTAATTTTTGCTATTTCCGTTGTGAGAAATTCTTTATATAATCCCCGAATCTATTAAGTGTAAAGGCCATGCACTTTTATCCTGTTAGAAAAAAAGAAACCATTAAAAAATTCCTACTAATTCCCGCCGCGACAGGCTATAATGCTATCAAGAAAACATTGCGGTTTTTGAGGCCTAATTAAACTCATATATGTCTGCCATGTTTATGCGTTCTACTCAGCGCCTGACCTCGCTGATTGGGACAAAAGGCAAAAAGCGGCCGTGTTCAACCATGCCCGTAGGGTTTTGCTACGATTGCTAACGCCGGTTCTCTTCTTGCAAACCAGTTGCAGAATAATGCGCAAACGTCGAAGTGTTACACTTTCGCTTGATTCCTGATTAAAGCAACTGAAACCTGCGAATACACTATGACAAAATGAATACTATGAATGAGACAATGGATACATTATCACAAAATGAATCGCATCGACTCACCCGTGTCGGCGGCGCAGACCGCGACAGCCAGCAGAACAAAGAAGGCCTTCATCTTGGAAGCTCTGGTTCTAACAATGTGGAACAAGTGGCTGTACGAATCCCATGGTCTGCTTATTAAAGAGGCGCTGGCGCAACGACGCTGTCGTAAGACTTGCAAAAACAAAACAATCTTATTTTATCCACAGGATATGTGGTCGCTAGTTCTAGACGGAAGTCAGCCATATCTTTCTAAGAACAGCAGCGGTGCATCTTGAAACTTGTTTCTTCTTTTGGCGTTTCGTTTGCTCGTTATTGCTCGTGATCGCGTGTTGCTCATTTGCGGGCATGCAACAGTGAGATATGCGCTTTCCGCACCCTGCACACAGCTGCATCATGTCTCCCCAGTCCCCGCTTCTAACGACCCGAAAAACCCTTAGGTCTTCCACAGTCAAGGCGGCAGAAGGCAATTAGGCCCGCCGGTCTACAAAGGAAGTCAGTGATAGAAGGCGCCGACTGGCGAGAAGGCTGCAGGGTGCTGGAAAGAGACTGGCCGGATGCTTTTGATTCAGATTTCGAGGTCGGGCACGTGGCGGCTTTGTTCCTTAGTGCGAGACAAAGCTCTAAATTGTTCCCGAAATCATCAAGGTTTTCTTAGCATGAGCCATACGCCCATGAAACGTTTTCCGCGATTTGGGGATCGGATTTAGGGACGATTGCTTAAAAATGCTTCTATGACCTAGAAAATAATTACAGTGGTACGATAGTTCATCTGCAAATATGATTTTTACAGGGTCTGTTCTGAAATTAATAGGACTTTTTTTCCTGGGTGAACGGGCGGACGAGAGGCGGTCTGCGCGTGCAGGATCGTTGAAGGGGGATATTGGGAATGCTGTGGAAAATCTCCAGTCGGCTCTCGGCCGTTGAAGAGGGCAGGTCGATTGTACTGTGAACCCTTGTCGAAACGTCTCGTCACGCAGAATCATGGCACGTTTACCGAATCAGCGATACGCGATCGAACTTTGTGTATATCTTAGTAAAACGGGCAAAGAGACTCACGACATGATTAAGAAAGGCCTAGGGTGACGCTTCCATGGGTAGACCAGGTTTTTTTTTAGTGGCGTAAGCTGCTCCGAGAAGGTAAAGAAAGAGTGGAAGACGACGACCAGTCCGGACGCCCTTCGACCAGTAAGACCAACGAAAATGTGTAGCGAGTGAACAATTTTCTTAACAGTGATCGTAGGATGAGTATCAGAATTATTTCTGATGACTTGAACATTCCTCAAACCCAAGTCTTTGAGATCGTGACAGAAAACTTAGCTATGAGGAAAGTGTGCGCGAAGTTGGTGCCGGGAGTGTTGTCAGAGGAGCAAAAGGCCAACCGGAAAGCGATCTGCCAGGATCTTCTTCATCGTGTGAATGAGGACCCCGATTTTTTGCCCAGCACAAGGCGGCAACGCTACCTCAGCCCCCCCTACAGTCCGACTCGGCCCCGCCAGACTTTTTTCTATTCCCGAAAATAAAAGCGACGCTCAAGGGGAAACATCACAGATCGGTATAGGCGGTTCAACAGACCGTGACGAGGGAGCTAAAAAGCATTCCGGTCCAGACGTTCCTGGAGGCGTACGAAAATTGGAAAACTCATTAGCAGCATCGTGTAGGTGCGCAAGGGTGCTACTTTGAAAAATGCTAATCGTTTCCACTACTCTCATGAATAAATTTTATCAAATTAAATGAGTCCTACTACTTTCAGAACAGACCCTGTATAGTTTTAAGGGGTTTAACGTCCCAAAGCGACTCGGGCTATGAGGGACGCAGTAACCTACATTTCTAGCGCCTGTGGTTCTTTAACGTGCACTAACATCGCGCAGTACGCGGGCCTCTAGAATTTCGCCTTCATCGAAATTAGACTGCCACGGCCAGGATGCATCTGTAAATATGTGCCAAAAAGTGCGCGAAATTATGTGTTGTTTTCTAAAGATTCGAAAAGTAGTAATGCGCATATTGACAAAACAGAGATGCATTTGACAGTCATACTGGCATAAGGAGGTTAAAGAATTCTTTGGTTTACAGAAGTCCAGCAGCAAAATCTGAATATCCTCTTCAGTAATGGTCTTTATTTCTATGCGACTTCAGACGCGGATTGAGCACTTTGACACCAGTAAATGTATTCATTCATGACATTTGCTGTAACCTTGATCTGGGCAATAAAATTGACGCAATCTTCATTGATTTTTCAAAGGCATTCTGTAAAGTGATTCACACAAAACTGATGTTGAAACTTGACGCCATACGGAACAATCCCCGCCATATCAACTGGATCTCTAGTTGTCGTTCCGGTCGCTCTCAGTTTGTGTTTTTTAACACAGCTCACTCCAGGGGGGCGGAAGTACCCTCATGGGGTGCCGCACGGTTTCGTGTAGGGTCCGTTGCTTTTCTTGATTTTCATATATGACTTGCCTAGTAACATTACCGATAATCTACGGTTGTATGCCGATGATTGCGTATGATGTCGCAAAATTTTCTGCTTCGATGACCACTTACAGCTTCAAAAATTATTTTCTGAATTTCACTCTTTGTGCACTACCTGACAAATGACCTTTAACATCGTTAAAACTGTTGTAAGGAATTTGAGAACTAAGTGGGCATCTTCAGTTTTTATTTACAAATTAATAACACCGAAATACCGATCGTTAGTGAATATAAATACCTTAGTCTAGTGCCCGAGCGTGTCCTGGCAAAAATGTAGATTTTTGATAAGTTCAAAAGCATTGATAAAGGCTTTTACGTGCTACAATAACTGCAGCTCCAAGAGATACGAAACTTCTGATGCAAAAATAACTAATCCGACCGCTAGTAGAATGTGCTTCTCCTGTCTGGAATTTGCACGAACAACAGGATAAATCAGAAGAAAGTCGTTCGCTTCATATTCCGCAGGTTTGATAGAAATCTTTCGCCTTTCTCAGTGCTTTCATCGCTAGCTTGCAACCGCTCTCGGCTCGCCGACACACTGATTCAGTCCAGTGAGAAAAAGCAGCGAAAAAAGACGCAGGTTTAGAAGAAGACACAGAGAGACTGTCTCCTGGTCCTGCGTTCTTTTTCGCTGGTTTTTGTACTTGAGCATGTACCAACTCGGCCAGCATTTCATGCTTCGGATTCACTCAAGTTTTCGCATTCCATTATCAACTCCTGTTATCGGGTTTCTTCAAATAGTTACCTAATTCCTACTAAACCATCTAATAATAGAAGTTACACAAAATTTCATCGTGTCTTAGTTTGCCGGTGCGGACATTTTTAAATACGTTTTTTTTCCTCATGTAATCGGACCGTGGAATTCTTTGCCTGGTGATACTCGTTCTATTCCTTTAAACTTGTTTTGGCAACTATGGAATAGCTCGGGCTTTCTTCTTGCATTTGGTTCATATTGTTCATATCGTTTCAATTTGCATTTGTTCTCTACCTAGTTATTATACAATGCTTTCTGCACCGACTCCTGAAATAACCCAGCAGGGCTGCAGTACATACAAGTAAATAAGATGCGCGGTGTACGAGAACAGTTGTGGCATAAATTAGCACATACTTATAAAGATACGTGAATCGGATGGATGAATGTTGATCCTCACAGTTGTTTTGGCATTCTTGTTTCCACGGGAAACAGGCTTTTAAACAAAAACCACAGCCTTTTCCCACAACCAGCTAAAGCACCGGAGGCTTCCATTAGAGCGTAGCCATCAGCCACTAACTGGTAGTAAGACGAAGTCTCTGCAGCCTGACATCGTGGCGCGGTTAAAATGCTACGGACAGGGTAGAGGTTTTGAAAGCTCACATGAACAGGGCGTATTAATTTGGTACCGTGTTCAACAGATGAGCGGTCATACTATATGATTCGCTAAGGCACTTGGGACGACTAACATACATTGTACGAACTTCGTACACTTGAAGTACATTTGGTAAATAGTTACAGCGCAAACACAGACAGCACGCGTACACAAGCGTTTACAACTGTTTTTACTGCCGGAAAATGACACCTTATACAAGGAGAAAAGATGCGTGAAAAGTATGGGAAAGATTCATTATGAGTGATGATGATTTGGTTTGGTTTATGAGTTTTAACCTCCCAAAACGACTCAAGCAATGAGAGACGCCGTCGTGAAGTACTGCAGAAATTTCGACCCCCTGTGGTTCTTTAATGTGTACTGACATCGCACAGTACACGGTACTATAAAATTTTGCCTCCATCGAAATTCGAAGATTGATGACACAGCCCACATCGAAGGACGCATGAGCAGGCAGGCTAGACCATAACGCACCAAGTCAAGTTTCTTTAGATTTCTCTTTTAATTTCGTCAACAGTTAGCCGCTTCTAGAAAGTCAAACTCATCAGCAAAGAGAGATAAGAATGGGGTGCTGAAGCATTCACTGCAAAGTTTCCTTATGTGTTAGGCTTCTAAAGTAGCCAGCGCCGTCTTGTCAGTACTTTTACCGAGAACCTTTGTTCCTTCAAAATCTGCAAACGGTCACTGACCCAACGGCCAGTTTGGATGACATGAAACTTTCCACAAGATAAGGGAATACAGTATACCACTCCAGTGGAACACATCCACCTTTTTTGGCATTGCAAATGCGTGGGCACAACTTTTCGAGCTTGTTGGGAGCCGAGAAAACAACAGGCATGCCGTGCCTGCTTGCCACTTTTTTTGAGATAGTGTGAAATTCGGTGAATTTAGGGCACAACCACAGGCCCAGGTACTTTTTTCTTGTACATTTTTTGTGATTTAGCTTTCTGCGCTCATCTCTAGGTTTATCGGCCTCACCGTCGACATCGTAGCTCCCGACGTCATTTCTGCCAGCGACTCTAACGCCTAGTTAACGGGAGAATGGACCCGTAGTCTTGGCGGCAGTACTGGCTAGCGTTTTTGTTGAAACTTTTTCCGCTAACCTTCCCAAAGTGGCACTCGGATCTCTCCTGATAACATAGTTCCTGCAAGTCGCTTTCCTTCCTCTCTCGGTGAGCAGTGTAGTTCACAAATGAGTTATACCCTTTGTGCAAAGTAAACAAAAGCCCATGAAGTTCCATTCGTCATGCTGTCCGGTTCGTTTTACAAAGCTCATAAGAGTCGGAGGAAATCTCTTTGGCTGTCCATAACTTGTGTATTCTGCAATAGCCCAGCAATATCAATTGCAAGAAAGCACCTTGAGTTCTTCACATTCGACGTAGACTTCAGCTTTGTATCCAGATTGCTGGTGTTGTCCATAGTTGAGGTGAATTGATCGCCAAGTAAGACAGGATTGCTTTTATCGCGATACTCGAAGTTGTCGTAACTGAACCTAACTAGATGATTACCGACATTGTTAGGCTTATGGGCACACAATCACGTATAAAGATGAAGCATCATTGAAAGTATAGAGGTACTGACTCAATCAGTTGTATATTAGCAAAAAAGACTAATAAAAAGTTTAATATATGTGCTATAGAACCGTCTTCAACTGCCGTTCGTCTCAGGATCCACTAAGCTTTCCAAGTGCCTGTAAACAGAGCGGCGCACAGCCATCTCTATAAGGCACTTCTTCCTGAAGTAAGTGCGCCTCTCATAACCTAATAACGCCATGCGGAACAAAAGTTGAATAAAATTTTAATTTAGTCGGTTATTTTTTGCAAGCGCAATTAAAGCACAAACTTCGTGCTTCGCATGTTCCACAGTTGATGAACTCACTATAGAGTTCAAAAGATTATAGGCCGCGTGTTCTCGAAAAAAAAAAGGTTACAGTAGCTCGATCTGCCTCTTCAACAAGTTGCGTGGGATGGTTGCCGCTATATAGAGCACGCACGTCCTTTCATAGGTGGAGATATTTCAGATAACTTTTGATTGCGATAGCACATAGCCAGGAAATGTAGAACAGTGGCGCTTGGTGTAATGACGCTGTCAATAAGGGATTTAAGCGGAGGCAGAAACCTCGGTCAAAACCCGGTGGGAAGTTGAGCAAAGCACCCGCCCAAGGAGATGTAGTCGCGCCAGTGCTTCTTTGAAAGCAAGGCGGACAAGGTACCGCGAGCTTTGGAAACTAACAGGAATTGTGGTGGGTCACCGCATTTGAATTAGCTAGTTTGAATTTTTTTAGTATTAATTAGTTTACCCTCAGGATTACGCTGGTCGCGGTGGCCTAACAATATTTGGCTTTATCGTGCCAAAATACGTGCTCTTTCGAAAAGCATGCAGGAGAAACTGTCCCTTCAGTGCATGTAACTAGTCGAAATCGCCAAATTTATTGAGGCCCATCGCGAAGGTTAATTCCGTTTCCGTAATTATATAAACTGACATGGCTGCTCCCAAACACCGGCTACAAACCTCCAACTGCAACTAAGGGTCTAAGTGTAATAGTTAAATGTTTTCTCACACATTAGTTAAGCGCCTAACTAGCGTATCCACCTGTTCCATTTTGCAGCTAACGCAGACATTATTCTGCCTAAGAAGCCGGCTTCATACCTCCAAAAGGATATCTTTTAGGTTCTTGTTCACTATCGTTGAAACTCCTGGCATAGATGAAGGCTGAGGAAGCGGGAAATATCCTCGGCAACGGCGGACACGAAATCTAAAGAACGGAAAAAAAGTGAATAGTTCGGCCTGTGCAAAGCAATCATCTCGGTCCGAACTAAAACCAGAATAGTGGATGCCACATGTTCACAGAAAGCTGTCGATGGCATCTACAAAGTCAGGGTCCGATGCTGTCGAATCGCGAGGACTCCGCCTTTTCTGAGCAGGATCGCTTCGAAACTTTGAACCTACCTTAGATTACACGGTTGCCGTGATCGCTCTGTGTTTAGGAGTATCATTGGAAATCTATATATTCTCCCTCATGAAGCTCGCGAAGAAACAGAATTCGATTCTGAAGTTTTCTTTTGCAACATAATGAATAACGTTTCGCGCCATAGTCGGTTTCGCGCCATCGTTCGAATTAAACGATTTGAATAGGCGTGGTACAGAAAGAGTTTAGATCCTTGGAAGCGGTGTGCTCGGTGATGTAAACCTCGTTTTTTGTGTACCCCAAAGTAAAAAGCGTACGAGTGTCAAGTTCGGAGTGTTTGATTGCTTTGGAGTAGGAGCCTTTGCATGCTCTCCACTCAATGAGAAATCTTGCATTCAGATTTTTCACAGCATTTCCAAAATCCAGAGAAGTTCCATATTCTTTGTTTCTTTGAACATCTTTATCGATAGGTCTCCTATGAAGTCGCCCATTTCTCCTTCCTGTATTCATTCGTAGCACAGTCATGTACAGTGAGCTACTATTGAAAAAATTAGATGTCCGCAAATCGGTCTTTAAAAGTGTCGAACCAAAGAGTGACTGACTTCTTGTTTTGATGTTTACAATCTAGAAGAAAAGAAGGGTTCACACCGGCCCAGTAACAGGCATTGTGTATAAAATAATTGTGCTGGAACGCTGTTCTATTCGTCTAAATGTCATTGTGAAAACATTCAGGATTTGTCTCACCGAATCCGATACCAGTTACAAAAATTCAGTCACCGTACAGAGGCTGCTGCACTTTAGACTTTGTGCTTCTGGAAGTTAATTATATGAGAAAGAAAAATGTCTGTGTTAGAAAACTAGTGTTTCAGAAGTGATTGTCCATGCAGCCTGTACAGCTCCACTGTCAGATTCCATGTTTACTCTGTGTTTCTTGAATGCATTTTTTTTTATCTTTTTCTTGAATAGTGGAGCTTGTGTTTAGAGTAACAAACTGCGACGACGCTGTCGCCGCCACTGATCAAGCCGACGATTTTGTTAGCTTTTTTTCCCTCGCACTCAGCACCATGAAGTGGTGCTGAATAAATTAATTAAAACTAATTGCTGACTCAGCTCTCGATGTAAATTCACACCAAAAGGGTACATGAGTACACGACAAGGTCCCTCCACACTGACATCATGATTGCACCGGCATACTGCTCTATTTGTCGAACGATGGCTTCGCTCTTACAAAAGGTAATAAGACCGGTTTGGTTGGTTGGTTTATGGAGTTTAACGTCCCAAAGCAACTCAGGCTATGAGAGACGCCGTAGTGAAGGCCTCCGGAAATTTCGACTACCTAGGGTTCTTTAACTTGCACTGACATTGCACAGTACACGGGCCTCTAGAATTTCTCCGCCAAAGATATTCGACCGCCGCGGCCGGGATCGAACCCGCGTGTTTCCGGTCAGTAGCCGAGCACCATAACCACTGAACCAAATTTTGCGTTCAGAACTTGCGCTTTAGGTCTTGCCTACGCCACATAAACTGCACAAGGAACTTTGCTAAAAATTCGCGCAAAGTTGTCTTCGCTGGAAAGCGGTGTCCACTGCACACAAAGACGGATGTTTTCTCCGCAGTTACATAAGCACTTTTTCTTCGGTTGATAACCTTTCTTCGCTCCGCAACTCCGCTCCGCGGTTTATCTGTCCCAAATGCCAGCAAAGTCAGCCTTTCTTTTCTAAGCAGCCTCAAAAACGTAGTGAAGCTAACGGTGATACCGGCGGCTGGTCTGAATAGGTCTCAGTGGTGTTGGTGGGGTTGGGAATAGGTCTCAGGGGTGGTGCGGCGTAGGGTGGTGGGATCGGCGTTAGAGGCACTCGCAACCACTGCATTACGAGGTGAAGCCGACAATCAGGGAAATTTATTTGCTCCGTAACGACCGTTAGAAATTTTATAATTACGGCTCAAGCGCGGCGTCGGTTAGAACATGCGCCCATTGGACGTAGGGAAGCGACTTCACCCAGAGGGACATCACCAGAGGGAAGCATTCCCGTTGACTGAAGGCAAGGAACGTTACCAGACAGGATGTGACATCAACAGCTGCTAATGCTGTCGCAATGATGCACATAATGGCATTAGGTGTTCTTGTGGATTTTTTGGAGAACAAGCTCCAAGTTTGCTGATAGAGCATGCTTGAAAAATAAAACTGAGAGAAGTTTTATTCATATATATGTATTGTTAGATAATTATTTAAAGTAGTGTGCCTCTTTCCTGGCGCCAACGGTAGCCACCATTATAGCCCCAGCGCCGTTAATAATTTTGGGCCCTCTGAAATAAATAGCGTGTAGAGGCCAGGTTGCAGCCAGTCGGCCAAAAAAGGTGTGAGGAGACATAGGTGAGAGTCTTGCATTTTATTGAGTGAATCTTTTCTTTCAGCGTCTCATGGTATCCCACAGGCACAATATTTCTCCGGCTTCTCCGAATAGGCTGTTAATGAAGCTCTTAGCTTGAAGTTGGAGTCATTTCTTCGTGCTCTGGAAAGGAAAATGGGCAAATAGGGGGGGGGGGGGGATGAGAAACGGTTTCAGTTACGTTTTTGCCGTGCTTTGTTCTATCTTACTTCAACGAGTCAGCCGTTCTCAGTTGGCTGCTTACATTTACAGTTTGAACCCACTGTTCTCTCTTGATTTCCTCTAGCTTGACCTAGTGGGCAGCAAACCCCCCGTTCAGTGAGCGGATAATAAATTCTGTACACGGAAAATCGAAAAACTCAATATCTTCCGCGGCAATAACATAGGATGTCACGAAGCTCCTGTTGATGCTTAAATGCGTCTCAGTTCTTTCGCAGCAATAACATGTGAGGCAAACTGCACTCTTGTCTTTTCTTATAGTTGAATTGATCATTTGTGAATGGTGCCTTTCAGATGAGACACCAGGCAGCTAAAACTTGAACCGACAAAAAGGCTTTCGCCTTAAAATTATTGAAGCAGTTTGTACTCTGGATCTCAGAAGGACATGGATTAGGCGCTATGGTTGGTCACTATAGCGCTTGTGGAGCCAATCTCTCAAGCGGTGCTCACCCAAAAAGGCGCAGTACAACCGTTACGCCGCTGGGCACTGGTCCACGGTGACACAGTTGCCCGCGGAGTTGCGGAAGAAACCGGTAGAGCAGTAGCAACCCTGGTGGCAGTCGGAGAGGCAATCGGGACCGAGGGTCCTCTTCTGGCACGTGGTCTCCGAGCACGTGCTGCTCACACACTCCTTCCACTCCTCGTTGGTGCCGCATGGCCGACGATGCCCCCCTGTGAAGGAAGTGAAGTAGATTGGAGTTGGTGTGAGGCCAATCACAGAAAAAAATTATGGCTGAGGCTTAGCTAAGGTTAAGCCTAGTGAGATGCGAAGCATATTGGTGGCTAGGCTTGGTAATACATGGCTTTCCTTGGTTGCATACTTGGTCATTTTAATACAACCACTAGAAGCCTTCGTCGTGGGGGAAGACAACGGCATGGCTACAGCGGAACGCCGACTAACCCCGAGACGCGCGTTGGGTGAGCGCCTGGATTGCCACGGAAGCCGCGTCTGCCTGCTCGGTGGAGCCATAGTGGAGCTATGGTGTCTGGAAGGGGTAGTGTGACGAGCGCCAGCGAGGGAGTGCTCAGTTTAGCGATGAAGTGCCTAGGTGGCGCCACTACTAGGAGGGGAGCTAACACCGGTTCAGCGCAAGCACGGAGAGCGGGCTTCCGCCACCGCGTTTCTGCCAAAAGTACCCAATTTCTGGGCGTTATTTCTGCATTTTCTTCGCATATTCGGCATATTAAATTGTCGAACAGCTGCACTTGATGGCGTGAGATATGCACTAGGCTGATAAGAACGTGTGTAGCCGGCCACGTAGCTCTCACTTGCGTAGCGTGTTTTGGGGCACGCAAAAATAAACAGGCACCCTTCCTTCCCGGGAGTTATCACAGCTGTTTATTCAGAGCAGTCGTTCATTAATGACGCTGTTTTACGCCTGATATGATGATAGAGACGCTGCTAACAGCCATCGAACTCGCGATTCATTTGTAGCAACAAGGAAGGTTGTGCATGAGCAGGTGCCAACATTCGTGCATTATTGAAACGGTGCTCAGGCAACTATAATAAAACACGATCAAGGAACTTTAAATTTCAACACGCACAAACTTATTAGATCCACGTGATTAACGCAAGCGTTATGCTACGCATCTAAAGCCTTAGAATGGACACTGGCAAACTATTATCGGGCTAGCTTACCTCGCCTAAGAGATTCTGAACTTTTTTTTTTCAGCTTGTCTTTAAAGGGAAGTATTTGACAGCCAAGAATACTAATATTATTTATAAGCAGGAAACTTCAGAGAAACCATCGGATTCAGGAAAGCAGTTTGCTGAGCACATAAGTACACACCAACACAAATTCATAAGCATGTTTCAGGTCAGTTTATTGCTCGCAGATATCAAGTATTGTAAAAAAAAATGAAGGGCACTCAGTGGCATCTTCGAAGCTTTAAAAGTTTTTGCCGCTCCCTCTGTGCAACCCTTTCCTTATATTAAGAGCCTTAAATGCAGCCGTGTCACCACAAATAATTGTATGAATACTTCGGGGCGTCTGGAAACAGAGTGGGCACGGCGTCATCTGTTAAACTCGGCCTATCCCGGGGTACTTCCTCCACTTCGTCGTTTATGATGTGCCGCCAAGACCTTCTCTAGCTTCAACTTCTCTGAACTTCTCTAGCTTCAAAATGCCGCTCACAAATGCCGCAGTTATCTGACAGCTCTTTACCTGCTCGCTTAATATTACGCGCCCACTGCTCTCTTCTCAAATTATCCTTTGGATAATTTGAGTGCCACACCAGTATGAATTCGTACCAACTCGCCCAATTTTCAACCCTTTTGAACTTCCTTTCTTTGCGTATCACATCCTTCAAAATAGCGACTACCTCGGGGCCCCCGCGTCTCGAACGAGTGTATGGGCTCCTGCTGACTTGGGCCTCAAAGGCAATGAAACGGCAGATGCCGCCGCCCGCGCGCTCACTATCCGGGCAACGCCTTCAGACCCTTGCGAAACGGATCCTGAGCCCAATCCGGCCCTCACTTTTCGAGAAATTACTGAATTATACCAATCCGGCAACACAATTTATCCTAAGCCCTGTAAGGGCCTGACAAAGACGGAGGAACGCACACTCCTCCGTCTCTACGCGAAAACACTGCAGTGCTCAGCAGTTTTAAAGCACTTTGATCCTGCATGTACAGGAAGGTGTCCGGACGGTGCGGAGAAGTGTTCGGACATTTTCCACATGATATGGGCATGTCAGTCAACCCCGAACTTCGTCCCAAAACCCAACCCCACCCGGCAGGACTGGGAGGCAGCCCTGGTCGGCTGCTACGACCTGGTGAGCCAGAAAGTCCTGGTCGAGCGCGCCCCAGCAGCAGCGGTCGCCAATGGGCTCCTGTACTGAGGAGCGCACCCAGTGGTTGTGAGAGGTGACCCTTTCTGGGATACCTCAAACTCCCTCCCTATTATGTAAGAATAATAAAGTTTTTCAGACAGACAGAGCTGGTACCTATAGCGTTCTGTAATCGTCGTCGCTACTTCCTGCCTATTCACAATTACCGATGCTAAATTTAACGCAACTGAATCCACGGTGGTTACCTAATATGATTTTCGTGCTGGCATGCCATATTAATATTAGTTACATAGTGGCTTTATTCATGGAAACTTACATAAAGTACGATGATCATCCGGCCTACCAAGGCTTCATAGAACATCAGGGGAGCGCCTGTCTGACAGCGAGTCGGCATATTGTAGTTCTACTTCGTTAGTACTGTGAGGGTGAGACATACCTTCTACACCTTGTTCAGGTGGGCACTGGTCCAGCGTGACGCAGTTCCCTTCGTCATTCCGGTAGAATCCTTCCGCGCAGTAGCAGCCGTAGCGGCAGTCGGAAGTGCAGGCGGGGCCTAGGACGCGCCTCTTGCACGTGGTCTCGGCACAGCTGCCACTGACGCATTCTTTCCACACTTCGTTGGTTCCGCAAGGCTGGGGTTCGGGCGGCCACTTGAACGGCGGCCGCTCGGCATCAACTGCACATGGCGGACTAATTCATGCGCTTTTGTGCTTGTGTGTATAGGCTATGACATGGATTTCGAGCACCGAGAAAGTCCTCCTAATGTCTAGACCCCTGTTGAAGCCAAATTTCACACTGAAATTACCGAAATTCAATTGTATGGTTTGCTTCATGTAGTGGCTTTTATTATGTGAAGCAAGTTCACGTGCAACAAAGTTAATCAGACCATTTCTGTACGAATGGCCACGAGAAACTTGAATCACGGATGACAAGGTCGAAACACGATTAGCTCGCCCAGGGACCTTGCAAAGCGCACTATAGAACGCACGCAGTGACCAAAGAGGCTATCAACTTACAGCATGCAGTTGTTCATGAAAAGGTATACAATAGTAGGCAGAAAAACCTAAGGCTGCATATGCAAGAACAAAGCAAAAAATGTAGCAGGAATTGCTTGTCGACCTGGAAGCCTAGGTTAAAAAAATGTAGTGTATTTGAGAAAGAAGAAACAAAGAGAAGTTTATTGTGTACTGTCTGAGCGCCACAACCGCGCTGATAGAACTTCCAGACGCAGAAAGGAACTGCAGATACACAATTCTGGGCTATACACTGCAGACAGTCATAAAAGTGTTGCACGCAAAGGCAAACACAACAAGGCAAAGCTGCTAAAACAAAAAAAACGGAATGCAGCACTCAAAGGCGCAGTTCAAGCGGCCTTACGCAAACTTCAAAATAATAACACTTCAAAGGCACTGAAAGGAGGCAAAAAATTCAGGGGGGCACTTTGTTGACCTAAAGTGCGGTGAAGCAGAAGCCTTAAGCGCGGTGTTGCTGCTTGTGTCACTGATGTGTGGTTAAGATGTTAAGCTTCGCCTGGAACGCGACAGCGTTCCAGGCGAAGACCCGTTCGGCAATACGCCTTGATCGTCGATAAATTGGTTTATGAGGAGAGGAAATGTATCTGTCTCGCATGTCTCGGTGGACACCAGAACCTCGCCGTAGCGGGAAGGGAGGAAGATGGGAGTGAACGAAGAACTGTATTCACTAGACGCGCCTCAAGTTCATTCCAAACCGTCGAGCTGGCATGGCGGAGTGGCTATCGTGCTCGTCTCGCAGTCCGGTGACCCGGGTTCGATTCCCCAACTCGACCAATTTTCTCCTCGGTTTTATTTATTTATCTGGTCTGACTATATAGGTTGATTAAACTAATTCGTTAATTAAGCAATTAACTAAACTCAGTCCCACTTGGAGCATCACTACATGATCCCTTTAATTGGTTGCATGGTTACTAGCCGAAGTACAATTGGCCCCGTTTGAAATTCGCGTACTGTGACGTCACGATCATTTCGACCAGTTGAAAAGAGTGACATTTCTGTCGACAAGTCCTGCTTACAACGATGAGGCATTAAAGGCTTCCGCCTTTATACTGCAAGGCTGGCACTCCCAGCCCGCCTCCCCGCACAACAAAGAAGCGCGTGTGCCAGCGCTGCAGAAAGAGCGCTTCTCCATCATGGTCCAAACGGTCAGACAGAAGTGTCCACAGGAGGAGGCGCAGATTCTGCAGCGCCGGGTACATTGCCCTGGCAGGCTGCCTGCGGGCCTCGGCTAGGCAGCGTCGCCGCCACAAAACAAAGTACACACAAGCGAGGACAAGTGGCGCTAAAAGGCTGCGGTGGCGCCGGGCTCCGGGGCCACCGCGCACGGAGAATATGCGCCAAACGAAGAATGACAAACGTGTGTCCTTAAGGGGACATACAAAATTGTAGCGATGTGTAAATACCGAGATGTTGAGAGAAACAGGAACGCTCCAGGAAGGATTGGGCATTAAAGAACTGCGGTTCAGATTACGAGCCGAAAAAATTCAGCAGATAGTTGACGCTGTATCACGGATATATTTGCAGAGGTGTGTTCTAGGCGAATTATTAAGGTATAACGTTAATGCGAAGAGCCTCCCGGAGTACTAGATGAGGGCTGTATAGAGGGGCGGCACTACCTGTGTATCTGGACGTAAAAGTGTATTCAGGCTGCCGCTCTTTGCTTGTGAAACCAGCCGTTTGATGGCCATAACAAAATTTAGTTCCTTTACCTTGCGTAACTATTAAACGCTTCATTTTCATCGATATAGCCTCTTTTCCATTAAAACCCACTCGAAAAGCACAACAGAAAGTTTCTGTCGGCACAATCGATTTTCTGTAATGTTCCTGGGCATCAACTAACTGTAAGAAGTATTTGTAGTAACAACGGAATTATGTGTATTATTACAGAAAAGTGGTACATAACCACCGACTACCGAAAAATGTTGCAGAACAAACCACAGTACCACAAAAAATAATACAAAACAATATATTTGTCTTTATGGCAAAAGGACAGAACATTTTGTCGTATTTTTGACACGGTTCTGGAAAACCAGACTTTATCTACGCAGGATAAGTTTTGTTCATGCTCATTGTCTTCTTAAAGAAAACACACTACGAAGAAAAACTGAATCCCAGCTTTTTCAAGAAATGATTGAATCCTTGTTGTGAACTAGAGAGATGTTCGTTGAGAAATGTGATTTATTCGGGTGTAGTTCGTGACAGTGAGCGCGACATCTACAGCAATATGTCCAATAGCGGTGCAGGAAACATGCAGCCATTCTGGTAAAACTATTTGTCTCTTTCATCTGGTGCTCCATTGGTTCTGGAGGATACAGTATTTTCACAAACGTCAGTTGTTCTTTCGCCACAAGCACCCATACGGGCGGGGCAGCAACATATTAATGCTGAGTACGGTAGCCAACTGATACAGTCTTCAACAGAACACATAGGCTTCAAAAGAAATCGTTGCGACCTAATGAACTTTGGTGCTCCGAACACATCACAGAGCTCAAATTTGAAATATTTGATTAAAATTTCAACTGCACACATATAAATACGTATGGCAGTATGAGAACCACCAAGGGCTGGTTCCTCATATGAAAGAGCAGTGCGTACTAGATAGCGATAAAGGTCCGAGTCTAGGTCGAGGTTGCACGATAAGCGATGAACGTGTATTTTGTGGTCAGCTTTCACTCGACATACAGGATATTACCAAGGTGATTTATGAGCAAGAAAAGTTTGAATATCTAACCAATGCAAGGCAAAAACTTATAATCTTAAACAAGAAAAAGAATGTCTGCAGAATGGCTGCATTCGCGTGAATCTTAACTGTTACTGTTTATGTTGTGCGAAATGCGTTGCACTATCTCTAGACATATGTAGCGCAACGTTCGTGTACACTCTGCTAGTTCTTTTCCAGTGTCACAACAATGTCGAACAAATAGACGTAAAGCTCTCTTAAGCAGAACGCCAAAACAAAAAGAAGACGCTAAGCACTTTTTCCTTCGTCACAGGCCGTTAGTTTGAGACTTGAGTAATAGAGGTAAAGAATTAGACAGATGCACTTTTTATACTAGGAACCAAGAGTTTGAAAAACCCGCGCTTACTCCAGCCATCACAGGCTGTTTTTTTCCGCGACCCCCCCCCCCCCCCCCCCAAAAAAAAAAAAAAAACAGCTCGTAGATGTCTGCCATATTCTTCCGTTTTCCTGAGCCCCTAACTTCGCCTATTTAACCATGGTGTAAGAACTGCAGATCGTTCACGCAAGTTATAACTTTCTGGCAACCCTATTGTTGGAGAAATCGTAAGCGTCAAAATACTACTCTTGCGCTATTTCCTGCCTAGCACAAACAACGCAAACGCGGGCAAACACCGGGGCAAAACCGAGATCTGTCGTTGTCACGTTGTCTCACCCGAGTCGGCAGCGAAGACAGCTACTGCAACAGCCAGCAGAACGAAGAAGGCCTTCATCTTCGGAGCTTTCGTTCTAATGCCAGAGGTCAAGTAGCCGTCTGGAATCTCCGGTCGTCCTTTTTAAAGCTTAGATCGTAATAGGATGCAACCACGATACGCGGTAAAACAAGAAACAATCTTCTTTCATCCGCAGGATACACTGCCTTTAAAGCCGCCGCACTTCAGAACGGAAGCCGGCCGTATCATCCTAGTGTAATAACACTGGCTGTGCATGGAACAAGTTGTTTTTTCTTTTGGCATTTCGTCTTCATGTTTTACTTGGCGTTCGGATGCTGTTCATCCGTGGCCGTGCAATGGTTAGATATGCGCTATCCGCCTCCGCCACCGTTGCATCATATTAGCCCATTCTCCGTTTCTAACGACCTGGAGGAGTCTAGGTCTCCCACATGCAAAGCGGCGAAAGCCGATTAGAATACTGGGTCTGCGAAGGAAGTCGCTAATGGAAGGCATTATTAGGCAAGAAAGCTGTAGGATGCTGGAGTGCCACTTGCCGGATGTTTCCCTTCCGGATTATGAGCCCAGATACGTGACAGCTTTGTTCCTTGCTGTTTAACAAAGCTCTGCGGAGGTGATGCTATGCAGTATATTGATATTGGTGAGCAGCGCTTTCACAACATCGGCCAAGGAGACGCGGCTTCTGCCGCTCAACAGTTCGTGAGGGGCGCCGTGACGAAGGATCAATTTGTTTAAAATAAAGGAGGCAACTTCTTAGGCCGTGGGAACCGGAAGGGCGGCGGTTTCGGGATACCTTATAAGATGGTCAACCGCTACGATAGCCCGACGGTTGCCGGCTGAAGTGTACGGGAGGGGACCGTATGAATCAATACCGACGCGGTCGAACGGGCGTGGCGGGCAAGGTAGCGGCTGCAATTCTCCAGCAGAACGATGATGAGGTGGTTTCCGACATTGACAGGTAAGGCATAAGCGCACGTATCTGAAGATGAATGTGTGCATGCCACTCCAATAATATCGCAGCCTGAGGCGAGCGTACCTCTTGAACACGCCGAGATGACTACACTCCGGGTCAGCGTGAAAATAAATTTGCGCCGACTTCCGAGCGAAGGAGACGGGGAATAGCTAGCAGTCAATTGCTGCCATCTGAGCTGTAGTTGCGGCGATAAAGGAGTTTAATACGAATTGAAAAAAGGGAAACATGGCAGCGAAGAGCAGGCGATGACGAAGAAGCCATAGTGTTGGTGAGGAAGTCAAGAGGAGAAGAGATCCATAGGTCGGCACGCTGTGCCAAAGGCATGGCGCTGTTGCGAAGAATAGATGAGGAGGCATCGGAGGTGGAAAGGCTGAATATAATGGCTAGAATTGGGCTGAGGGATAGAGCACCGGCGTCTTGATGCTTGTGGCCAATACGATACACGATGCGGATATCGTATTCCTGTAGGTGAAGAGCCCACCTCGCGAGGTGACCGGATGGGTCTTCCAGAGAGGAAAGACAGCACAGCGCATGGCGATCGGTCACGAATTCAACTTGGCGGCCGTAGAGGCGGAACTTGGGCGGAACCAAGGGCGGAACTTGGTAAGGGCCTAAACTATCTCCAGTCACGCTTTTTAGCGACCGAGTAATTAGATTCAGCCTTTGTGATCGTGCGGCTGGAATAGGCAACGATGTTATCGACAAAGCCAGATTTGCGCTGGCCGAGTACGGCGCCAAGGCCTACCCCGCTGGCATCAGTACGGACCTCGGTAAATGCGGTCGGGTTGAAATGGCGCAATATCGGCGGGGCTGTGAGGATGCGCCGCAAGGAATCGAAGGCGTTGTCACACATTCGGGACCACTTAGAAAGATGGGAACTTCCGGACAGAAGTTGTGTCAAAGGTGCAGCGATTGAGGCAAAGTTGCGCACAAACTTACGGAACCTACGGAACCTAAACCTATGGTGTTAACTAGGAGCACAGACCTAGGAAGCTGCCCAGTTCTTTGGTAGAAGCAGGTCGAGGAAACACAGCCACAGCACGGAGTTTGCCCGGTCCGGACTGGCAACGCCGTTAGAAACAACGTGGCCTAAAATGTGTGTACGGAAGGGCGCCGTATAAATCAATGCCGACGCGGAGGCCAGTGTCAGAAAGGCAGGTCAAAACGTGCTTCAGGTGGTAGAGGTGAGTGTCAAATTGTGACGAAAACCCTATAATGTCGTCGAGGTAGCAGAGGCCGGCCTTCCGTTCTAGCCCACGCAGAATGGTATCCATCATCCTCGCAAAGGTGGCAGGAGCATTACAAGTGCATCACGGTAGATTCACAGAGGCCGTTAGAGGTTACAAAGGCAGTTCTGGGGCGATCGGCCTCTTCCATGGGTGCCTGCCAGTACCCGGAACATAAATCTGAAGAAGAAAATATTTGGGGACTTTCCAAACAGTCTAGAGTGCTATCGATACGTGGCAAGGGATAGACGTCTTTGCGTGTAAACTTGTTAATGTGGCGGTAGTCTACGCAGACACGGATGGAGCCGTCTTCCTTTCTGACGAGCACAACTGGCGAAGCCCAAAGACTGTTTAGGGATGGATGACGGCGCTCTTGAGCATTTGGTCGACTTGATCATGAATAACTTGGCGCTCGGTTGCCGACACACGATAGGGGCGTTGCCGTAGATGAGCGAGGGCACCTGTGTCGATGCGTTGTACATGGCAGTCGACGTGTGACCCATTTAGCTGTGATGACAGTCAAAAGACGCTCGGAATTGGTGGAGCAAGTGGAGAAATTGCCTGCGCTGCGGCCGAGGAAGATCTGCGTTGATGGAGCGGAGAAATAGTTCTGTAAAGGAAGGAGTGGATGTATATGATGTTCGGCTGAGCGCAATGGGATTGATGAGCGGTACATCGGCCGTCTCCTCACGGGTTAGAATAGACGCGATGGCTTAGACATTGCCGCCAAATCCACATTGGCGCAAAGCATTAGGGCAGGAAAACGGGTTGCAGACTCACAGTACAGAGAGGCCAGCAGAAATCGTAAATACGGCGCAAGGCAGGGGAAGACACTTACGGAGGAGAAAAGTTCGGGCTTGCGTGAAGAGGACTGTATCATCACGGAGAGGGTCACAAGAGAGGCGCACAAGGAGTGAAGAGCATGAAAGCAGGCCGATGTCTTCGACGACGAGGGCTTTGACACATGTCGTGGAAGGAGCAGCATCAGGCAGGGATTGGGGCAGAGCAGAGAACCCGAGTTCAGACAAGAGCGCAATCGATGACAGCGACATGACGAGACAGAAATCCCAGCCTAAAATAACAGCGTCAGAACAAAACGGCAGGACGACGAACTCGATCGTATAGAGGACGTCCCGTATTAGAACACCTGCGCTGCAAACTGCTGACGGCTTGAATTGCTGAGCGCTGGTCGTGCGCTGCGAGAGACCGGCAATGGGCGTATTAACTTTCTTCAGGCGGCGACAAATTTTTGCGCCTATTACTGAAATTGTGGCTGCAGTGTCGACAAGGGCCATGACAGAAATTCCCTCGACCGAAACGTCGATAAGGTTCGCAGGTGACAGCTGACGTCTTTGGTAGTTCGACGAGGACGCAGTTCTTGCCTTGGGAACTGCGGCATCTAGTTTTCCTCTTGAGAATCATTGAAGCGGCGTCGTGGTGAAAGGGAACGGTGGTCGGTAAGCGCTGAACGGTAGGGGGAGAAAGGAGTCGACGGACGGGGCTCAGCAGACGCGGAGTACTGACGCTCTGGAGACCAGTACTCTGCAGGAGGTGCCGAAACTGGGAGACGGTGAAGACAACGGCGGGCTACGTGAGCAGGCAATCCGTAAGTGTAGCAAATAGGCCGGTTATCCGTTGTGCGCCAGAGATCTCGGTCTCGTGGAGAGGGTCGGAGATAAGGTGCGGTGCTGTTACGGGCACTGACAATGTAGGCCACGTAGGCGGCCGAGTTCCTGCGACGACTTCGGGGTAAGTTTGTGGACGGGCGACAGGTCATGGGACCATGTTGGCATAATTCAATGGAGTGGTGACAGGTCTGGGGGCGGCGTGCGCGTATGTCAGTGGAGCAGCGACAGGTGATGGTGTATGCACTGACGGAAGCGCCTCAGCAACCTGTTTTCGAATAGCGTTTTAGGGAGCCGGAGCCAAATATGCAGACGACCCTTGAGGGCTAGCCGAAAGCGCAAGCTTAAGCGCCACCCCCTCATGTACATAGTGTTTGATTTGCCGAAGCAGGGTGGAGTTATCAGCTGCAGGTGTCAGTCTGGTAAGTGACGCTGCCTGAGCTGAGTGGGGACGAGTCATGACCCTCTGCTTGCGCTGCTCCCCGAAGCTCTGGGAGACGGTAACGACTTCCGAAACGGTGCGCAAGTCCCGCGCTAGCAGCATTTGAAAGGCAAAAGAGCAACTACTGGGGCTAGTTGGGAATATATTCTTGAAGGTATTTGTGAGCGCTATCAAAATACAGCAAAGGAACGAACGCGCAGGACGAAGCGTTTTCTAACAATTTTTTAACCTCTGGAGAAACATGACTATATACACATACTGACGTCATATCATACACAGAAGAGGGAGGAGCGCACGGCGCTGACAAGAATGAAGGGAAAGGAAAAAAGGAAAAGAAAGAAAAAGGGGGAAAACAGCAAAAAGAAACAGGAAAACGATCAACACGTGCGCTTACAACAGCCGAAGATTACTTTTCTTGAGGTAGGTTAATTCAGTTCCCCCTAACATCACCGAAGGTGAGCGGACGCATTGCTTATCCGGAGCATCTTTTCAGCGCCGTGCGAGTTTTCCTCTTCTCTGTATGGTATGACGTCAATATGTGTATATAGTTATCTTTCTTCAGAGATAAAACAGTTGTTAGAAAGCGCTTCGTCCTGTGCATTCATCCGTCTTCCGTATTTTGATAGAGCGCACCAATACCTTAAAAAATTTGAAAGGCGTCATCATCAATGCCTTTCAAGATGTGTTTTATCTTGTTAGCTCTCGACATCCTGACCTTCATTCGATTGCATAGGACGATGACATCTTCTATGTAGCTAGTAAAGCTTTCACAGACGTGCTGCAACCGCTCACGCAAGCACCTTTCGGCGCTAAGTTGTCTGGCAGCCGCGCGACCAAAGACTTTGGAGAATTTCGTCTTGAAGGTCGACAAAGTTCAAATGTTCCCTTAATGGTTGCGATACCATAAGTTGGCGACGCCGGTAAGATAAAAAAATGACATTGTTCAGCTTAGTCTCTTCATCCCATTTGTTATACAGGCTCACCCGTACGTAAGATGCGAGCCAATTTTCCACGTCATGTTTATCTTTTCCGCTGGAGATTGCCGGGTCCCGCTGGCGAATGGAGCCGGCACAGATGACAGTCGGCGGGCCTGCTTGCACTGCTTGATTTTGGATGTCCACAGGCATCGCAGGTGTCGGAAGAATGCGGCTACGGAGCTCCAGAGCCGATATCGTTGCCCGACGACTCCACCAAATGTAAGACTGGGGTTTATTGAAGGCACTGGGACCTCAGGAGCAGGGCGGCAACAGTTCGTGGTGAGCGAAGGCGAGCATACAGCGTGCGCAGCTATGGCAATGACACCGCCAAACGGAATGGTCGTCTTCGTCTTTAGAGTATAAAGGAGAAGCCCACCTGCTTATTAGCCTAGCATGCTACTAATATGCATGCTAGGGTGATATATGGTTGCTATATCGATTGCAAAAAAAGCACCTTCGGTTCATTACACTCGGCGAAGACTGCAGCTTTGTATCCGGATTGTTGGTGCAATACAGAACTGAGGTGAATTGATCGCGCAATAATAAATGATTGTGTTTATCATGAGGATTGAAGAGGTCTTAACTGAGCATAAGCAAAGGATTCCCGGCAGTGTTAGTCTTATGGGAGACACGACAACCTATATACAGAAGGATTATTGAAAGTATAAAGGGACTGAACAGTGCACAGCTATCTTTACAAGGCACTTCTTTGTGAAGTGCAACCTTTCTGTTACTTGATAACGCCATGCGGAAAAAATAATTGAACAAAGTAGTAATCTGAGTCGTTTTTGCATGCAAGTGCAATTGAAGCGCAGACTTCACTTAAAACTTAAAAAGTAAAAAGCACTACAGCGTTCAAAAATTTACGGGACGCGTATTCTCGGAAAAAAAGTTTATTGTTATTCTGCGTCGTCCCCAAGTCGCGCGGGATAGTTGCCAGTATACAGAGCACAGACATCGTGTCATAGCTCGAGATATATCATTTGACTTTTTGTCGAGATAGTATAGCCAGAAAATGGAGAACAGTCATGTTGGTGTCGTGACGCTGTCAATAAGTGTTTTGTCAGCATTGCTCGCCAGCGTTTGCGCAAGCAGAAACCTTGCTCGACGCGCTATCGGAAGTTGAGAGAAGTACGCGTCCAAGGAGATGTAGTCGCGTCAGTGCATTTTTGAAAGCAGGGCGGACAAAGTACTGCGAGATTTGGAAAGTGACATTAATTGCGGTGGGTTAGCGCTGTTGAGTTAGTTGGTTTGAACTTTTTTTGAGTATTAGTTACTCTACCCTCACGATTACCCTTTGCAGAGTGGCCTAAACAACTCTGGCTACATCATGCCAAAATACTTGCTGTTTCGAAAAGCACGCAGGCGAAACTGCCCCTTCAGTGCATGTAGCTATTGCAATGGCCAAGTTTTGTCGAGGCACATCATCGAGGGTTATGATGTTTTCTAAATCATTAAAACCGATATGGCTCTTACCAATGAACGGCTACAGACCTCTAGTTGCAACCAGGTGACTAACTGTGGTAGTTAAAAAGTTAATTATCAAAAATTCGTTAAGCAGCTAAATAGTTCTCTATCCACCTATTTGTTGATATCCGTCAACGCAAGTATTGCTCTGCCGAAGAAGTTGCCTGCATATATCAAAAAGCCCATTTCTAGTATTCTGCTTCACTTTCGGTGAGACATGTAGCTCAGAAGGCAGCGAATATCATCGGCAACGGCGAAAACGGGCAAAACAAACGGGCAAACGGGTTTACCAGCGGGCAAAAAAATGTCGATAGACCAGCTTGTGGAGAGAATTAACCTCTGTTTCAACTACAGTCAGAAGAGTGGATGTTATGTGTTCATAGGAAGCTGTCGGTTGCATTTACAAACTCAGGTGCCGATGTTTTGCCTAAGCTTTGCCACTGCCTTTGCTGAGCAAGATCGCTTCGAAACTTCAAACCCACCTTAGATTACATGCTCGCAGTGATTGATCTGAGTTTAGGTGCAACACGGGAAGTCTAAATATTCTCCCCACCGAATTCGTTTGTGAAATACCCCTCTTTTGCAACAGACTGAATAGTGTTATCGCTCCATAAGTGGCCCGTATAACCGGTTTCTCGCCATTGCTAAAGTTAAACGATTTGAACAGGCGCGGCAAGGGAAGAGTTCAGATCCTCGGCCCTAGTGGGCTCGGTGATGTAAACCTCGTTTTTATTGTACCACAAAGTAAAAAGTATAAGGATGTCAAATCAGGAGACTTTGGTGGCCATGAGATTAGCCCTTTGCATCCTATCCACTACATTACATATCTTACATTCAGATACTTCACCGCACTTGAAGGACCCGGTGAAGTTCCATCTTGCCGCTACCACGGCTACTTGAGCACCTTGATAGGCAGGTCATCAATGAAGTCATCCATTTCTCCTTCCTGTATTGATTCGTAGCACTTTCGTCCAGTGAGGTAGCATTAAAAAAAATTAGAGCTCTGCAATTCAGCTCTGCAATAAACAGCCAGTGAGACCCCCTTGTTCTCAGTTCACAAATTAAAGTGTGAAGAAACATGGGTCAGAATGTAGTATTTTATTGACTGACCCTTTGCCTTCAGCGTCTCAAGATAGCGTGCAGGTGAAATTTTTCTCCGGCTTCTCCGAATGCGCCGTTGATGAAGCTCTTTGCTTGAAGTCAGAGTCAGGTCTTCGTGCTCTGAAATGAAAAATAGGAAAATAGTGCTTGTGAAAAACGCTTTTGGTTGCGTTTTCCTTCTCATTTCTTCCATCTTACTCCAACGGGCCAACCGCTCTCGGTTGGCTGATTACATGTCCAGCCTAAGCCCATTATTTTTTCTTTATTTCGTCCAGTTTGATCAGCAAACCCATCGTCCTATGAGCGCGTAATAAAGTTCGGAGGTGGAACATCAGAGAAAACAACATTTCAAAGGAGCAAGCTGCCGGGCTAGTTAGTGATGCATTTTCTGAAGAATTTAGCGCAGAAAAACAGACAAGGGACAGAAAGAAAGGATACATAAGACATTTACGAGCGCTACTACCAACTGTTTATTCATGCAGTATTACAAGGCGTATAAAGAGGAAAAACGGTGAACATGCGCGCAGAGAGGGCAGGAAAGGCACAGATGTCTAGCAACAAGTTATTAACAAAAAAACGAGTATAAAATGCACATTCAGGAGAATATACGTGAACAGATGTGTCGCTCACACAACGCTCGGATAACGTTTTGATATAATAAGCATTAATAAGAAGCCTAGCCTTATCATTCGCCGCTCTTGCCAAGAATCATGGTCTTTTCAAATCTTGCCCTACACGTGCTGTCACAAGTAGCAAGGTGCCGCACGAGAATCGCATTACTGTCCTTATTTTTCACGGTATTAGCATGCTCCCGTGGCCGGTCATTAATGCAGCGGCCAGTTTGGCCAACGTACGAAGCCCCACAAGAGAGGGGGAGGCGGTAAGCCACACCCGTGGCACATTTAACATAGGCGATCCCATGCTTCCTGTTGCAAACCCCGCCGGCACAACCAGTGATGCGAGGGCGAAGCTTAGAAATGTAACCTTTTTTCAAATTGTAGGAGAGTTGGTGGAGATGAGGGACCACCACCGGCTTTGAGGAAGGGGGTTGAGTTCTTTTCCGGGCGCCTTTTTATTTATGCATGAGGGTTTCAGCGACAGCTGAAATGACCGGGCCAGGGAAGCCTGCTGTTAAGAGTCACGAATCATGATCATTTAAGCTCTTGAATTTTATGAGGGCAAGATTTTTTAAGAGCAGAATCCAAGCAAAGCGAGGCTACAGGCCTTTTTACCACCTTTAAATGTGCCGAGTCATAGCTGAGCCACTCTTTATTGGCTCTGGGGGAGTACATCCGGCAAAGATGGTCCCGGCAGAACATAACCTTAAGGTCTAAAGATTTCCTGTGGCAATAAATAAAGATGCCATGAAATGCCTGTTCATGCTTAAAAACGCGTCTCGGTTCTTTCGCACCACTAACATGTAAGGCGAACTATACCCTTGACTTTTCTTATTTGTTGAAATATACCATCTGTGAGTGGTGGCTTTAAAATTAGACACCAGACAGCTAGAACTTCTATCAACAAAAATGATCCACGCAGGGTTTACGGTGAAATCAAGACCCTGCCTCGCAGTAATATGCGCATACACGGTGATTATGGGTGATGCCAGTCTGATCATTTAGCTTGCGTAGAAATTGTACAGTTGATGTCATAAAATGGAAGACGAGTGGTGGACCACATAATTATGCATGCATTAGTGGAAATTAGTTTCTTACCGCGCACGCAATGGTAGCCCTCTGCGCGCCGCACTATATTACCCTCTAGCGCTTCCTGTTAATTCTTATATGCTACAACTTCATAGTGTCGAAGCCAGGCAAGTTTCTCGACCTGGTTACGACTTCCACATTCAATACTGGTGTCCAATATTAAGCCAGCCGTTGCCTCCGAAGACAGTCTCTGGAATTCGGGCTCCTTCTCACCACCACAAGGACTACGTAGCATTGGGCATTGAGCCCAGCTGTAATGGGCTTGATGCCCAATGTTACTACCAGGGTTCCGGCGCCGATATTCTTCCACCCATCATCAACACCACCATCTTTTCCACGGCGATGTGTTCGGAAACGCAAGTACCAATAATCAGGGACACGCCAGTGTCCCCAAAAAAGAAAATTTGTTTAAAAATATCCGCTAGTAAAAGGTTCACAGGCTTTAGTTCTTTATTTGTATTCCACGAACCCATCAATCCTGCGTGACTGCTTCTGCGCTGTTTTCTTCAATTTGGCACCATTTTCTGCGATTGGGCCCCACAAACTCCCGCCTATGGCAAGGCGCAGAATATGTTTGTTTACCAGGAAAAAGTCAAAGTCTTTAAATAAGTGGAAAGTAAATATTATTATTGAGTTGTATTATATTGGACAAAACTATCGGAGGTGCGGTAGCAATGAACGAAGTGTTAGTGCTATATACGCTCTGTGGCGGTAACTTTCAGAACCTGCGCTCTTATCTTAGGAGCGTGGTCGAAGTCTCATTGTTAACCGCCCATTTGAGGAGCTTTGAAAAAGATAGGGGTCAGTGTGAATACGTTTTCCGCTGGAGATGAAAGGGCAAAAGTTCTTTTTCGCGCGTGTTTAATTACTCCGCAAAATATTTTTATGCATTAATTAGCACTCGAAGCAATAAACCTAACAAGTAAACATACATCTGAGTAAAGAAAAGGTTCCTATTCTCCTCTACGCTGTAGATATAGCATAATCTGCATATTTGACTTTCTTGAGCCAACAGAAAACAAACACTCTTAAAGAAGCAGAAATATTTCAGCTAAATTTTGCGACCGATGTTAATGAGTCCAATTCGCTGTAAAAGAAATTTAAACGATTTAAACTGCGCGAGACGAAAACCTTTCTGCGGCAATTTGGCTGCTTCTGTTGCTGATTAAAGAAGTGACGCGAGCGCCACCAATGATAAGGTGATGCAGTTACTATTCAATCACTAATTACTATCTAATTACTAAGTACTAACAACCGCTAATTACGAATTCATTACTAATCACTTATCACAAATTCTAATGACATATCATGACTAGCTACTAATTACAACTTAGTTACCAATTACACTTAGTGTTTAAATGCTAATTACTAATTAATGGCTACGGCATAGTATGCCGCAATGAATGCAGTGACTTCTGGTTACGGCGTACTACGCCACTGGTGACGACATCGGGATGACTGACGGGCATAGTGTGACGGACGGACGGAATGATGAGCCATGGAAGGTTTCCGCCTTAAAATTGTAGATGCACTTTGTACTCTGTATCTCAGAAGGACATTGTCTGGAGCCTATGGTTGGTCGCTATGGTGCTGGTGGAGCCAATCTCTCAAGCGGTGCTCACCCGAAAAGGCGTAGTAAAGCCCTTACGCCGCCGGGCACTGGTCTACGGGGACGCAGTAGCCCGTGGAGGTACGGTAGAAACCGGTAGAGCAGTAGCAACCCTGCACGCAGTCGAAGGTGCATTGGGGGCCGAGGGTCCGCTTCTGGCAGGTGGTCTCAGCACATGTGCTGCTCACACATTCCTTCCACTCCTCGTTGGTACCGCAAGGCTGACGATGTCCCCCTGTGGAGGAGGCAAGGTAGATTGGAGCTGGTTTGAGGCCACTCACAGAAAAATTGGAGAGCCCTGCAGTCTACTGCATTGAGCTTTGAACGTTAGCAACTTTTTCTTTGCGAGTCGTCGTTGTCACCTCACACTTATCACGTGACCCTTGCATAACGTCGGCAACTTTTTGCAAGTCATTGTTGTTACTTGATACTAATCACGTTACCCTTGAATGACGTCATCAAATTTGTTTTGCAGGTCATCGTTGTCTAACTTCAGTACGCATCCCGAACACACTTTACCGTCGTACAAGCCAGAACGCGTTCACTTGGTGAACCTCTAACATGCTTAAACAGAGGCCTCCTCTTGGCCTACACGTTGCGTAACCACCCGGAACACAGAGGGCCTGGTTGGAACAGAAATGGCGGCGAATTTCTTTGGAAGCCGTGATACTCTAATGTGCTATTGGAGAGGGTGCCGCTCAAACACGAATCATTCTACTGCGCTGACGATTGTAATGATCAGGCAGCCGATTTGGTGGAGGCTGCTCTAGCTTTCACTTCGGGGTTAACACATTGTGAATAATAATAATCAACATCATAATCATCACCAGCGCCAGCAGCATTAGCAAGTCAAGAGCCACCGAAGCAAAAAAAAAAGTCTGTTGCAGTGATCTCAAGTTAAACCTGAGTCAGCCGCAGAATTTTCTTTATTTACAAATTTCCGGCCCCGCCTCAACCCTACCCCTCTCGCGTAAGTCAGCCTTCTTTTGGAATCCATTCAACTATTCAAAATATCATTGATCAGTTGTCTCCTCCAATGTCCATATCTACCGATGCCTACATATTTCTATTCATTTCAGCTGGGATATCATTACTTATAGCGTTCTGCAACCCTCGTTGCTACTTCCTGCCTAATCACAATCACCGATGCTAAATTTAACGCAACTTGATCCACTGTAGTTACCTAATATGCTTTTGGTGCTGGCATGCCATACTTAGAAGAACTTGTTGTTGGGCTAGTTGGTAGTTATTCATCATTAAAATCAAAGGCGCCAAACCATACCTCCTGTGTGTGTGTGTATGGTTTGGCGCCTTTGATTTTAATGCCATACTTATATTAGTTAGTAATTGCCTTTATTCATGGCAACTTTCATACAGTACTGTAATCATCTGGCCTATTAAGTCTTCATAGAACTTGAGTGGCAGCGCCCGTCTGACAGCCAGTCGGCATATTGTAGTTCTACTTCGTTAGTACTGTGAGGTTGAGACATAGCTACACCACCTTGTTCAGGTGGGCACTGGTCCAGCGTGACGCAGTTCCCTTCTGTGTTCCGGTAGAACCCTTCCGAGCAGTAGCAGCCGTAGTTGCAGTCGGAAGTGCAGGCGGGGCCTATGACGCGCTTCCTGCACGTGGTCTCGGCGCAGCTGCCGCTGACGCACTCTTTCCACACTTCGTTGGTTCCACAAGGCTGGGGCTCGGGCGGGAACTTGAACGGCGGCCGGTCGGCGTCATCTGCACATAGGGGACTAAATCATGTGCTTCTTCTGCAAGTTTGTATAGACTGATACGAATTTAAAGTGCGGAGTAAGTCGTACTAACGTGTAGACACGTGCAGCAGCCAACCTTCTCACTGAAATTATAGAGATTCAATTTTATGATTTGATTTATCTAATGCCTTATGCGAGCCCCACCGCGGTGGCTGAGCGGTTACGGCGCTCGGCTGCTGATCCGAAAGACGCGGGTTCGATCCCGGCCATGGCGGCTGAATTTCGATGAAGGCGAAATTTTAGAGGTCCGTGTGCTGTGTGATGTCAGTGCACGTTAAAGAACTCCAGGTGGTCGAAATTTCCGGAGCCTCTCACTACGGCGTGCCTCATAGCCTGAGTCGCTTTGGAACGTTAAACCCCAATAAACCAAACCTAATGCCTTATGTGAAGGACATTTACGTCGAATAAAGTAAATCAGACCACTCATGTCTGAAGGGCCAAAAGAAGCTTGAATCATGGATGACATGGTCGGAACACGATTCACCAGGTTAGAGATTCTGCAAGGCACACTATAGACTGCACGCAGGGAACTGTCTATAAGTTTACGGCATGCAGTTGTTCATAAAAAGGTATGCAAATAAGAGGCAGAACAACCTAACCCTGCAAATGCAAGAACAAAGAAAAAAATGAAGCCGAAATTTCTGGTCGACCGTGGAAGCCTAGGTGTAAAAAAATGCGCCGTACCTTAGAAAAAAGCACAAGAAACGTGAAATATACTGCATTGTGTAAATACCGAGATGCTGAGAGAAGGAAGGCTCCAAGAAGGAATGGCCATGAAAGAATTGCAGTTCGTATTGCACCGAAGAAAGTTGGAAGAAGATAGTTGACACTATATCACAGATATATCTGCAGACGTGTGTTTCAGTGGGCAAGCGAATTATTTGCGTTTACTTATACAAAATGCGCGCAACCTTCCGGAAAAGAGTCCCTATTTCGGGCTTCCACACGGTGGCTGCTGCAGTACACATGAAGTCGAAGATAGCTACTCTTGGGTATCTGGACGTATCTACCCTTGAGTATCTTGGGTACCCTTCTTGGGTATCTGGACGTAAAAGTTTCTTTAGGTTACCGCTGTTTGCTGGTGAAACCAGCCGGTGATCGCCATAAAAATATTTCTTTCACCTTGCGTACCTGCTGAAAATTTCATTTTCAGCGATGTAGCCTGTTTGCATTAAAAGCCCACTTGTTCTTAAGTCAGTTGGTCAGTTGTTCTTCAGCCAGAAGCACCCATTTGCAGTGTTGCCAATTAAGCGGTTTTTCGGCTAAATTTAGCGAGTTTTTACACTATTTAGGGGTCGAAAATTTTCTATTGCGGGAGGCGGAATTTTTAGCGGTTTTTAAGCCTTGATGGTTGTTTTTTTGCGGTTTTTGCAATTCTGTGCCTTTTATTTCTGAATATTAGATGTTTCTTCAAATTCTACTCCCTTCTGCGAGAAAACGTCACCATGTCACTGTGAGCGCATGACTTCACTGAGATGGCTACAGGGGCGAATATCAAAACACGCATTGTATCGATTTCTGCGGCACTTTTGAAAGTAATCCTCTAATCTGCCAGGAGAAATGGGACCCGTGAAGTATGTACAGCTGAATATTGTCATATGTACATAGATGAACAGGTTATCAACAGAGATGACGAATGCCATGTTGACTATTCGAGCGGGACTCCGGAGGCAGGGTAAATGCTGCTCAATCTACCAACTGCCACCAAATGTAGTTCAGAAGATCGGCACTAAAAAGATCGGCGTACGCTGGCAGCAGCGCTGGAAGCCCACCTGGACCTGGTACCAGCGGTACGAATGGACAGCCGCTTACAGATGAAGCAGAGATCTTTCTGTGAATGTGCCTGCAGTCAGTCAGGAATCAGGAGTGTCTAGTCAGTACTTTACATTTTTTAAACTTTTCTTAAAAAGTACTTTTTTGAACTTTAACGGAAAGTACGCAGTCTTTAGCCGATAAAGAAATAGTATAGTCGACGGTCTTTAGTCGGAAAAGGAAAAGTGCTTTCTTTCTATATTATTAGTTATATTTGTTTACAGACGGAATAATGTGCACAAAAATGAACTTTACAGCACAAAATATACATTTGGCGGTTTTTAGCTGGTTTTGGGAGTTCCTGTCGCGGGTTTTTTATTTTTAAGTTGGCAACACTGCCCATTTGGGCGGTGCAGCTGCTGTTTCATGCTGAGTGCGGAAGCTAACTAATGCATTCTTCATTAGAACGCATCTGCTTCAAAAGAAATTGTTTGGACCTGATGAACGTTGGAGCATTCGCCACATCACAGAGATCAAATTTGAAATATCGCATTAAATTTTCAACTGCACAGTTCTAAATCTTCTAAGCTGTATAAGTAACCTCCAGGGGCTAGTTCCTCTTAGGAAAGAACGGTGCGTACTAGATAGCGATAAAGGGCCGATCCTAAGTCGCAGGCACGATCTTAGAAAGGTGTTTTATGAACAAGAAAGGTTTTAATGTCTATGAATGCATCGCAAGAGTTTTAAAACTTAAGGCAGAAAAGTAGTCATGCTTAGTAACTGCATTCGCGCGAATCTTAACTGTTTTTTGTTTGTGTTGTGCAAAATTAATGGCCCTATCTCCAGACATATAGAGCGCAAAGTTCATCTACACTCTGCTGGTTCTTTTCCAGTGTCACAACGATGCCGAACAAACAGCTGCACAGCTCTCTTAAGCGGAACGGTAAAAGCAAGAAAATGCCAAGCACTTTGCGCGCATGCGAGAATTTTCGAGTGTTGCGGAACCTTCTTTCGTCACAGGCCGTTGGTTTAGACTTGGGTAATAATAGTAAAGAGTTAGCCGGGTGCACTTTTTACACTAGAAAACAAAAGATTTCAAAAACCCACGCTTATTCCAGCGGTCACAGGCTGTCATAAAAGAAGCACTTCAAGTTTGTTTTTTTCTGCAGCCTAAAAAAACTCGTAGATGTCTACTGTATCCTTCAGTTTTGCTGAGCCCCTAACTTCGCCTATTTCACCATGGGGTAAGCACTGTCGATCGTTCACGTCGGTTATAACTCTCTGGCAACCTTATTGCTGAAGATATCGTGTGTCAAAATGCTACTCTCGCGCTATTTCCTGCCTGGCACAAATGATACAAACACAGGCAAACAGCAGGGCAAAACCGCGAACTGCCGTTGTCAATTTGTCTCACCCGTATCGGCAGCGCAGACAGCAACCGCAACAGCCAGCAGAACAAAGAAGGTCTTCATCTTCGGAGCTTTCGTTCTAACGCCAGAGGTCAAGTAGCTGTAAGGAGTCTGCGGTATGCTTTTTAAAGCTTAGATCTTAATAGGATGCAGCCACGATACGCGCTAAAACAAGAAACAATATCCGTTCATCCGCAGGATACACCGCCTTTAAAGCAGACGCAGTTTTGAACGGAAGTCGGCCGTATCCTCTTATTATAATAACTCTGGCGGTGCACGGCACAACTTGTTCTTTCTTTCGGCCTTTCGTCTTCGTTTTTTACTCAGTGTTCGGATGTTGTTCATCCCCGGCCGTAGAATGGTGAGATATGCGCTATCCGCCTGCACCTGCGTTGCATCATATCTGCCAATTCTCCGCTTCTAACGAGCCGAAAGAGTCTTAGTCCTTCAGAAGCAAGGCGGCGAAAGCCGATTAGAATACTGGGTCTGCGAAGGAAGTCACTAATGGAAGGCATTATTAGGCAAGAAAGATGCAGGACGCTGTAGGACCATTTGCCGGATGTTTCTCTTTCAGATTATGTGCCCAAACACGTGGCATCGTTGTTTCTCACTGTTTAACAAAGCTCTAAAGCTCTAAAAGGCCCTTTGTTGGCGGCTGATATGCGGAGGAGGTGCGATGAAGCATATTGCACTTGGTGGGCAGTGCTTTCACAACATCGGAGAAGAAGACGCGGCAACTGCCGCTCAGCAATTCCCGAGGGGAGCCGTGACGAAGGATGAATCGGTTTAAAATAAAAGAGGCAACTTCTGAGGTTGCGGCCGCCGGAAGGACAGTGGTTTCTGCATACCTTGTCAAATGGTCAACCGCGACGAAAGCCCGACTGTTGCTGGCTGAAGTGTACAGAAGGAGGCCGCATGAACCAATGCCTACGTAGTCAAATGGGCTTGGCGGGCAAGGTAGTGGCTGAAATGCTCCAGCAGAATGGTGAGGAGATGGCTTGCGACGTTGGAAGGTAAGGCATGAGCGAAGTCATCTGATGATGAAGCTGTACATGCCACGCCAATAATATCGTAGCCGGATGCAAGCATAGATCCTTAACACTCCGACATGACCACACTCCGGCTCAGCGTGAAAATGGGCGTAGATTTCTGATCGAAGGTGACGGGGAATAATTAGCAGCCACTTGCAGCCATCTGAGCTGTAGTTGCGGCGGTAAAGGAGGTTATCATGAATTGATAAATGGGAACCATGGCTGCGAAGAGGACGCGACGGCGAAGCATCCGTAGTGTTGGTGAGGAAATTAAGAAGAGATCCATGGGTCGGCTCGCTGCACCAAATGCATGGGGCTAATGTGATGCGTCGGAGAGGCGTCGGAGGTGGAAAGGCTGGAAATGATGGCTGGAAGTAGGCAGCGGGATAGAGCATCGGCGTTTTCGTGCTTGCGGCCGGTACAATACACGACGCGGATATCGCATTCCTGTAGGCGAAGGGCCCACCTCGCGAGGCGGCCGGGCATGGTAATCGGTCACGAATTCAAAGGGGTGGCCGTAGAGGTAAGGGCGGAACTTGGTAAAGGCCCAAACTATCGCCAGGCACACTTTTTCAGTGGCCGAGTAATTAGATTCGGCATGTGTGATCGTGCGGCTGGCATAGACAACGGCGTAATCTACGAAGCACGATTTGCGTTCGGCGAGTACGGCGCAGAGGCCTACCCCGCTGGCGTCAGTATAGACCTCGGTAGGTGCGGTCGGGGCTTAGGAAGCTGCACAGTTCTTTGATGAACTAGGTAGAGGAAACGCAGCTATGGCACGAAGTTTTGCCGGGTCCGGACGGACGCCGTCCTTGGAAACAACGTCGCCTAAAATACGTTTACGGAAGGGGGCCGTATATATTAAGGCAGACGCGGAGCCGGCGTCAGAGAGGCAGATCAAAACGTGCTTCAGGCGCCAGAGGTGAGTGTCAAAATCAGGCGAAAACACGACAATGTCGTCAAGGTTACAGACACAGGTCTTCCACTGCCCACTGCCCACACAGAATGCCCACACAGAGTGGAAGGTCACTGCCCACACAGAATGATATCCATCATCTTCTCAAAGGTGGCAGGTGCATTACAAAGGCCGAAAGGCATCACAATAAATTCATAGAGGCCGTTAGGGGTCACCAAGGCTGTTTTAGGGCGATCGGCCCCTTCCATGGGTGCCTTCCAGTACCAGGAACGTAAATCTAAAGAAGAGAATATTTGGGTACCTTGCGACCAGTCTAGCGCGCCATCGATACGTGGCAGGGGATAGACGTCCTTGCACGTAATCTCTTTAAGGCGGCGGTAGTCTGCACAGAAACGGATGGAGCCGTCTTTCTTTTTGACGAGCACAACTAATGAAGCCCAGGCACTGCTTGAGGGCTCGATGACGCCGCTCTTGAGCATTTAGTCGACTTGATCTGCAATAACTTGGCACTCGGTTGCCGACACACGATAGGGGCGCTGCCGTAGTGGAGCGTGGGCACCTGTGTCGATGCGATGTGTGTGGCAGTCGATGTTTGGCCCGCTGAGCTGCTATGACATTCGAAAGAGGCACGTAACTGGTGGAGCAAGTGGAGAAATTGCCTGCGCTGCGGCGGAGGAAGATCTGCGTTGATGGAGCGGAGAAATAGTTCTGTAGGGGCAGGAGTGGGCGTAGATGATCTTCGACTGAGCGCAGTGAGATTTATGAGCGATACATCAGCCGTCTCCTCACGAGTTAAAATAGACGCGATGGCTTAGACAATGCCGACATATTCACATCGGCGCAAAGCGCTAGGGTAGCACGGGTTACATACCCACAGTACGGAGATGTCAGCAGAAATAATCAATACGTCGTAAGGCAGGGGAAGACACTTGCGCTGGAGAAAAGTATGGGTTGGCTTGAAGAGGACAGTGTCATCACGGAGAGGGTCACAAGAGAGGCGCACAAGGACGGAAGAGCATGGAGGCAGGTCGATGTCTTTGGCGAGGAGGGCTTTGACACATGGCGTTGAAGGAGCAGCGTCCGGCAGGGATTGGGGCAGAGTAGAGAACCAGACTTCAGCGTGAGCGCAATCGATGACAGCGGCATGACGAGACAGTAAATCCCAGCCTAAAATATCAGCGTGACAACAAAATGGCAGGACGACGAATTCGATCGCATAGAAGACGTCCTGAATTAGAATTCGAGCTGTGCAAGCTGCTTACGGCTTGATGTGCTGAGCGCTGGCCGTGCGCAGCGAAAGACCGGCAATGGCCGTCTTAACTTTCTTCAAGTGGCGACAAAGCTTTGCGTATATTACTGAAATTGCAGCGCCAGTGTTGACAAGGCCCATGACAGAAATTCCCGTCGAACAAAACGCCAATCAGGGTATCAAGCGACAGCTGAGGTCTTTGGTAGGTTGATGAGGACGTAGTTCTTGACTAAGATACTTTAGGGCAGCGACTAAGAATCTTTAGGGCAGCGACGCATCGGAGAAATGGAGTGGCGTCGCTGCGAAAGGAAACGGCGGTCGTTAAGCGCTGAACGGTGCAGAAAAGACGAGTCGACGGACGGGGCTCCGCAGACGAGGAGTACTGACGCGCTGGAGGCCAGTACCCGACAGGCGGTGCCGAAACTGGGACACGGCTACGACAATGACAGGATACGTGACCAAGCAATCGGTAAGTGTAGCAAAAAGGCCAGTTTTCTTATGTGCGCCAGGGATCTCGGTCTCCTGGAGAGGGTCGGAGACAAAGTGCGGCGTTGGTACGGGCCCTGACATTTTAGGGCACGTAGGTGGCTGAGTTCGTGCGATGACTTTGGAGTAAGTCACTGGACGGGAGACAGGTCATGGGACGATGGCATAATTCGGAGGAGTGGTGACAGGTCTGGGGGCGGCGTCCGGTATGTCAGTGGAGCAGCGACAAGTGATGGTGAATGGGCGAACGGAAGTGCCTCAGCAACCTGTTCTCGAATAGCATGTTGGAGAGCCGGGACAAAATATGTGGCCACCCTTGAGGGCTAGGCAAAAGCGAAAGCTTACGCGCCACCTCCTCATGTACAAAGTCTGATTTGTTGCAGCAGAGAGGAGTTATCTGCTTTAGGTGTCCGTCCGGAAAGTGACCCCGCCGGAGTTGTGTGCTGACGAGTCAGGACCCCCTGCTTGCGCAGCTCCTCGACCCTCTGGGAGAGGGTTACGACTTCAGAAACGGTGCGCAAGTCCCGCGCTAGCCCCATTTGAAAGGCGTCATCATCGATACCTTTCAAGATCTGTTTTATCTTGTCAGCTCCCGACATGCCGACGTTCATTCGATTCCATAGAACAATGACATCTTCTATATAGCTAGTACAGCCTTCACAGACGTGCTGCGACCGCTCACCCAAGAGCTGTTCGGCGCGGAGTTGTATGCCAGGCGCACGACCAAGGACTTCGGAGAATTTCGTCTTGAAGGCCAACCAAGTTCAAACGTCCCCTTAATGGTTGTAATGCCATAGGTTGGCGACGCCGGTAAGATAAAAAATGACATTGTAATTCGGAGGTCGTGGGTTCGGATCCCACCGGCGGCAGTGGTTGTTTTTTCTTCTGCTTTTCTAATAATTAGCTTTAAGCGATAACATATTCAGTGATATTCTAAATTGTCCAACACCACAAAATAAATAAATTAAAAATCTCCTGTGCCCCTTGGTTTCTTTGGCTGTTGGCTTCTTTCATATTTATAACGAGCCCCTCATTCCCCTTCCCTTGTTTGCTTAATTGCTTAGCGAGGGCCTCGGTTCTGGCAGCCTTGACGCCATAGGAAGCATAAGAGGATTCTCACGCAGCTTACACCCTCTCCGTTCGATGACGTTCTACGTCACACCTGCGGTAACTCAGGACGTTCCACGTCCGCCGCTTATGAACGTGGGTGGCGCTGATGAACACTCTCAAAAGTTAGGTTACTTGTAAACAGAAATACACCCGAAAGCAGAAGACTTGACAGCCGTCGCCGTAGCTGAGAGGTAGAGCACCGGACGCGTAATTCGGAGGTCGTGGGTTCAGATCCCACCGGCGGCAGTGGTTGTTTTTTCTTCTGCTTTTCTAATAATTAGCTTTAAGCGATAACATATTCAGTGATATTCTAAATTGACCAACACCACAAAATAAATACATTAAAAATCCCCTGTGCCCCTTGGTTTCTTTGGCTGTTGGCTTCTTTCATTGTTCAGCTTAGTCTCGTCATCCCATTTGTTATACAGGTTCACCCGTTCGTAAGATGTAAGCCAATCTTCCACGTCATGTTCATCTGTTCCGTTGAATATAGCCGGGTCCCGCTGGCGAATGGAGCCGGCACAGATGATAGTCGGCGAGCCTGCTTGCACGGCTTGATGTTGGATGTCGACAGGCATCGCAGGTGTCGGAAGAATGAGGCTATGGAGCTCCAGAGCCGATATCGTTACCCGGCGACTCCACCAAATGGAAGACTGTGGTTTATTGAAGGCACTGGGACCTCAGGAGCAGGGCGAGAACAGTCCGTGGTCAGCCAATACGAGCATATAGCATGCGCAGCGATGGCATTGCTGCCGCTAAACATAATGGTCGTCTTCGTCTTTACAGTATAAAGGAGAGGTCCACCTGGTTATTAGCCTAGGATGCTACTAATATGCGCTAGGCTGATATATGGTTGCTATATCGATGGCAAGAAAGCACCTTGGGTTCAATACGTTCGACGAAGACTGCAGCTTTGTATCCGGATTGTTGGTGGAATACAGAACTGAGATGAATTGATCGCGCAATAATAAAGGATTGCGTTTATCATGAGGATCGAAGTGGTCTTAACTGAGCATAAGCAGGAGATTCCCGGCATTAGTAATATTGGAGACACGATAACCTATATAGATGAAGGATTATTGAAAGTATAAATATACCGACTCAGTCAGTAGTAACTATCTGTAAAACAGACAAATAGAGAGCGCAATCCGCCTGTTACAGGACCGACTTCAACTGTTGTTCTTCTGAGGGGCCGTAAAGCTTTCGAAGTGCCTCTAAAGGGTGCACAGCTATCATTACAAGCCATTTCTTCCTGAAGGTAGTGAAATCTCTCTGTTGCTTAATGACGCCATGCGGCAAGAAAAGTTCAACAAAATAGTAATCTGGTTCGCTATTTAATGGAAGTGCAATTGAAGCGCAGACTTCGCTTAAACATTAAAACGCGCTACAGCATTCAAAACTTTATGGGACGCGTGTTCGCGGGAAAAAAAGGTATGGTAACTCTGTGTCATCACCTAGTCGTGTGGGATAGTTGCCAGTATACAGAGCATGCACGTCCTGTCTTAGCTTGAAATATATCATTCTGCTTTTGGTTGAGATAGTACATAGCCTGAAAATGGAGAACAGTCATGCTTGGTGTTATGACGCGATCAATAAATGTTTTGTTAGCTTTGCTCGCCAGCCTTTGCGGAGGCAGAAGCCTCTCTGAACGTCTTGTCCGATGTTGAGAGAAGTTCGCGTCCAAGGAGATGTAGTCCCGTCGATCGGTGCTTCTTTGAAAGCAGGGTGGACAAGGTGCCGCGAACTTTGGAAACTGACAGGAATTGCGTCGGGACACCGCTTTTGAATTAGTTAGTTTGAACCTTTTTTATTATGATTAACTCTACCCTCACGATTACACTTGACAGTGTGGCCTAACAAATTTTGGTTAAATCAAGCCAAAATGCTTGCTGTTTCGAAAAGCATGCAGGCAAAACTGCTCCTTGAGGGCATGTAGCTATCAAAATAGCCAAATTTTGACGAGGCAAATCGCGGAGGGCTACCAAGTTTTCGAAATTCTGAAAACTGATATGGCTGTTACCAACGACCGGCTACAAACCTGTAACTGCAACCAGATGTCCAACTGTGATAGAAAAGTTAATTATCAAAATTAGTTAAGCAGCTAAGTAGTTAACTCTAACTACCTCTTTTTTGATGCCCGCCAGCGCAAGTACCTTCTAGCCGCAGAAGTCGCCTATATAACTCAAAAACCCCCTTTTTAGTAGAAAGTATTCATTTTAGTAGAACCTATTTTTAGTATTCTGGTTCCCTTTCGGCAAAACATGTAGTTCAGAAGGCAGCGAATATCCTCGACAATGGCGAAAACGAAATTTATAGACAAACAAAAAGATGTTCATTGACCAGCCTGTGGAAAGAGATAATCTCTGTCCGAACTAAAGCCAGAAGTGTGGATGTCATCTTTGCATATGAAGCCGTCGATGGTATCAACGAAGTCAGGTGCCAATGCTTCCGAATCGCGAGAACACTGCCTTTGCTGAGTAAGATCGCTTCGAAACTTGAAACCCACCTTGGATTACATGCTCGCCGTGATCGCTGAGTTCAGGTGTGTCACGGGAAGTCTAATTATTCTCCCGCATACGGTTGACAAAGAAACCGAATTTGATTTTGAAGTTTTCTTTCGCAACATAGTGAATAGCGTTATCTCACCAGAAGTGGCACGTATAGCCTGTTTCGCGCCATCGTTCCAGTTAAACGATCGGGATAAGAGTGGTAAAGAAAGAGCTCAGATCCTCAGAAGTGGTGGGCTCGGTGATGTTAACGTCATTTTTTTCTGTGTGTTTCCTCAAAGTAAAAAGCCTACGGGTGTCAAGTCGGGAGACATCTGTGGCCTTGAAATACGAGCCTTTGCACGTTTTCCGCTCAGTCAGAAACGTTGCTTTCAGATGTTTCACAGCACTTCCAGAATCCGGTGAAGTTTCATCTTTGTGGTACCATGTTTCTTTCAATGGAAGCAGGTCTCCACTGAAGTCTTCCATTTCTCCTTCCTGTATTAACTCGTAGCACTTCCGGGCAGTGAACTACTATTGAAAAAATTAGAGCTCCGCAATTCGGTCTTTCAAAGTGCCGCACCAAACACTGGCTGAATGCTTATGTTGATGCTTGCGGGTTTAAAGCCAAGAAGGGTTCACAATGGCCCAGGAATAGGCATTCTGTATTTTCGGAACACAACTGCGTCGAAACTCTGTTCTGTTTGTCTAAATCTCCTTGTGTAAAAATTAAGGATTTGTCAAACCGAATCAGGTCCCAGCTACAACAATTCTGTCAGTTAACGTTCAAAGACTTCAGCACTTCAGACTTTGTACGGCTGCAATTCCCTTAACATGAAAAAAAGCCTATGTTTGAGCGAGAGAGAGAGAAAGGAATTTTAATGAGGGAAAGGTGGAGAGGTCGGCCGGTGGTAACATGGCCCTGGCCTGCTACTCCACACAGGGGAAAGGGAAGAAGAGGAAAAGGAAAGTGCGAATGAAGGCTGATGATGGCATAATACAATGAGTTTCTCGGGTGATGTCTACACACACACACACACACACACACACACACACACACACACACACACACACACACACACACACACACACACACACACACACACACACACACACACACACACACCACACACACCACACTGGCTGGCACTCGCATCGCGGTGAGTAGACGCACATAAAACTCATAAAATTGGTGTCAGCAATACAAACACCGACACATGTCATCTCTGTACGTTCTATATAGCTGCATTGTCTGATTCCTTGTTCGCTTGGTATGTCTTGAATTTATGTATTTTTGAATATTTTCTTCAATCGTTGAGCTGTTCAGTGTCACAAACAGCGACGCCGCTGCCACCGCCACTGACGCCACTCACAATTTTGTTGGCTTTTTTTCCGCGCCGTCAGCACCATGAATTCATGCTGAAAAAATGTAATGAAATTAATTGGCTCACTCAGCTGCCAAGGTAAATTCACACCAAAAAGTTATGTGGAGTACATGACAAGGTCCCTCCACAAAGACACCGGCACACGGCGCTATTCGTCGAATGATGGCTTCGCGGTTATGCAACGCAAGAAGACCGGTTTCAAACTTTTGCTTTCAGAACATGCGTTTTAGGCGTCCTTGTTGACGCCACATTACCTCTAGAAGGAAACTTGTTAAAAACTCGCACAAACCATGTCTCGGCTGGAAGGCGGCGCCCCTGGGTGCTTAGATTCATAAAACAGCCCACCCGAACGTTTGCTGTTTCTTGCAGTTGCATAAGAATCAAGCACGTCCACTTTTTCTCCGGTTGTTAACCTTCCTTTGCTCCGCAACTCCGTTCCGAGTTTGATGCCGACACAAGTGCCAATAATGTCACCCTTTCTATCTACCTTTTCCACAAAAGCCACAGTCCATGCAGTCACGTTAGGGATGAATGCGCGTTGTGATTACAGTGCACTGGGTTCCAACGCGGCGACCAAAGCGTAACATCGAACGCACTGAAACTCAGGGCTATAGCGACGGCCCGCCTGAATGAATCTGAGGTGACGTGCGCAGAGGGACGCAAAACGTATGCTGGAGGTAGTATATACGCCAGACGCACCCCGAACCGCTGCGTTTCGGTCTAAAGGCGTTAATCAGGACAAGGGAAGCGACCACACCAGACCGAAGCATTATCATTGGTTCCAGGAGAGCGACATCACCAGACGGGAGCATTCCCATTGGCTGGAGGGAAGCAACGTGAGCAGATGGCATGTGACGTAGCTTCCGGTAAAAGCATGAATAGCTGCTAATGCTAATCGCACTAATGCCGAAAATGAAATTAGTTATTCCTGTTGATTTTTTTCATCGGTAGAACTTTGGAGGACGACCTCCATTTGTACTGATAGAGCATGCTTGGAAAATGCAGATTAGAAGTTTTATTCATATGCATATTTAATCACATAACTAATTAGGTTGTCTGCCTTCATACTGGTGCCCGCTGTAGCCACCAGTATAGCCCCAGCGCTAACTAAAATCGAAATCAACTTAGCTTTCTTTAATAACTTTGGGTGCTCTGAAATAAACAGCCAGCATTGACCCCATTGTTCTCAGTTCAAAAATCAAAGTGTGAAGAGACATGGGTCAGAATGCAGCATTTTATTCACTGACTCTTTGCCTTCAGCGTCTCATGATAGCGTGGAGGTGAAATTTTTCTCCGGTTTCTCCGAATGGGCTGTTCATGCTTGAAGTCAGAGTCAGGTCTTCGTGTTCTGAAAAGAAAAATAGGTAAAATAGTGCTTGTGAGAAAAGCTTTTGGTTAGGTTTTCCGTCTCATTCCTTCTATCTTACTCCAACGAGCCAGCCGTTCTCGGTTGGCAGCTTACATGTCCAATGTAAGCCCATTAGTTTTTTCTTCATTTCCTCCAGTTTGATCTATTGGGCAGCAAACCCACCGTGTTGTGAGCGCGCAGTAAATTCTGAAGGTGGAACATCGAAAAAACTCAAGATGTTCTGTGGCAATGAAGTGAGATGCCACGAAACGCCTGTTCATGCTTAAACGTGTCTCAATTCTCTCGCACCAATAACATGTGAGGCAAACTACATCCTTGTCTTTCCATATTTGTTGAAATATACCATCTGTGAGTGGTGCCTTTGAGAGGAGACACCAGGCAGCTAAGACTTGTATCGACAAAAACGATCCACGCAGGGTGTCCGATGGAATCAAGGCCCCCGCCCCGCAGTAATCGGCGCACACGCGGTGACTGTGGGTGACGCCAGTTTGAACAGTTACCTGGATAGAAAGTATGTAATTGACGTCACAAAACGGGAGACGAGTGGTGAACCATTTTCTTATGCAAGCATTAGTAGAGGTTGGTTTCTTCCCGCTCGCGCTATCGCACCGCTTTCCGCCCATCGCAGTATGTTACGCTCCAGCGCTTCCTGTCAATTCCTATACGCTACAACTTCTTGGAGGAGCCGGGGAGGCTTTTCGACCTGCGTACAACTTCCAGCATTCAATACTTGTCTCACACCGCTCCATCACCGACCCAGCCGTGGCCTCCGGGAGAGTAGTCTGAAATTTGTCCCCTTTCCGCCACCACAAGGACTACCTAGCATTGGGCATTGAGTTCAGCTGTGATGGCCACCACGACCAGGGTACCGACGCCGGTATTCTGCAACCCTTCATCAACACCACCGCCTTTTCACGGCGACGTGTACGGAAAGGCAATCACCAATCATCTGGCAAACGCCAGTCTCCCAAAAATGAAATTTTGCCTGAATCTAACTGCCAGTGCAAGATACACAGGATTTAGGCTTTTATTTGTATTCTATGAAACCATCAACCCTGCGTGATTGCTTCTGCGCTCTTTTCTTCAATATTGCACTATTTCTTGAGATAGGACTCCACCAACTCTCGCCTGTGACAGGGCCCAGAATATGTTTGTTTACCATGAAAAGGTCGAAGTCTTTAAATAAGTGGAAAATAAATATTATTCCTAAGATCCTGTGTTATATTGGACAAAAGTATCACAAGCGCAGCAGCAATGGATGAAGCCTTAGTGCTATATGCGCTCTGTGGCGGCAACTTTCAGAACCTGCGTTCTTATCTTAGGAGCGTGGTCGAAGTCTCATTGTTAATCACCCTCTGAGAAGCTTTGAAAAAGATAGGGGTCAGTGCGAGTAAGTTTTCCGCTGGGGATGAAAGGGCAAAAGATATTAATTACTCCGCAAAATATCTTCAAGCACTCATTAGCACTCGAAGCAATGAACCTAACAAGTAAACATACATCGGAGTAAAGAAAAGTTTGCTATTCTCCTCTACGCTGTAGATATAGCATGATTTCCATATTTGAAATTCTAGAGCCAACACAAAATCAACACTTTTAAAGAAGCAGAAATATTTCAGTTAAATTTTGCGACCGAAGTTAATATGTTCAGTTCGCAGTAAAAAAAATTCAGAGGGCATTATGACGATTTAAAGTGTGCGAGGCGAAAACCTATCTGCGCCAGTTTGGATGCTTGTGTTGCTGATTGAAGGAGCGATGTGAGCGCCACCAACCATGAGGTGATGCAATTACTACTCAATCACTAATTTTTATCTAATTACTAAGTACAAATAACCTCTAATTATGAATTCATTACTAATCACTAATCACAAATTCTAAAGACGTATAGTGACTAGCTACTAATTACCATTTAGTTAGCAATTACTCTTAGTGATTAAAGGCTAATTACTAATTAACGGCTACGGCATACTATGCCGCAATGAAGGCAGCGATTTCTGGTTACGGCGTACTACACCACTGATGACGTCGTCGGGATGACTGACGGGCTCAGTGCGACGGACGGATGGAATGATGAGCCATGAAAGGCTTTCACCTTAAAATTGTTGACACAGTTTGTACTCTGGATCTCACCAGGACATGGTCTGGAGCCTATGGTTGGTCGCTATAGAGATGGTGAAGCCAATCTCTCAAGCGGTGCTCACCGAAAAAAGCGCAGTGCAGCCGTTACGCCGCCGGGCACTGGTTCAAGGGGACGCAGTTGCCCTCGGAGTTGCGGTAGAAACCGGTGGAGCAGTAGCAACCCTGGCGGCAGTCGAGGGTGCATTGGGGGCCGAGGGTCCGCTTCTGGCAGGTGGTCTCAGCACATGTGCTGCTGACACACTCCTTCCACTCCTCGTTGGTACCGCACGGCCGACGATGCCCCGCTGTGGAGGAGGAGAGATAGACTGGAGTTTGTGCGAGGCCAGACAGAGAAAAATTGGAGAGCACTGCAGTCTACTTGCATTGGAGAAATGCGAAAGCATCTGCGTTTGAACGGGAGCAACTTTTTCTTCGCAAGTCGTCTTTGTCAGGTGACACTTATCATGTGACCGTTCGATGACGTCGACATCTTTTTGCGTGTCATTGCTGTCACGTGACACTTATCATGAAACCCTTGGATAACATCAGTAGTTTTTTTTGCAAGTCATCGTTGTCTAACTTAACTACGCATCACCAACGCACTTCACCGACGTACACGCCACAACGCGTTCACTTCGTACCCCTCTAACATGCTTCAACCAACGACTCCTCATGGCGTACGCGTTGCGTAATCGCGCGGCACACACAGGGCCTGGTTCGAACTGCAATGGCGGCGAATTTCTTGGGGCGTGTTTGAGAGGGTGCCGCTAAATACGCAGCATTCCGTTTCGCTGACAAATGTCGGGATTAGGCAGCGAATTTGGTAGGCGCTGCTCTAGCTTTCACTTCGGGATTAGCACATTGTGAATAATAGTAATCAACATCATATTCATCACCAGCACCAGTCGCATCGACAAGTTTAGAACCGCCGCAGCAAAAAAAGTCTGTTGCAGTGATCTCCAATTAAACCTGATACGGCAGCCGCAATTTTTTTTTTTCAAAAATATTGCGGCCTCACCTCAACTCGGCCCCTCCCGTGTAAGTCAGCCTTCTCTCGAAATACATTCAGTTAAGGAAGAGACCATGGATTATCTTCCCCACCGAAGACCATGATCTACCCATGCCTTTTTATTTTTCTTTATTTCAGTTGGGATATCATTATCTATACCGTTCTGTAACGCTCATTGCTACCTTCCTCCCTGTTCACAATCACCTATGCTAAATTTAACGCAACAGCATTTACTGTGGTTACCTAATATGCTTTTGGCGCTGGCATGCAATATTGATATTAGATAGATAGCGCCTTTATTCATGCCAGTTTGTATACAGTACGATAATTATCGGGCCTACCATTACTTGAGAGGCAGCGCCTGGCTGACAGCGAGTCGACATATTGTAGTTGTACTTCGTTAGTATTGCGGTATGAAATATACCTGGACCGCCTTGTTGAGGTGGGCACTGGTCCAGCGTGACACAGTTCCCTTCGTCGTTCCGGTAGAAGTCCTCGGCGCAGTAGCAGCCGAAACGGCAGTCAGCCGTGCAGGCCGGACCTACGACGCGCCTCTTGCACGAGGTCTCGGCACAGCTGCTGCTGACGCACTGCTTCCACACTTCGTTGGTTCCGCAAGGCTGGGGTTCGGGCGGGAACTTGAACACCGGCCGCTCGGAATCATCTGCACATAGGGGACTAATTCATGCCCTTTTGTGCTTTTGTGTACAGGCACTGACGTGGGCTTCGAGCACCGAGAAAATCCTCCTAACGTTTAGACCCCTGTTGCAGCCAATTTTGATCCCGAAATGATTGAAATTAAATTCTATGGTTTGCTTTATCTAATGCCTTTCATTATGTGAAGCACGTTCACGTGCAAGAAACTTAATCAGACCACTTTAGTCTGAAGGGCCACAAGATGCTTTAATCATGGATGATAAGTTCGAAACAGGATTCACTCGGCCAGTGACACTGCAAAACACACTGTGCAAGGTCCGTAGCGAACAAACAGGTTATAAACTTGCAGCATGCAGTTGTTCTTGAAAAGGTGTACAATAACAGGGAGAAAAATCTAAGGTTGTAAATGCCAGAACAAAGGAAAAAATGCAGGAGGAATTGCTTGTCGACCTGGAAACCTAGGTGTGAAAAAAATGTGGCGTACCTGAGAAAGAACAAAGAGAAATTGTGCCTTTAAGGGGACACACAAAAGACGTAGCGATATGTAAATACCGAGACGCTGGGATAGAAAGGAAGGCTCTAGAAAAGAAGTGGGCGTGAAAGAATAGCGGTTAAGATTGCGCCGAAGAAATCTGGAAGAAAAGTGTTGTCACTATATCGCAGATAGATCTGTAGACGTGTGTTCTGTTGAGTAAGAGAATTATTAATATTCGCTTATACAAAATGCTCACAGCCTAGCGGAAAAGCGCTTCTATTTCGGGCCCCCGCGTCATGGTGGCCGCAGTACACATGAAGTCAAACGTAGCTACTTTATGAGGGCTGTATGAAAGGACACCCCTTCTTGCATATCCGGATGTAAACGTGCCTTCAGATTACCGCGATTTGCTTGTGAAACCGGCAGGGGATGACCATAATAATATTTATTTCCTTCACCCTGCGTAATTAACGGTTAAAGGCTTCATTTTAAGCGATATAGCCTATTTGCCTTAAAACCAGCTCTATTAACAAAACAGAAAATTGTCGTCGTCAAAGCAGATTATCTGTAAAGTTTTTTGACATGCACGAGCTCTAAGAACTGAAGTACTTGTTGTTAGAACAGAATTTTTTGTGTTATTACAGAAAAGTGGCACAGAACCACTGACTACAGAAAAATTTTGCAGAACAAACTGCAGTACCACGAAAAGAATATACTACCAAACAACATAAGAATCTTTCGTTACGGCGAAAATACAAAACATTTTGCGGTATTTTGGACACCGTTCTATCGTCTCTTTTTTTTTTTCAAACGGCAAACCAGAATTTGTCTATGCAGGATCATTTCTGTTCATGCTCACTGTCTGCTTAACGAAAGCAAACTACGAAGCAAAATTTTATCGCAGCTTTCTCAAGAGAAGATTGATTCCTTGTTGTGAACTACACACATGTTCGTTGAGAAGTGGGGTATTCGGGTGCAGTTGGTGATGAGCGTGACGACTATATATCCTGCAGCGCTGCAGAAAACATGCAGCCATTCTGGTAAAACTGCTTGTCTCTTTCACCTGATGCCCCATAGGTCCTGGAGGATTCAGTATTTTCACCAAACGTCAGTTGCTGTTCCGCCACAAGCACCCATTCGGGCGAGGCAGCAAAAGATACATGCTGAGTACGGCAGCCAACTGATACATTCTTCATCACAACGCATCTGCTTCAAAAGAAATCGTTGTGACCTAATGAGCTTTGGTGCTCTCGACACAACACATAGATCAATGAGTAATTACTCCTTTATTACAGAGATCAAATTGGAAATATTTTATTAAAATTTCAACTGCACACTTCTAAATCTATTTAGCTGTATAAGTAACCTCCAGTGGCTGGTTCATCATTTGAAAGAGCGGTGCAGACAAGACAGAGATAAAGGGCCTATTCTAAGTTTAAGTTACGAGGTAAAAAACGGACGCGTATTTTGTGGAGAGCTCTCAGTTGACCGCAACGATACTAGAAAGGCTATTTATGAAGAATAAAATTTGATTAACAAATCAATGGAGCGCAAGAATTTAGAAACTTAAACCAGAAAAAGAATGAAGGTGAATGGCTGCATTCGCGTGAGTCTTAATTGTTACTGTTTGTGTTGCGCGACATTCGTCGCACTATCTCCGGACTTATGTAGCGCAAAGTCCGTGTACACTCCGTCAGTTCTTTTCCAGTGTCGCAACAATGTCGAACAAAGAGCCGTAAAGCTCTCCTAAGGAGAACGGCAAGAGAGGAAGAAAACGTTAAGCACTTTGCGCGGAGTATTTGCGGCTGTTGCCTTTGAGCCTTCTTTCGTCATAGGCCGTCAGTTTGAGACTTGGGTAATAGTGGAAAAGATTTAGCTGGACGCACTTTTTTTATTAGAAAAATAAGGATTTCAAAAACCCGCGCTTATAACATCCTTCAGAGGCTGTTATAGAAAAAAGCACTTCAATTTTTTTTTCTGCGGCCTATAAAATCTACTACATGTTTGCCATATCCTTCCGTTTTCCTGAGCCCCTAACTTCACCGAATTTACCATGGGATCAGCCCTGCCGATCTTTCACCTGGTTATAACTTTCTGGCAACCCTATTGCGGAAGACCTCGTAAGTGCCGAAATGCTACTCTTGCGCTAATTCCAGACAAAAATGACGCAAAAGCAGGTAAACACAAAATCTGAGATCGTAATAAGATCTCAGTTTAAAACTGAGATCGTAATAGGACGCAGCCACGATACGCGCAAAAAAAAAGAAGCAACCTTCTTTCATCCGCAGGATACACGGACTTCAAAGCCGCCGCAGTTCAGAACGGAAGTCGGCCGTATCTTCCTACTATAACGGTGGTGTGCATGGCACAACTTGTTTTTTTTTTGTTTTGGCCTCTCCTTTTTGTGTTTTACTTGGGGTTCGGATGTCGTTCATGTCCGGCCGTGGAATGGTTAGATATGCGCTATCAGCCTCCGCCACGGTTGCATCATATCTGTCCATTATCCGCTTCTAAGGAGCCGAAAGAGTCTTAGGTCTTTCACAAGCAAGGCGGCGAAAGCCGATTAGGATAGTGGGTTCGCGAAGGAAGTCACTAATGGAAGGCATTAACCGGCATGAAAGCTGCAAGATGCTGGAGGGCCACTTACCGGATGTGTTCCTTTCAGATTATGAGCCCAGACTCGCGGCAGCTTTGTTCCTTAATGTGAAACAGTCTAAATTCTTTCATGACTGTCTGAATGTATACTAAGCTTTAGCCATGGGCCACACAAGTCCTTTCAATGTTTGTGGAATGGTTGAACCTATGCCAGAACAAAACAGCCTATTCACTTACAAAGTGAGCAAGACAATGTAATAAGGCTTCGCTACTAGGATGTGGCTACTAGAGTCACTGAGTCACTACCTTGGACAACCGGGGATTTTTTTTTTGCAAAAGCGATGACAAGAAGTAATATGCTTCTGGAAGAAAACACTAATTCATTTGAGAGCTAAAATTCGCCCTCAAATGTTCCTCCCCTAATTTTGGCTCGGAGGCACTGGAATCCAAGATGCAGTTACGTCTATAGAGTAGCCCTGAATATTGGAAGGACTGCATGTATGATGCGCCAGAATAATTCTGGACTGAATTGGTATTACGCACTTTTAAATTCATGGTAATGGCAATTCATTCCTGACATTGACTGTCACCTTTAGTAAAACTGAGATCTGGGTGAGTTGGTATGCATTCATACTGGTGAACAGCGCAAAAAGGCGGGACAACGACAAGACGTTGTCGTTGTCCCGCCTTCTTGCGCTGTTCACCAGTATGAATTGACTGTCAGCGTCGCGTGGCCTTATTGTTATTACATTGCAACAAGTTATCGATGGGAAACCACAGTCTTTTAACAGAGACACTTAAAGCCCAGCAGGATTGCAATGAACCTAGCCAGTTATTCTGATTGGATCACAGTACAAGCAAAGCATGGCTGCTTTATATTATGGCACGGTTGAAGTGTGCCGAAAATGGAGCAGGCTTTGAAAACACCCGTGCACAACAGGCAATAGCGTGGTCAGGTTTTGAATGGAGGAGTTCCATAATACATGATTTGGTAAAGCATACGCAAATAAATTCATTTACTGGTTTAACATCGTATACTCCACGTACATTATTTTCTTGGGTTAAGATTCTGTGCTCATCGTTCAGTTTACTTGTATTGGTGTCATCTATGCATCTCTCGTCGATCGATACTTCTACTACTGAACCTACAGAATGGCAACCTCAAAAGAATGTGGCCATTGCCTTTCTGGGTCCCAATATTTGGCAACGTCTGTCTTGAAAAAACCATCTTTCTAAGGGTGGTAAAGGCAGCCCCTCACATAACCTATTTACCGCTATTCACTTTTCTTCCTCGATGCGCAAGGTAGTTCACAGACGAGGTGATTCGTTTTCAGAAGGGAGGAACCTGGGTGATGTATTCGACATGCTGCGTGGTTTGCTTTCAATCGCTGTTGTTCCAAACCTCATAAAGATGAGAGAATCTTCCGCGGTCGGCTTTCTGAACACTAAAACTCCACAGATGCTGTACATTAGCCCCGCAATATGGGTTTGAAGCAAAACCCTTGAGCTTTTGATGTTTCACAAAAACTTTGCTATTGTATTCTAGTTCCTAGTGAAGTAAAGTTTTAAGAGGACAGGGTACATGATGGCGTATATGCGCAGAATCGCTTTTATTACCAGACTTGCAGAGGTCAAAGGAACCCCTCGGAGGGGGTAGTGATATTATGGTATATGGATGGAGAAACTATATTTCAGAGTAAATCGGAGGGTCGCAAGACGTTGTGCTCTTCCCCCCGCTGGGCGTCAGCCTTAAAGGGAAACTGAGGAGAGCTCTATTAACATTTTTTTTATAGTAAAATCCGATAGTTCGGCATTTCATGGCTTTGTTGCCACTTGGCCGGCAGCGAAAGATGCATTTATTTCTAAGAAATTTGGGTTCGAAGTTGAAACAGTTTTTCCCGTTGCTCTGATTCAAACTTGGGATTCTCCTATGACGACAGAGGACTAAGTGACGTGAAACATGACGTGCACATGACGTAACGCAGATTCCGTGATTTCTGGCGGCCAGCAGTGCGTCCTAGCAGCAGCCGAAAACAAAGCTGCCGCCGGCCGCACGTTGAAGGCATCCATCGGCTATTGCGGCCGTCGCTTCGTTTACGTTTGCACCGGCGTTTTGCTAGCGTTGCAATGGATCCCGTTCTCGAAGTCGTCAACGAAGTTCTCGCAAATAGACACCTTTAGCATACCGTGTACCTTGTTTACCGTTAGCTGAATTCCCTGAAGAGAAAAGTATACAACAGCTGTATCCTACCGGTACTCACCTATGGAGCAGAAACGTGGAGGCTAACAAAGAGGGTTCAGCTTAAGTTAAGAACAACGCAGCGAGCTATGGAAAGGAAAATGATAGGTGTAGCGTTAAGAGATCGGAAGAGGGCGGAGTGGGTGAGGGAACAAACGCGGGTTAATGACATCTTAGTTGAAATCAAGAAGAAGAAATGGGCTTGGGCAGGGCATGTAATGCGAAGGCAAGATAACCGCTGGTCCTTAAGGGTAACGGAGTGGATTCCAAGAGAAAGCAAACGTAGCAGGGGACGGCAGAAAGTTAGGTGGGCGGATGAGATTAAGAAGTTTGCGGGGATACAGTGGCGGCAACTGACTAAGGACAGGGTTAATTGGCGAGACATGGGAGAGGCCTTTGCCCTGCAGTGGGTGTAGTCAGGCTGATGATGATGATGATGATGATGAATACCGGGGGCCCGAATACCGCTGTGAGCAGGCGCTGATTGGTCCCGGCGCTGCAGGAGCGCGCGTAGCTATCGGGTACGTGGCGCCATCTGGCGACGTCAAGGAGATTTGCGCATGCATTTGCTGCGCCTCAGTGATTCGTCGCTTCTCGTGTCCTAGTGTTGCTAGAACTATTGCTTCTAGCAACACTGTTTTGTCCTTACACGCCATGAAGCTTGTACTTGCGAGTTTGGCCTGTGGCGGCGATACCTGTATTTTGGTTCTTGCCCTTTTCTACGTTACAAGAGCTTTGTTGTCAGTATGAATGGCGTTTTTGTAATCAGGAGCTGGTATTCTGTCGATGCAAGTCAACTTCCATTTCTCCTCAGTGTCCCTTTAACCCCTTAGGACTCGGCGGAGTCCAAAGCTTGATTGACGATGTTTCTTTGGACTTCTAGGTCTGGGTTGTGCATCAGAGCCTACCATGAGTTTGTTGTGCTTGTGTTGTCTTTACAACGTGGGCATGTCCAGATCATGTGTACCACGGCTAGCATTGGATTGCCCTGGATATATTTTGCTATAGATCCATGGGTTTGGAAATACCTCGACCTGGAATTCCCTCCAAGCTGTCTCATCCTTTTTACTAACACTATAGCCAAACGGGCGAGTTGGTGGTACATATTGAATGCCAACAGCGCAACCGACGCAGACAAAGTAGAAGAAAACACAGGACAAGCGCCGACTCACAACTGAAATTTTATTCAAGGAAAGTAGTACATTTTATAGAAAAAGTGGCCAACTTATCAGCTAGTAAACACAACCCATGTTTCTACGTGGCATCAAGGTATGCAACCTCACTGTCATATAATGAAATAGATGGCTTACTGACGCATAACCTTGTTTTTTTCCTCATGTGATATGCTTCCATAATCTCACGTGTTAATCGGGACGGGTGTTTGTAGAGGATATCACAGCACGAAACAATGTATGTGCCATGCGCAGAAGAGGTAGTTTACAAAATCTCAATGTCATGCGGACAAATATATATCGGGCAGACGGGGCGTTGCATCAATACACGTTTGAAAGAGCATGCAAATAATCTGGAAGCCAACAAATCTAATAATCTAGTTGATCATGTTCGAGACTGCCAATCTTGTTTTCCTTCATTGCCTTACTGTGATGTCCTCTACAAACACCCGTCCCGATTAACACGGGAGATTATGGAAGCATATCACATGAGGAAAAAAACAAGGTTATGCGTCAGTAAGCCATCTATTTCATTATATGACAGTGAGGTTGCATACCTTGATGCCACGTAGAAACATGGGTTGTGTTTACTAGCTGATAAGTTGGCCACTTTTTCTATAAAATGTACTACTTTCCTTGAATAAAATTTCAGTTGTGAGTCAGCGCTTGTCCTGTGTCTTCTTCTACTTTGTCTGCGTCGGTTGCGCTGTTGGCATTCAAAATCTTTTTACTAAGTTTGCTACCGTAAAAGGCAGCGAAAGGCAGCGATACAATATCTCAAATCTATTCTGTGCTTCGGCCACTCTGTCTCCATACACTTTACTTTATGCTGCTGCCGTTGTGCTGCGACTGAGACCCTTCTTCCCTCCCGGTTTTTTTTTCTATTTTTCTTTCCCCTCCCCCCGTTCTTCCTTTTCTCCCCGCTATCACAAACGTGGGTACTACGTGCGACCACACCTTATTCCCCCTTAAGTTCTGTTTTTTTTTTACTTTCAGTTTTCATTTTATTTTTTGTATTTTTTTCATTTCAGCCGTTATTCTCTCCCGCGTCCTATGCTCATTGTTTTGGTTCATGTGTCCGACATCTGTACATATGCCAACCCTTTAAAAAGAGAAACAAGAACCGTGTATCTTTAGTCTTCAAAAAGGACAGGCTCTGTCCGAAACGTCGACTAGCAACAAATGTTTACCTAAATGAAGCGTTTCTCAATTTCGCATACATATATATACAGGGTGTTTCACCTAAGACTTTCTGCAATTTTTAAAAATAAGCTATTTGAATTAGATGCGCGCTTTTCCTGGCATAGCATTGTCAGTGGTGTAGTACATCATAATTCAACTAAGACGTGCTAACTAGCAGGTTTGTTAACCAATATTTAATAGTCAACTTTTAAACTATTACCGTTGGGCTCCTTAATTATTTAGAGGAATGCAGCCCACCGTAAGTAATGTCCATATCCGTTTTTAGAATTTCGAGAACGCGATTATCCTCGGCGCTGTGGCCCAACAAATTTCGCCTACATCGCGCCAAAATACATGCGGTTTGAGAAGCTTGCAGGCAAAGCAACCTCTCCAGTGAACCTAACTCGTCGAAATAGCCAAAATTTGTTGGGCCACAGCGCCGAGGATAATCGCGTTCTCGAAATTCTACAAACAGATATGGACATTACTCACGGTGGGCTACATGCCTCTCAATAATTAAGGAGCCCAACGGTAATAGTTTAAAAGTTAACTATTAAATATTGGTTAACAAGCCTGCTAGTTAGCACGTCTTAGCTGCATTATGATGTACTACACCACTGACCATGCTATGCCAAAAAAAGCGCGCATCTAATTCAAATAGTTTATTTTTAAAAATTGCACAAAGTCTTGGGTGAAACACCCTGTATATAGGTTGCGAGAGCGCGAAGTACTTGACTGCTTACAAGAGTATATAGCGAAGTATAGGCTTCGTTAAAGGAAATATATTTATTCGACTCGACGTATATAGGACACAGTATTGCATAGGGCATACTAGTCCTACATTAGTTCTAGACTAATAAAAGCAGAAGAAAAAAAAACTCATGCTGCCGGTGGGATGGGAACCCACGGCCTCCGAATTTCGCGTCTGGTGCTCTATTTGAGCTACGGCGGCGGCTGCGCAATCTGCTGTTTTATGGGTATTATGGGTACTTATGGGTACTGCAGCCGAACCTTCAGAGTGTTCACCAGCGCCATCCTCGTCCATAGCGGCGGACATGGCACGTCCTGTGCTTGCGCGAGTGCCACGTAGCAACATGGTCGAACGATAAGGGCGGAAGTTGTGCGAGAACCCTCTTATGCTGCCCATGGCACCAAGGCTGCCAGATTCTAGGCCCGTGTTAAATACAAGTGAAGGGGAAAGAGATGCTCATTATGGAATACATGACAGAAGCCAAGAGCAACCTAAACAAAGGAACTTATCATTTGAACTTCATAATCTGTCTACACTAGCCAACTCCTTCAATTTGGTGCCTGCATTTTTACAAAAAGGAAAATACTGCCGCGTCTACAACAATAGCCGCTCGGCGGCTGTTCGGCACGCAGCTCGTGCGCCACGCGGTTCGCTGCTGAAGAAGACGAAGCTCGACGTTCCATCCTGGCCGTCTCGGTGCGCGCTGGCATCATCTCGGTGTTGGCGTTCCTCTGCCGTCTGGACGCGGCGCTACCTGTACCAACTGCTACGTGACACTGGTGGAGGTGCTGGGTCACGCAGCACGATTCTGTGAACCCGAGTTTCCCTGACACCGATGCAGTTAGCGCCGACCTCCGCATTCACGTTGACGGGCACCCAGTGACTGCTTTAGTCGATACAGGCGCGGACTTTTCGATCATAAGCAAGCACCTCGCGGATCGCCTCAGCAAGGTAAAGACAGCCTGGGATGGACCTCAAATTCGTACTGCTGGCGGTCACCTCATGACGCCTGTCGGAAGATGCACTGCTCGAGTCACCATTGCCAATTCTGCTTTTGTTGGCACTTTTGTTGTTCTGCCGCACTGCTGCAAAGACCTGATTCTCGGAATGGACTTCTTGCGTGAGCATGGTGCTATCATAAACCTTCCTGATCGTCTGGTAACATTTTCGACCCCTGGAACGATTCCAGCCGACACCGAACCACGCAGAGTGGCCCTGCGCATAATCGACGCCGATGTGACCGTCCCTCCGCGATCCTGTGCCCTCGTTACCGTCATTTGTGACGACCTGTGCAGTGCTGACGGCGTAGCAGAACAGAACACTGCGCTTGTGCTCTCCCATGGGGTCTGCATCGCCAGAGGTATCGTCACGCTACGGAACGGCCTAGCAGATGTCCTTCTAACGAATTTCGGGACCGAACGGCAACACATCGCCAAGGGCACTGCGGTCGCATACTTCGAGGACATCGCCGAAAGTAACGACTGCCTTGCCCTCCAGAGCGAAACGTCCAATTCTTGCACACCTCAGCTGATCCTCGACGTGAACCCAGGCTTAACCCCAGCCGATAGGGAGAGCCTAGTCGGCCTACTGCATCAGTTCCAAGACTGTTTCTCGTCTACGTCGGCAGTGAAACAGACGCCTCTCGCTAAGCACCGCATCATTACGGACTGCAGTACCCGACCAATTCGGCAAAACCCATACCGTGTCTCACTGCGGGAGCGTGAAGCCATAGCTGAACAAGTCAAAGGGATGCTGCAGGATGGTGTTATTCAGCCGTCGAGGAGCCCGTGGGCTTCGCCTGTGGTTTTGGTTAAGAAGAAGGATGGTAGTCTGCGATTTTGCGTTGACTACCGGAAGCTTAACCAGGTTACCAAGAAAGACGTCTACCCGTTACCACGCATTGACGACTCTCTTGACCGGTTGCGGCACGCGCGCTACTTTTCTTCGCTGGACTTAAAAAGTGGTTACTGGCAGATCGAAGTTGACGAGCGGGATCGCGAGAAGACAGCGTTCGTGACGCCGGATGGCCTTTATGAGTTCAAGGTCCTTCCTTTCGGTTTGTGTTCAGCTCCAGCAACATTTCAGAGAATGATGGACGCTGTTTTGTCGGGCCTGAAATGGCAGACGTGCTTGGTATACCTGGACGACGTTGTTGTATTTTCGCCAACGTTCGAAGAACACCTCCAGCGCCTCTTGACCGTGCTACAGGCTATACGATCTGCCGGCCTGACGTTGAAGCCCGAGAAATGCCACTTTGGTTATGAGGAGCTCCTTTTCCTGGGCCATGTCGTCAGCCATCGTGGAGTCCGGCCGGATCCTGCTAAAACAGCTGCCGTCGCCAACTTTCCCACTCCTTCGGACAAGAAAACGGTCCGGCGTTTTTTGGGCCTTTGCGCGTATTACCGGCGGTTCATTGCCAACTTTTCCCGACTTGCTGCACCGTTGACGCATCTTACAAGAGAGGACGTCCCATTCACGTGGACAGAACAGCAGCAGCAGGCATTTGATGAATTACGGCGACGCTTGCAAACCACGCCTGTCCTTGGTCATTTCGATTCTCGTGCGGAGACTCTCGTCCACACAGATGCCAGCAACGTGGGTATCGGTGCTGTACTCGTCCAGTGGCAGGACGGCGCTGAGCGCGTAATAGCATACGCCAGCCGCACTCTGTCTCGTGCCGAATCTAATTATTCCACGACCGAAAAAGAATGCCTTGCCGTGGTATGGGCTGTGACAAAATTTCGACCTTACCTGTACGGCCGGCATTTTCAAGTTGTAACCGACCACCACTCTCTTTGCTGGTTGACGAACTTACGGGATCCCTCTGGCCGCCTTGCGCGTTGGAGCTTACGCCTTCAGGAGTTTGACATGTCCATCGTTTATAAATCAGGGCGCCAGCACAACGATGCCGACTGCTTGTCCAGATATCCAGTCGAGGCTGCGCGCGACGACGACGAACCAGACTTTCCTCTCATCGCAGCCGTAGACGCAGCGACTATTTCCAGTCAGCAACGTGAGGACCCGGCGCTGAAACCTCTCATCGACTTCCTGGAAGCACGTACCGAGGAGGTTCCCCAGCCCTTCGCAAGAACCCAGTCCTCCTTTTGTCTGCGCAACAACGTGCTGTACAAAGCCAACTTTTCTCCAACCGGAAGCGACTACCTCCTCGTCGTTCCAGCGAATCTCCGTGGAGAAATCTTGCAGGCGTGTCACGACGAGCCCACCGCAGGTCACCTCGGCTACGCCCGCACTCTGGCTCGGATCAAAAAGAGCTATTACTGGCCTAAGCTTGCGGCGACTGTACGACACTATGTGCGCACGTGCCGTAATTGTCAACGACGAAAAACACCCCCTGTCAAGCCAGCTGGACTTTTACATCCCGTTCAAGTGCCCAGACTCCCGTTTGAGCAAGTTGGCATGGACCTTCTCGGCCCTTTTCCAACTTCATCTTCGGGAAACCGGTGGATTATCGTCGCTACTGATTACCTTACGCGCTACGCTGAAACCAAGGCCCTCCAGCGCGGCACAGCAGCCGAGGCTGCGAAATTTTTCGTGGAACGCATCGTCCTCCGGCATGGCGCTCCAGCACTAATTATCACGGATAGAGGCACCGCTTTCACTGCCAAACTCTTAGAATCCCTCATGCGGCTGAGTGGCACTACTCACAGGAAAACAACCGCCTACCATCCCCAGACGAATGGCCTGACCGAGCGCCTCAACAAAACTCTCGTCGACATGCTGTCCATGTATGTTGACGTTGAGCATCGATCTTGGGACAATATCCTGCCATATATTACTTTCGCGTATAACACGGCTCAACAGGAAACCACGCGGAGGACGCCCTTCTGTCTGTTGTACGGCCGCGAAGTGTCGACAATGTTGGAAGCAATGCTGCCCCATGATGGCCCCGACCCCGACGTTGGCGCCGAGGAGTTCACGCTTCGGGCAGAAGAAGCTCGACAACTTGCAAGAGTGCGCATCCTGAACCAACAAGACCGTGACGCCCGACGTTACAACCGCCGCCACAGACTCATGACGTTCGCCCCGGACGACAAAGTGTGGGTATGGACCCCCATTCGACGCCGTGGCCTTTCCGAAAAACTGCTCAAGCAGTATTTCGGCCCCTACCGAGTTCTCCGTCAGCTAAGCGACGTAACCTATGAAGTCCTCCCTGATGGGGCTTCCCGGACTACTCGCCGTCAGCAGAGACCAGAGATTGTTCATGTAGTGCGGATGAAGCCCTATTTTTCGCGAGACATTCAGTGACTAAGTGCTGTGCGTTACTCTGTTGTTTTTTGCTTCTTTCTCCCTATTTTCTTGTTAAAGCATCGGGCCGATGCTCTTTCCGAGAGGGAGGGTAATGCCGCGTCTACAACAATAGCCGCTCGGCGGCTGTTCGGCACGCAGCTCGTGCGCCACGCGGTTCGCTGCTGAAGAAGACGAAGCTCGACGTTCCATCCTGGCCGTCTCGGTGCGCGCTGGCATCATCTCGGTGTTGGCGTTCCTCTGCCGTCTGGACGCGGCGCTACCTGTACCAACTGCTACGTGACAATATCTATAAGTTCAGCGTTGCCGGTGGGCTCCACACTGACGGCTGTTCACGGCTTCTATGTACCTCTTGCACCATTCAAGTACACTCAAGACACTCTAGACTCCAGTACCGGAACCCATTTGTACACAGTGAAAGTCTGCATCTCACTGAGTGGAATTTGCTCACCCGTGTCGGCGGTGCACACCGCAACCGCAACCGTCAGCAGGACAAAGAAGGCCTTCATCTTCGCAGCTTCAAGGCTTTCGTATGAGCACCAGGGCAATAAGTGGTGGTACAGACTCAGTGGCTGGGCTTTTTATAGCTGATCTCGTACCAGCGTGCGGTCCTCCACGTGGCAAAAGAAAACAGCATTCCTAAATCCTCAGGATTCGCCTTTTTTTGTGGCTGCCGCAGTTCCCAACAGAAGTCGGCCGTATCTTCCTAAGAACACTCGTAGTGCACTGTAATGCTTTCTTCTTTTGGAGGTTCGTCAACAAGTTCTTGCTCGTTGTTCGCATGTTGTCGATCTGCAGCCATGCGACAGTGAGATATGTGCTTTCCGGCCCCTGCCCCAGCTCCATCGCTTCTTGCCATTCCCGGCTTCTAATGATCTGAAAAACACTTAGGTCTTCCAAAGCCAAGACGGCGAAAGGCAATTAGGGTAGCGGGCCTACCAAGGAAGCCAGTAATAGAGGGTGTCGACCGGCGAGAATACTGTTGGGTGCAGGAAAGCGAGTGGCCGGATGTTTTTCATTCGGATATGAGGACAGGCACGTGGAGCCTTTGTTCTCAGGCGTTGAAAAAGGGTCTAACTTTTTCTGCGGGCATGGCGGTAATCAGAGGTTTGCCATGTGGCCAGAATACTTGTTGTGCGATTTGGGGATCAGTTTAAGTCATGGAAAACTTATATAGCTGCTTCATTCTAAAGAGCAATTAGACCACTGCATTAAGGCTTCGCTACAAACACGTAGCAGCTGTAGAAAAAATATTATGTTTCCCTAAAGAAATGAAAAGTAGTAACATGCCTGTGCAAAAAGAAAAAAAAAAATATTTTACACGTAAACCTGTGTGGTGGGGTTGCAAAATCTGCCAACCAGTATATCTGCCCTAATATTAGTTTGAAAGCAGAGAAACCGCAACATCGGATAAGCAGAGCAGAGACACACTAAATATAGCAAGGAGGCACGTAGGGTGCACCAGAATAGTAGTCGTCGGAGTTGGTATGAAATATATTTTCAAATGGCGGCCACTGGCAATTGGTATTCATAATGGTCATCATCGTGGTGCGGCATTGTTGCTACAACGGGCCAGTGAATTATGGAACTCAAACCACAGCCTTTCAAAACAGGTAACTAGAGCATCGGACTAATATAATAGAACCTAGGCTGTTACGTCTGACTTGCAATTGGGACAAAACGTTGACTACTCCTTTCAGTGGAAATGTTGAAGTTTGACAAAACGGCGACGAGTTCAAAAAAGCCTGTGTATAGCGCAAACTATTGTGGCCAGGCGTCAATGTGGAAAGGCATCCAGACACTGTACAACGAGCGTACACTCCAAATACATTTTTTAAGCATTTGTGTACGTCAACTGGTTTCAACGCTTGTTTAGTCTTCGCTCCCCTCATCCTACCTGAAGCTGAATCCACCATCGAGTTCACGAGGAGCATGTGCTCGCCGCTTTTCTGGGTTACTGGATCGCCCAACGCGTTTCTTGAAAACATTTCGGCTCCTTCTGAGAGTTGTACTGGAAGCCTTATTAATAACCTAAATGACCTCACGCGCGGATTTAGCGTTGCATGACGGCGGAACGAATAACTGGCCCGTCAAGGCAACGGTTTGTTCCGAGACACTTTTCCCAAGCATCTCACCCAAGAAGAGCCGAGCACCAGGTGGGGGGAAATGTTGTACCCATTAGAAAACAGGCGGTTACCCGGCGGCACTGGGGATCGAACCCAACACCTTCCCAGGGGCCGCCAGGATCGAAGCCCTAACTGTGCTTCGATGACTGCCGCTCAATATCTGCATTAGGTATAAAGAAACGGGGGTGGAGGGGCTGGTTTTTATGAATGCTGACCGAGATCCTGTTCGGTTCGAGAGAGATCTACATCGGTTTCTAAGTCTCACGCCTGCTCGCTTTGTGCCGGCTGTGACTTGATTCTTTACTTTCTGTGGTCGCCTCAGCGTGACTATTAGTGTTCCGTGTTTTTTTTTTTTTTTTGCTGCACGTGAACGCTAAGGAGTTACTCTCTTTTTGAGGTGACCGCTGATCTGTGTAAACTCTATTCGTACGAGCACATTTTTTTCGCTCACAAAAGTATCTTTTTATAAACGATAAAAAAAAGCAACGCAGCTCAAACGAGAGAGCGCCTGCCTCGAGCACCGGGGGACTTTGGAGGAGCAAGTTTGAATCCTACAGCCAACGCTATGATTTTCGCCCATTCGTGTCCTCATTGCTGAGCGTGTGGCTAGGATGACTGTAAAGTACAGAAATATCTTCAGTACAGAACCATGCATACAGAACCAGGAAAACCAGAAACAGAAAAAGTACAGAACCATGCATACTGTGTATTCGGAGTATAAGGCAGATGACAAGGTCTTTACCGATGCAAGAGATTACAAGTGCCGTACTATCTCTTATGTTTAGGTGGCACGAGCCGAGGTTGTTGCCCGACTTTTCAAGAGCGTGTCAAACAACCTGTTGCAGGTTTTTGCCTTAATCAGCTTGTCGCATCCTGCCGCGTTAGGCAGGCACGATGTTAGGTTAACGCTAGTGCGCGCTCCGCTCTAGACTATGTGAACCTCTAGGCGTTGATTTCACATATAAAAGTAAAAATTTCGAAAGATTAAAGCGTGTTTGAGAGGTGATCTCAAAGCAGTTTAATGCACTCCGTGTCTACTAGGTGAAAAAAAAAAAGAAAAAAAAAAACGGGGCATAAGTAAGCAAGCCCGGTGGTTTGATTTCGCATTTTCTTGAGTGCATCTACGTCTTCCGAACCTCAAAATCATATGCAAGACTACTTTTCCCGGCATCGACGTCTGGATCACCATTCAGGCTTTTTTGCGTGAGGTCTCCGTCCGGTCTTGGTGGCCTGGGTATAAAGAAGTGCTAAGATATGGCTAAAACAAGAGTTTTGGATGTATGAAACAAGGACAAGAAGAAAGCTGCACAGCTGTAGAACCGGGAAACTTTGAAAGAAGTCCCTAGCCGGCTATAAATATGAAATTGGCATTGCCTTCCCAAATTAAACTTGTTGTTTTGTTTTAAATCAATGCCTTCTTAACTGTCAGCTTGTGTATTTCACTTTGTTTTATTGTTTTGTTTGAAATCACCGCCTTCTTTACTGACTGCTTGTGTACTTCAATTTGTTTTATTTTGGTGTTGTATATACTCCTAGCATAAAAAGTAAACATACTGTATTATTTTTTTTTTACGATTTAAATTTTACACCCATCCAATTCCATGAGTTCTGAGGCGAAAGCCTTACACAAGCCCCATTACGATAGAAGTCCGCGGGATTTGTTGGTGTGCGTTCTCGCAGATGGTGCAGAAAATCCCAGCGATGGTAAGTAAAATACAGTGAAGACATCAAGCGGCCATACGATGCATGCAAAACCGAGTGCCACAGTTTCAGACAATCAGTCGAATTTGATTCGTCTTATATATCCCCACTGGCTTATCTTAATGTGCTGGCAGCATTTCGAACAATAATACCAAATATAGGAGTAACCAATCATCACACAGCGTTCCGAGTAGTGTCATACGATTTCTCTTTGCTTGAAGCTTTCATGTTGTACTCAAGTTTGAGGCCAGCGCGTGGCAGGGATTCCAACCGACGACGTATACACCTATAACTGCATGCCTTCCCAAACTTTAACTCTTCTCTTTAGGCTTGGTTGAGGTAGCCACCAAGATGTTAGACAGCTACAGCGCCATTTGGTTGACCTCCCTGCCTTTCTTCTTATTCCTCCTCCTCCTGCGCCATTTCCTTTCCCCCAAAACCATTTTTCATATTAAAATTGCGGCGCAACGCCATTCGTCCTACACCGGTGCGGGTGGCGTCATACAGTTTATCATTTCATATTGCATACGTTTCTTCGTCAGGCAAGGAGGCTAGCTCGCAAGAGGTATTCGAACCGAGTGTTGAAGTGTTTCATTTGGAACTTTGTAGATTCAGCGTTTGTGGAATGAGCGTTCGGAGGCGCGTCATCATTTCATTTCGCAGTGCGCAACCTTCCTCCCGGTAGAACACTCATAAAGACGCACTAATTATTTCGCCTTGACAGCGCGTAAGCAGCCTGAAGTACTTCTGATGTTTTTGTTCAGATCCATTTGCAGTTCAAGAGACAAGTATTTTTTTGTCTTCCACAGAAAAAAGTTACCGACGCGGCTCACAGTCCACTTCGAAGGATAAAGAGCCATATTAAGTCTCTCACAATGACATTTCAACAGAAACCCAAACCTCGTGTTACATTAAGAGCGCGCGCAGCGATGCTGAAACACGCCTTGATTTCTTCGAACCTGTAATGTTTAACACCTTTCGGTTTCCTCGCTCAACTGAATGGGCTGTGACCAACTCTCTGGCGAGGTGGCGACGACGAATCAGCTGCAGGAAACCGGCAACACGGTCCATGCAAGGTGCTAGGGGAAGATAAGCGCCACCTCGAAGGGTTTTTTTTATGGCGTTTAACCGCCGACCGACGGCGATTGAACGGCTTGTAACTACTTTCTAAAACACAATTGCAACGTTTAACTCCTTTGTTCTACGAGCGTTTTCAACTACCGCTCGCTTTAAACCGAACCTTACACAGCTGGCAATAGAAGGCACTTAGCTTCAACTAAGTGCAATTTCTAGATTACTCAACAGGGCCGCGCTGAACCAATTAAAAAAGCGAAGACAATTCTGGGTGATTATTTTCGCTCTAAGCATTTATTGGCACATAATTTTGCTGAAGTGCAATCTGTGTGGGAACATCGTATTTTGCGTATGCTGCAGGTGAACAATATGCACTTTTTTTATAAGTTTAGAGCCAAAGCAGGTTTGCATCTTGGTGATGCTTTGGTCTTCTTATGCCTCCCTGGCGTCCCAAATCCCCTAAAGGCGGTAGGTTATCTCGTTCTCATCCTTCAAAAAGTTATGAAATCCATGGATACCACAAAACCGCCAGAACACGGTCTAGAAGTAAATACTTCGGGCACTTTACTTTAAATAAACAGCCAGAAATTTCACAAGAGTCGTGTGATCCCTTCACTTTGTGGGTCTAGTTCTCGTCGCGTAAGAGCACCTTCCGGTGATCTCTTGAATAACCGCGTTGTTTAGCGTACACCTATCACTAAACATTACCGGTATACATTTGAGAGTATGTCACTGACCTACCACGCACTGTCGTACGGTTTGGCGTTTAGGCAGTGCTGAAACGTTCTACCGGCACCATCATGGCTTGCTTATCTGGCGGCGTTCGCATCCGCAACGCGCAACTTCTCACCCTGCAGTGTCACGTCATCATCTCAGCATCGCAGTCTTTTACGTCCAAATCCTCTGGCTGTTACCGCTTTCGCTAAACAGCGCGGGCACGCGATCTTTCGTGTTCGCGGCGGCGTTGTAAGTAGTTCTTCCTTCTAGTGCAGCCCCCGTAACGAGCGATTGAGCGATGGCGGATTCACGAGCCGCACCACACGCGCTGCGAGCTGCAACAAGCCACGCGCTTCGAATGTCGAGACACATTGACGTCAAAGTTAAAATGGGTGCCGATCGTCGTGAAAACAGCCCAGTTTCCCTTATACAGCCGACACGGTAAAGTCAGTGAATAACAAAAACGACGTCAGTACAGCCCGCTGCTTTTCGAGGTTCTGCCGTGAGCTCTGTACGGGAGCTATATACGGTCCACCTTTTTTCCTGTTTATCATTATCCTTCTCGAGCACACAGTCGTAAAGGGAAAGAACGAATTTCACTCCGCAATGCAAGTTCGCACAGTGGTAAAAAAACGGCAGAAAGTAGTCGTCGTTCTCAGTCTACAGGATCTAATACATGAAAAGTTCACCGAGCACGAAATTTTCCACAGTACCGGAAGCGAACTTCTAGGCACGAGCAAATCCAGGTCGTGCAGGAAGTTCCCTTATCTAAAGTTCGTATACGTAAACAAATGGCGCTTCGCTGTGAAGCCACGTGGCAAGGAGTAAAAGATAAAAAAAAAGAGCATCATAAAGCAATATGTGCGCACAGGAAGCGGACAGATACGTTAAAAACTAAGCGAGTCTTGTGCTAGCTCGTAGTATAAAAATGTGGTGTCAGAAAGAGGCCATTTCTATTTGTTCGTTCGTAGCTGTCAAAGCCTCTGTATAAATACGGCAGTAGGCCTCTGATTTTGTTGTGGGTCACCAGAGGGCTTCGCAGAAATCCCACATTGTTCCGGAGGCATCGCAGTCATAAAATGCTTGTTTTATTGCTTCTATTGCTGTGTTTGGTGGTCGCCGGACTTTGGAGGTGAGCATCTTTCGATTTTTCATGCCTGTCTATCCAGGCTCACTATGTCTTTAAATTAGGCAATAACGCCGGAGAAAAACAGGCTAGGTAGTTGCGCGTAAATTTTCTTTGAATATTGCAGATTAAGTTAAACTAAGGAAGGTGCGGGGTGCTTAAATTTTATACCTTCTAAATTGCCTAAATGTTAAAAGTTATATCGTCACAGGTCAAGACAAAAACAACGAAAGGAAATCTAAAAAAGCATGCAGGCCACAATAAAGGAATGTCTTGCAAATAAAAACAATTTACCTCCTTTGGTGGCATATAGGTGCAAGAATTTTTATCTCAGTTCTTTCTATACAAATTGAATACCTAAGAGAAAATGCGTTAAGCACTATAAACAGCTTCTCCTCAACCTTATTTGCGGTTCACGAAGCAGTACTCGATTTAAGCCACACAGGCAATGTTCTCAGTGTCCACAGCCATGAGATGAAGCGCTAGTGTGTTATTTTCTTTGAAGAGTTATGCAGAACTTGGTCGCCTTAAGTTTATGCGTGACATGGCATTGCATAAAGCAAAGTCTCTCTGCAGAATGATGCGCAGGGGGCTTAACACCGTCCTCAATATGTTACCTCCTTATAACTACGCTTAATTAGTGGAATTCTTTGGGTAGTGTAAACAAGCCTACTCTTGTTCGGGTCTGGAAATGTGCGCAGGTCTGTTGGCCACGTCATTGGCGCTTAGAAAGAAAAGGCCTCTGCACTCCTCCTGTGATGTCACGAACCTTGGCCGGTTGACAATACGACGGCATGAATTTATAATATAAGGCTCAAGAAGCAATGACCGCCGAGGTCTTGGCGGCCGTCAAGGGCAAAGTGTGTGACAAGACCGTGGCATCCGTTGCTTCTTGAGCCTTATATTCTAAATTCATGCCGTTGCATTGCCAACCGGGAAAAGTGCGTGGCGTCACAGGAGGAGTGCAGAGGCCTTTGATTTTTAGGAAGAGCAAGCCGCGCGGGCTAGTACAGCGTTACATCGCAGGTAGATATATCTCCAGGTTCTTAGTGCCAGAGGAATAAGGCGAAAGGCTTAAAGATGGTGACGTGTGGCTTGGAAATTGACAAGGAATTGATTATCCTTGACCAATTTCACTTACTGGATTCGAAATGATCGCCCTGCTTCCATCCGTATATGAGGTGCTTGACTATTTTTAACTTTTTGAGATGAGTATTTTGAGTTCGCATCCATTCATGCAGCCAAATCGTTCTTAAAAGGCTGGATACCTGGAAATTTGTTCTCCTCTGCAGATGATGTAGATGCTGCTTTTGATGCACCATCCATAGATGTCTTACGCCTAAGTTATACGCTGATAACAAGGTGCTTGACGACTTCGTACTGTCTAAACAACAAGCTTTTTGACAGCACTGGACACGGCCGAAATTTTAAACTCTTTTTTGGCTGGACCGCTTATCAAAGGCTACACACTCCGCTGCTCGGCCACCAATCCTGTACTCGAGTGGATACTAAACAAAATGGCGGCCACCGGTGAGCATGCTGCTTGCAATCAGCCTAAGACACTTCCGATAGCAAGCCGCTGAAACTGAGTTGGATGTAGGAGCAGGTTTATGGATGGCGCCGTTTGGTATTAGTGACAGATTTCCTCTTCAAAAGGCAGTCAGACCGACTTCTCATTTTAATGCGCCAAGGAAAGGCAGGAGAAGTTTCTACAAGCAGGATGCATCTACAAAGAGAACTCTGTTTATCTGGAGAACTGTGACTAGATTGACGGTAATTGCCCAGAAAATGATCACAAAAAGTAAAGACGTCGCTCAGTGTTTGATCACTGCTGCCAACGAGGCTGTGAAACTCGTACAGCCGGCTAAATCTTTAGCTGGCGTACGCGACGGCCGCTTTTTCTGCGCTCCTGCTCTTTACTACGAAGCATACTTTCGGAAAGCTCGTTATTAAGCACGGGCTTAGTGAGCCTGTGCTTAGAGTTGATATTTTCGCAAGTTTGCTCCGTCACAAGGGGCAGGAGCACGGAAAACGCGGCCATCGCGCACACCAGCTAAAGATTTGGCCGGCTGTACATCCGAGAATATGCGGCTGGCGCTCTGAAATTGAGATAATATCGGGCATGCAATGTGCAGTGAAGATGTGCAGTATCAGTGAAATGACGCAATATCGTCCTCTGGTCGAGCCGATAGCTCGATGTAACACAAATAACGTGATCTCCATCATTAATAGCTTACTGTAAGTTTTGCCTCGCGGCGATCAATCTCTGGAGCGGACAGAGGGTTTTCTTTCTCGGTCTTCTCTTATTCTATGTATGTTTTGTCTAACGAGTAACGCGTCAGAGATGCAAGTCGAGGTCCCATGACTATCGGCCTTGACTACAATTCCTACGTTTCGTCTCGGAAGACGACTTGCGCATTATTTGTTTCTAGAATAGGTTCCATAGCCTCGCTGCATGTCCTTGCCTTTTGCGTGTTTTAAACTTCGTGCAGTGAAAACAAATGCTTAAAAAATGTAAAAACAGTACCGGAATAGGAAGTGTTTTGTCCAGCTAGTAACTCAAAATGTTTTTTGCGGACGACAAGCACCACCGATCAAAATAGAAAATTCATGATTGTTCTTTGTAACATAGAGCGAAAATGCCAGCCAAATTCATTATTAATTCCGCGCGGTTGATATAGTATAGCTTAAATGAATTTGATCAGGGGTCGTTGAGAAAAGTTTGAAGGTTTTCCCTCGTTCTAATTTTATATTTCTAGCGATTCAGTTCTATTATGCAGGTGTATGTATAAGCATTTGTATGTCATCTTCCGCTCGCTGTTATGATGCCCTGTATGTTGAGGGGTTAAGGTTCTTCGAGCAGTGCTTACAGTTTTTTTCGGGACTGCTCATATTTTTCAGCTGGAGAATAAAGTTTTAAATTCGTTAACTTCAATTCAAAATTAGAAGATGCATTTGAGAACATATGCGCAGAACAATAGGACTAGGTGCTTTCAAATTATGACAAGGGCGGTCTTTTGAATGAGAAATTTCGTAAAATTGTGAATATAGTGCACATATGGCTGGGGACTATTCTATTTGCGTTTTTTTTTTCAAGGCTTTACACATGGCGTACGAGGACCTTCTCCCTGATGAAGAGGCTGGGCATACCGGGTCCAGAACCGAACCTTTTATGGGGCAACATGTACATTATTTGGAAAAAGGTACACAAAATACTACGAAGCAGTTTTACAGCATCTTCGCTGTACTCTGCGCGTGCTATGAAATTTTTTTTTACGTCAGTTATGCTACGATGCACAGTTGCTTACGCTAGCAAGAAAATACGGGCGCCTATGAATAGCGTCTGTATATTCGTTGCATGCAAACCTACTTTTCAGTCGACATACAGCGTTAGTGTTTTAACTCCTGAAAAAAATTATTATTGGTGGTGCATACTGCCTATGTGAAATGTAGACTATTGAAATGACTTTCAATGATGGGTGGTTGGAAGCAGCGTGGCAGGAGATAGGACATCAACTAATGCATCTTTTTTGTGCGCGATCTACAGCTAGGCTTTCTACTTACGGTTATATTGAAAACTGGCGCCTTATGTAAAGCTTAGTGAGAGGGCCGCAACATTGTTCGCGCTTTAACAATTACTATAGCAAATTATTCATGATTATAACGGGAAAGAGATCGCAGCTGGTCAGATGCAATGCATAAATCACAGAGGAATTACTTAAATCGCACTTAAAGTATCATATCTGACAATCTTTAGGATTCTGTCAGACAAGTTTGTCAATGAAATTTTGTCTTGAATACTATGCTTGTGTTTCAAACAGAATGGCCACTGTAAACCTGGAACACCAAAATTTGCGTTAAGGTTGGTTGAAATGATCGCTAACGAAACTTCACTAGCTGTAAAGGTGCACCGAGGAAGATAGGAACTTGTTATTTAAGCAATTTTGTGAGACCTTTGTAATTATTTGCCAAGTGAGCACATCGTGGAACGTCACGATCGTGTCCAACATGCCAGGAAAAAAATTTTGGAGATTAAAAAAATGTAAGCTACGTGTATAGAAATATTGAGGGTAAAAGTCCATTCTTCCGATATATACCAAAACGTTTATCGATAATGTTTCCATCGCACCCATGGGGCAGCTATGACTGCTTTAGAAAAGCAAGAGAGAACGGTTTTGATGATAGTAAAAACGTTAAGAGCAAAAAATTGAAGCCTGCCGACTGGAAATTTGCGGATATATTGATTACAATCGTGAAATTTGACAACATACGAAAATTTGCGCTCACGAACTTTTGTCTTTCAAAAATGCTTTTTTTCCAGAACGGTTGAGTATGAGACAAGTATAGATCTCAAGAAAATATAATTGGTGCAAACAGAAATGATGATTGCAGATTTTCCTTTCCCATTCGCCCTCTTGAAGTTAACTGAACATTATGAATGTGCGGAGCTTGTGAAAAGCTTTTCCACCGGCAAGAACATTTCCGGCTGTAGTTAAGCAAAAAGTTAAAGAACTCGCCGCATACTTGTCCTTTTTGTACTTGCAACATGCAGAAGGAAGGAAGGAAGGAAGGAAGGAAGGAAGGAAGGAAGGGAGGAAGAAGTGATGTTAGTCCATCCATTAAACAACGTTAGCATCTCGCCGTTCACTCTTTTATCAACAGCGATCATCGGAACGTGCATTCCAGCGTGACAAAAAAGGTGTACCATTGTAGTACTCGCTATGATAGTACCAGAAATCAAAACAACTGATATACATACCTCTTAATCACTGGGAATGACCTGCATGTATTTATCCACCAGGGTTGAGATTATGTGGCACTGAATATAGTGAAATGAAGTTAACAGGGCAGGCAAGAAGGTTAAAGGTCAATCAGTCTCTGTCAGCTGCATCATATATGCGCGTTTAAAAATGTACGACAGATTTCTTTGTTTAGCTGAAGTATACCTTGGGTTGTTCAGAAAAGTGCGGATAACAAAAGAGCATTAGGCGCTCATATGCACTTTAAAAACATACCGTAAAACGAGCATTATTATGACTGTTTACTTGAGGGAATCTCTATTGTGTTAGCTGCATGAATTAGGATAATTTGAGCCCAGGAAACGTAGAATGTGTGGATTCATACACGGTCGTCACCAGTGCACGTAATCCTTAAAATTTATACTTGGGTATATTTTGTAACATTTTATATGCTAGTGATTAAGAAGCTAAACATTTTATTGCGTTTTTCAACTACAACGAGGCTTCGTCTGCTCAAGAATCCCTAAAAACATAGTTCTTGAACTTCTATTCGCAGGGACTGGCCCCATTATGTCACGACTGGCTGCAGAAGTATGGGGACATGGTTGGGTAATACACAACGCTCTCTTGTTCATTTTCACGGTTCTTTTCTATGATATTTGCGAATACGCAGCTTTAATAAAAAACGGACAGGACAGAGTGCACAGTAAAGCAGGAACTTGACTCTTTAAAGAGCACGTCAGTAGCTTAATTCGAATTCTTTGTGTTGCACATTGTTTTTCACGGTTTCAAAGAAAAAAAAAGAACTAAACAAGACATTATTTTCCCACGCTATAAAAGATTTCCCAATACACAAGACCTGATATACTTATCAGAGCAAATTCATATTGCCATCAGCTGGAAATGCAGCTGATGAGCTTACTTTAAGGTAACTTGTACTAAAGACATCACTTTCGGCGAAGCAATCCTACCGGGGCCGAATGTCAAGTGGTACAATTAAAAAAGGAATAGAAAACAATATTTCAGCTGACCCACTGCTGCCCTCTAAAACGATGCCATGATTTCAAATGTTGTGTCTGATCTCCTGCGTTTCTCTAAGTATGTATATGCGTAATCCCGTTATTTTTGAACGATAAAGAATGTAACCTAACCTTCTAACTTAAATTCTACGAGAATCACGTGCTTTGAAACATTACTAAAGTTTTATTTTTCTTCACTCAAGTAAGAAGTTAAAATGAAAGCTTAGATGCTCATGGTATTTTTGCCATGTGATTCTTGGACGTTACGAGATTATTTGGAAGGTTGTAGTTCCAGGAGAAGTGTTGTTTCTTTGAAGATGTCGGAGACTAAGCACTGTTCATAACATGACACGCGTATACAAGCGGTTGCAGGTTTACCTATTTGGTTCTTACACGCAGCCGTTTTTAGCAATGTCCTTCGCACACGTGTTGAGGCAACTTTCCTCCCGACGTTTTATGCCTGCTGTCAGATACGCACCGACATAGCAATCTGTATTCCCGACTGCAGCTGCGCATTTGTGTGTGGTATTTATACACTCTCGTTTCGAAACGCGGCCTTTGTACTGACTGGAGATTTGTATTCCTGTGCTCTATATTTAGTGACTCAAGCGCTATTTGTGCTGAAATTGGGCTGAAAATAAATTCTATTTGAAATGCGGGCCGAAAATGTCATTTTTGGGGACAGGTTTACGCGGGCTGCAGGCACGGTTATCCCAGGCTGCCCTAGAATTGCCTTGCCGCTTTCAAAATCGGTTTTGTTTCACATGTGCAGCTTATAATAAACCTACTTCTGCTTGAGTAGCAGGCCAGATATCAACCCTTCCGGCCGACCTCTTAGCCCTTTTTATCGTTAAGCCTATCTCTCTCTGCTTATAATAAAGAACAGGACAACCTTACTGATAATAGTAAACAAGTATTCCTGATAACGTTCACCGTAACGCAATAAAAATATTTTACCTCGGTTACAGAAACTCTGGTTCTATTCTCGCAAATAATAACTGTCACTGCCACTTTTTTTCCTTGGAACGGAACAATGCAGAAATTTTCTACTCGGAAATGTTCCTAAACCCCTGGTCTTGCGGTAGGATTGGAGGGTTATTCTTGCTATATTCTTCGCGGCCTGTAATACTTTACACTTGCTGCTCTCACTGGTTTGTGGAGCGGTAGTATTTTTTTTCATCATCATCATAATTTTATTTCGCGAAACCAATCCATCAGAACTTGATTGGACCCAAAGCCAGCTCGGCTAGTGAAAGGTCCAAATACAAACTATTCACGAAAGAAATGACAGACATTCAAACTACACGTACAAAAGGACGTGAGATACTAGAATCGCGGCATTGTGAATACGTAAAGCGCCTACATATTCTGAGAAACAAACATATTCTGAAATGTACAAAACCAAACACAAACGCATTTAGTCCCACAGCTCTGGCGTGCAGTGTCGTGTAATAGTAATTAAACTAACAAATAAGCAAAGAAAAGAATGAGAGGGTTACTAAGTTAATAAACTTGACAAGCTCCAGACATGTTCAGAATTCACTTTGGGGTGATCCAAAGTACGGCAAGCACTTAGTCACTTAGGCTATCACACCACTTTGGTACCTTGTAGTTGTGGGCTTCGAACCAGGAATGCAGTGAACGAACCTGGAGCGCACGCAGGGAGAGGATCCCCACTGAGCTTGATAAGAAGTCTATAAAGCAGGACGTCGACTAGGAAAATGTGCAGCAGCACGAAACTGCGCAAGAATAGATCTGCGATGTAAAACTTTATGCACTGAGCTATAAGAACGCGTCTGACATCACTCGATTCTCAAGCAGTCAGCTCGAGCACGATGTGATGAACTGTGATTACTTGGCCAAGTGCACGATTCCTTATTTGCTGCTAACGCCCCGAAAAGTGTGCCTCGGCTGCAGTAAGGCCCAAAGCACAGAAAAGAGAAGTTAAAAACGACAATCACACATTACTCGCCGTACACTTAAGGGCGATGTAATATAAACGGTCTTTAACTAGTGGAATACCTTTTATCGGAGAGGTCGTTCATTCGATGGGTTGAAGAAAAAGAAACCACTGCTACAGACAGGGCCTTGGTCAGAGAAGTGGACGTTACAAGCGGTAACTACCAACTCAGGTTATTAGAAAAAGCACAGTGCAGCAAAAGTGCGCGCCTGGGCGTAGCCTACTGTTTGCAGAGAAATTCCTAGACGGTCGCCCGTGCTAGAAGACAACTAATACAAAAAAGAAGATTTTCTATTCCAATTAGCGTAATGCAAGAAAGGGTCTTCAGTTTAGAAGCGGTAATAATTTCTTTAGTCTTCGTGGCTGCCCCCAAGAGCTGTTGGGGCAGTAGTTCTAAAGAAGTATTACTTTTCTTGTCCGAGATTCAATGCATATAGTTTGGAATGAGGAACAAAGAAATATGACCCCTATACGCAGCAATCCAAATACCTGCATTAGAAAAACGTCAAACGAAGCCGGCTTTTAAGATCACAGCATGGGAATTACGCCCGCTCATTTTCTGGACATTTCTATTGTTGTGCGTTCCGTTTCGGTAAATCCTCTTTTGAATGCACTAGGCTGTTTGGGTTGCTTCCAGCTTTCTCATCTAGTTCTTCACCTAACCCTATAAAACGCGGCTTGACACTTCAAGCATAATAAACGCACTTAAATTTTGTTATTTTACGGCATGCGGTTCCCTATTTTAACATTATTTTCACGGTGCAGGTATTTCAATGGTGTTATGCCAGGCCTGGTCGTGCGGGATGCCGACCTCATCCAGAGAGTTTTCGTCACCGATTTCAGATCATTTTCTGGCCGTCAGGTGAGTCACACCTGATAAAGGATAAAGGATAGGACACTCAGGATAAAGTGCGCAACGCGATAGAGGCGATCATTGCAGAAGCTACTACTTGATAAATATTTTTTATCAAGCTCAGAATCAGTCTGCTAGTATTATTTTAAGATATATAAATTATTTTATAATCCTTCCTGTTGCGAATGAAGACTTAGGTAAGGAGAGATAAGTGTTTCGTACGACACCATTTCATTGAACAGTAAATACGGAACCGTATTTTGTAACCATTCGCCCCTGTCCATACATTCTTCGGCTTTTGGTCATTGGAAACGGGCAGGTGTAACATAATAGTTTATATTCAGTACGTAATGCGTTATGTGGAATCGCCTATCACAGACGGGCTAAGAAAAAAAATGGACACGGAGATGTATAACTCGTAAATGCTGCTCCTTCTTAAATTGCTTCTTTTACGGCTGTTTTCAATAGCTGTAAGACTTCATAAGGTAATAACTATAAAGAAAAGATTCCAGTGAATTAACCATTGTGTGAATGATTCAATCAATCAACCAATCAATCAATCAATCAATCAATCGATCGATCGATCGATCGATCCATCCATCCATCCATCCATCCATCCATCCATCCATCCATCCATCCATCCATCCATCCATCCATCCATCCATCCATCCATCCATCCATCCACCCATCAATCAATCAATCAATCAATCAATCAATCAATCAATCAATCAATCAATCAATCAATCAATCAATCAATCAATCAATCAATCAATCAATCAATCAATCAATCAATCAATCAATCAATCAATCAATCAATCAATCAATCAAATAACTACACAGAAAAAACTCCAGTGAATTAACCGTTGTGTGAATGGTTTAATCAACCAACCAATCAGTCAAAGAATCAATCAATCAGACAATACGACACTCAACCATCAGTGAAACGAAGGTGCCACACAGCGTATGTAATTAGCCGAGAATTTTAAAAGGTACCTCCTGTGCCATAGGTAACCCAGCAGCAGATTTTGCTTCTCAGTCATGTGTAACCCTTGCAGTGCTCCTATGGAAGAAGAGATCACGAAAGTTGAGCACAATGGTTCTCCTTACCGAAACGCATATTTACAGCTTTAGGTCTGTGAAAAGTGTCCCACTACATTACTCCCAAGCAAAACTCGTTGATCGGTTACTTTTCGCGAAGGCAGTATGCTATAAAATATTCATGCTGGAGACAAGTTTTGGTATTCTGATAAAAACAAAGCCAGCAGTTTTTGTGTCTAGAGAAGCACACGGAACGTTACCATTGTTAATTTAAATTTGGTCTTTATTAGGGGGCAAAATTAACTGAGTGATCATGATAGACCGCAGATTATTTTGCAAGAGGCAGACAAATAGACAACCACATTTCTATCTGCCTACGCTTGTAGAGCAAAGAAGGAGACCTGGATATGCAGCGAGTTCGAATTGCCCGATCAGCTTGCAGTTGACTTTTTGCTACTTTAATGTAAAGTTACTGGCTGTTTAACCTGACTTCTCAGTTTATATTCTTCTCTCATCAAGGCTAACCTAAATGTTGTAATACGTACAACTTTCTCGGGAAAAATTTTGAAAATTGGAAAATTTTAAGACACTCTTAGTGAGACATTGAAGTTAATGGACCATTATTCAGACATGTTGCAAAATTTTCTTTTAAAGTGTTTCCATCGATCGCATCGAAAAGTTAAGACTGCCATACAAAAGCAAAGAGGAATGCTTTTGACGGTAGCAAAACGCTAACAGAACAAAAAATACCAGACTGCGGTCGGGTGATCTGCAGCTATATTGGTTGTTATAGTGAAATCTTACATTTTATGTAAAAAATTCTGCTCATAAACAGTTAGCCGCTCAAAAATGCTTTTGTCCACAATTGTTGGGTATGCATTCTCCGGTGCTTTCCTTGGTGCCAAATAATGCTTCGTTCTTCAGATTGTGTGTCCTGACGATCCCTTGCTTTCTATGATCTTGTGCGCATGTAAACTTATATTAGCAACATGTTTCTCTCCTTCTCCAAGATCATGGCTGTGGCTTCAAAAAACTTGCCTTTCAACAAGCTCCGTCTGACGAGACTATGCGGAGAAGAGTGGCACCACCTCCGAAGTATCTTGTCTCCGGCATTCAAGAAAAGCAACATCAAGCAGGTACTAACTGTCAATAAGAACGTGAAAACGCTCGACAGAGGTCTGTCTGGTTAGCATTACTTTCTCACTTAGATTAAAAAAAGTATGAGCTTTTTTTTCTCTCTTCCTTCTGAACTACACATCAGAGCGCATCATCTATGTTTTGGTATATTGAATTTACGATTGTAACTTGTTTCTGACAGTTTCGTAAGGAAAAAAAAAGCACTAGGCTGGGCTGCCTCTGGTTCATTTTGGCTAAATTTCATTCTTTACGATTCGAAAAAAAAAACAGAACTAAGTAAGTATCCCAAAAAATTATTTCGTGCAAGAGCTGTCATTGGAAGCTAATATTCCAGTTTCATAGTCAACGTAAACACACAGCAAGTGGGAACTTAATGTCAAGGTGGATGTTTTCACGCAAACACAAAGCTGTTAGAAATTAGAAAAGAGTGAAACCTAGCAGGCATGTGTGACCACCAATGGCGGTTTTCATGAGTTCGCTACGGTGGCGTTATTCAGAATTTTATATACAGGAATAGGATTGCGTTCCAGAATATTAAGCTAACACTTCTATAACTAAGGCCAGGGCACTTTTGTCATTGGGAAGATGAAAGCAAGAAGGAAGAATGGAAAAACTAAAAAACTCTGTCCAGGACACTCGACAGTATGACCAAGATAAGTTTCCAACGAAATCGCTGGTAAAAATACTTTACTTGCGGAATTCTTTGCAATCACACTGACTCTCGTTGTCGAAGGAGCATCAACAGAGTAACAAAAAGCCATTCTATTAAATTTGTAAGGAACAACTTGATGGGGAGGCCATGAACGGCATTTTTTGAGTACGATAGTAACTTCAGAAGCTTCACAGATTGTTAGAAATAAAAAAAAAAATGTATATACAAATTTAAAAATTAGGCACTGCTTGGATGTTATGTTAACTCGAGGTCAGTGGTGGTTGGGCACGGCTAGTTGGAGGCCAGTGAGAGAGGCCTTCGTCTTGCTGTGAACACAGTTGGGGTCATGGTGATGATCAAGGGATAGGTTGGGTGCTGTGCAGCTAAGTCATGGGACCTCCTTTAGGTACCCTTTGGTAACTGTGGAGAATCCTCCCTTGATAGGGAATGAAATATACTGGAAGTATCGTGTTAAGCCAAACATCCCTACTGCAGCGTCTCCCGTCCACCCCCCTTTAAGGCGGCGCCACGAGGGTTAATATACAATGTGCGCCCACGATTCATCTATCTCAACAGAAAATTTTCAGAGTACCCCATGACTCCCCTCTACGTTGCGTGATTTTGAATGCATATTGCTACCGTCGGCGAACGTTCTGAAGGAGAGAATGCACCTATGTGGCAACCACTCAGCGCTCGAAGCCCAAGTGGTTGCGTTTTTTCCCGTTGCGTGAATGTAAGAATATGGCAAAGAAGGAACAAGCTCCTACTTTCAGCTCCAAGATGAACAATGGATGCGGGTGCGCTTGATGTAAAACACTGGTTATACTTGAAATGCACATCCGGTGTGCTGTAGGTAACCGAACATGGTAGGCTGTAGATAAGCTATGATTTGCAGATTTTACACCCCTTAACATCAAATTACTCAGCGGAGGGCTCATAATTCTTGACTAGGTTTTGTGGGTGTGTGTTCTATTTCCTTTTTATCCGCCGTCCTCATTTTCCCCTACTATTATGTTATGGATCAATACCGACTTGCCCAAATTTCCACCCAGGTAGAGTTCTTCAGAGGTGCTCTGAAATCTTATCACATGGATGCTTTTGCTCTCAGTGAGACCACGTGGCATGTGGTGCGCAGATCTGCTAAAATGCATGAGGCGATTCTTTGTACACAAAAGAAAGGGGCAGCGGATATTATTTTGTGTACCTAAACTATATGAACCTATGCACCTTTTTTCAGTCTCACCAAACGTGTAACATACGCACCGCCACTTTATCAAGGCTAAAGCTCTGAGACCACGACCCGTGATCTCTCCTAACGAATGTACTATCAAATAGTCGACGACTACTATACGAAGAAAAGCCCGCATTATATTTTCTTAACCATGACCGCCACTAAACATAGAACAAGCATATACTCTCCGCAACACTTACACTAACTCTCCTCACCCCAGTATTTCTCTGCAACGTAGTTTATGATATATTTATTTAGTCCTACTATAGTGTAATACTTTCGCCCAGGCCTGAGGAGTTTAGTAACAAATAGAAAGCATAGACACGCATTAAGCGTATACATGAAATGTATTTACCAAACAAACGATAGAAAAGAGCAGTAAACACACTACGACACTGCGTAACGTTTCCTAAAATTATTTTCCACCACCCTCATGAAATCAATCCGGTTTATGATTTATGGTTCATGGGTGCTGAACGTCCCAAAGCGTCTCAGGCGATGAGGGACGCCGTGGTGGAGGGCTCCGGAACTTTCGACTAACTGAGGTTCCTTAACGTGCACTGACATCGCGCAGAACACGGGCCTCTAGAATTTCACCTCCACCGAAATTTGACAATTGCAAAAATGATCAAACCCGCGCCTTTTGGGTCAACAGCCGAGCGCCATATCCACTGAGCCACCGCGGCGGGCTGAAATCATTCCATTTAAAAACAGGAATGAGATGTCAGTTCGAATCCTTCACTTTTGGAGGGAAAAGCCGGAAATATAACATTTAATTTTTCGAAAATTGGAGATAGCATGTAACAAAGATTTTGATAGGTTCTTCTCGCACTGAGCCGATTTAGGCAGTCAGGCAGTGCCATATTAATTTCCCTAAAAAGCGTACGGCAGTGCAAAAGACGGCGATTAATTGTCCTAAAAACTTCTATTATCTCTAATCCGTTATGCATGAGCATTGAAAACGGGGAATCTGTCGTTTATTTTCTGCGCGTACATGTGACAGCGTTTTTCAGGACTTGTTCTAGTTGCAAAGTATCTGTTTTAACACGTTGGTACCATACCTTATGGCATAATAGCTCTCATGGTTACACCTATTTGGGGATCAGAGAATATACTGCACACATACATGCACGCAGCACTGCTACATACCTCTCTTTCTTTCACTTGCTCTTCTCCATCCCCTCTCAGTGCATGGCCTAGTTTGGACTCATTAGAAAGCCAGCGGGCTCACCTCCGCAAGCTCTCTGTTTCGCGGATCACTAGCACTAGCCAACAACAAATATTTTCTCCTCTTCCTCCTCCAATAATAGTCCTTTCTTTGCCTTCACAGGCCATTCCAATGATGAGCGAATGCACAAGTCAGTGCGTGGATATTGTCGACGATCTTGTAAGGCGTGAAGGTCCCAGCGTCGCACTTTTCAAGCCTTTCGTCGACCTGGCCGCGGACATCTCCCTGCGGTTCTGCGCCGGAATCAACTTGGACGTGCAACGCGGTGACGAGACGGCCCTGGCACTCGTCCACTTTGCGCGCAAGAACATCGGACAGTTCAACGGGTTCTTTTTATTCTTGTTCAGTGAGTCTGACCTTTTTAGCACTTTACATTGGTGAATATTGTCGACGTACCTATTTCTAGTTGTTGAGGCTAACGTCTAAACAAGTTGCTGTAATTTCGAAATTTTATTATGTACTGCCCTTTCAATAGCAGTGGTGTGCACGAATGTGATTTGAGGATCAACGGTATAAGAGTGCCTCTACCGTCTTGACGCTAAATGATTACTTACCTTCTACAGGAGAATGACAGTATATGAGAACACTCCTAGCTTCGTCGGCACGAAGCAGGCGTGATTTGAGTTTGGACAGCCCGTAGCTTTTTTTTTTTCGAAATAGTACCCGTGCAGATAGAGACTGCAAAGGTTTAGAGAGCAACAGTTTATAGGAGCCATGCCAGGGGTGACCCATGCAGCGTGGTTTCTCAGATGAATGGGTCTTCTCAAATGATAAATAGGTGTAGCCTGTTTGCTTTCTAACGTACCCTAATGGTGGCCAAGATTCTGTTGGTTAATTTTATTGTGCTATAGGGTTTCACGTCCGATAGCACCCCAAGTTGTGAGGGACGCCGTAGGGCAGGGCTGTAGATAATTCGACCCCCTGGTGTTCTTTAACGTCCACTGGCATTGCACAGCACACGCGACTCTAGCATTTCGTCTCCATCGAAATACTACCGCCGCGGCTGCTATCGAACCCGCGTCTTTCGGATCAGCAGCAGAGCACCATAATAACTGAACCACCACGGCAGCCGCCAAGATTCTGTGACAGTGGGTTCAAGCTTCATCAGTCGGAAACGCCATCAAGACGTTATTCAAATAATTAAGATCAAAGCCTTTACTTCATGCTGTCGACAGACAGTGGTCAAGTTTTCTTTATGTAAGCGCGAAAGTAAAACAGGAACGCTTTTTATTTCCCAAACTGAACTTAACATCCTTTCTTTACTATCTTTCGCTCCCTTTATCCTCCTCATGGCGTAAAGTAGGCAGTAAATTATTTCGCTGGGCTGGTTAGTTCTGCGTGTGGCTGAGTGGTTATGGCGCTCGCCTCCTGGCCCCAAAGACGCAGGTTTGGTCCCGGCCGCGGCGGTCGAATTTCTATGGAGGCAAAATTCTAGAGGCCCATGCACTGTGCGATGTCATCATAATCATCATCAGGCTGACTACGCCCACTGCAGGGCAAAGGCCTTTCCCATGTCTCTCCATTTAACCCTGTACTACGCCAGTTGCGACCACTGTATTTTCGCAAACTTCTTAATCTCATCCGCCCACCTCATTTTCTGCCGCCCCCTGCTACGCTTGCCTTCTCTTGGTATCCACTCCGTTACCCACGTTAAAGAACCCCAATGTGGTCAAAATTTTTGGAGCCCTTGATTACGGCATCTCTCTTAACCTGAATCATTGTGGGACATTAAGCCGTCATAAAGGCATAACCCAAACTTTTGAAGGAAGGCTCTGCACTGATACACGTATAGACAGGACAACAAGCACAGGCGCCAGCCGCTCATTGTTCGGATGACCTCTAAGCCTGCTGTCTCTCTCTGCTTGCTCGCCTAAACACTGAACAAATCATTTCGTTTCTGATTGCAGAAAAGTGTGGTACGTAAAACTAGCAGTTTACTTTGTTGTGAGAGGTATAAGTGATTCGGAGAGTTAGCATTCGAGTGATATAGCCAGTACTGACAGCGATGGCCTATTGAACTGACACTCAGCTGTTGCGAAATAAAAAGGGTTAAAGAGGAGGAAGAAAATCATATACTTCGTTTCGTTGTATGACGGTGCGCTTGGAGCCATTGTACACGCCTTAAACTAAACAAAACCGATGTAACTTTCAGTTGGTGGTCGCGATGGCCGCTCCAGGTCATTTGTTTGGATCTTCTGGAAGAATTCGGCTATGCTCGAGCAAATGTGAAAATCACACTCGAAGTCTCCTGAGACGGCATACTCCTAGCAGTAGGCGACAAAATAAATCGCTGTAGTGATTTTACGTCTGGTGCAAGCCGCATGTCCTTGAGGTTTCCATATGATGCCTGGTCCGTAGTGAAAGACTGCAACTGCTACTGGTATTGATGCTTCATTTTGTTTTCGCACCGACAGATATCTTACCGAACCTTCCGTGGCTCCACAGCATGGTCCTTTTCGTGCGCAAGCTTTTCGTTCGCCTTCCATCCGACGAGTTCGTGGAGAAAATGCGCCCTTTCATCGAACACCGTCGTGAGCGTCCCAGTGTGAGTTGTCGCTTTAAGTGGCGCACAAGGTCGAAGTGAAAGTCACTACTATTGGACACGTCATAATGATTACGCTACTACAGTTTATTTTGGGGGGATCTGGAGCTTGTCCAAACTACTTCGTTTCCTTGTTTGCATCTCCTTTGTTTGCATTTCGTTTCCTTGTTTGCTCGGAAGCTAATTTGTGGATCATTTACTAGCCCCCCACTTATTGTTAGTGCATTGAAAACGTGGTTAATTGAGGTTAGTCAGATGGCATATGTAAGCGTATATGCCTGAGTGTTCTTGCTGTGAGCGGGTGGAACGTGGTCTGGAATTCTTTAACGTAAAGGGCGCGTCAATATTTCTTAGGCCACATGTTGTGCTTTTCAGCTGCCCATTCCCATCCGCATGACGCCTCTTCAGCTGCCAAGGATTTGAGAGTTGAGAGTGATACGTCTTCAACCGCCTACAAAAGTATTGAGGTTGGGGTGGGGGGGTGTCATAATTGGCCAACTACACGGCTCAAAATTCTGTCGCCTGGCAATTTTTGAACCATCCTGTACATATGTTTTGTGTGTACGGCTTATGGCGGGTGGATAGCACGTCTTAGCGCAAGGTATTCGTCAAATGTCTCTTGATTGTTTGCTGAATTCTACTGTTTGGAATTCCTTGTCAAGGTTGCTTTAAAAGAGGCAAGGATTTATTCATTAAAATAGCTTCCGCAAGCAATTTAGGGAGCAAATGTACATCCCAATGGAAATGTGGAGAGACCACGCGAATGGCGGTGCCTGCGATTTTTCAATTTTGAGGCGTGCTTGGACGAAGCATTGCGGGCAGACAGGCTGAAATGCTTGGTCAGGCACCATATGCAGATATTTAAAACAGGTGCTGCACCCCGAGAAAACGCTGACGCGCAGTTATGTCACTTGGTGTGATCACTATATTTTAGGGAAGGGGTGTACGACCGCGCAATAATTCTAGTAATGGCAGCATGCGTTCGCATATCTAAGAGCAACGCAGTCATGAGAGTAACTGCTAATTAGAACAACTGGTTTTCCAGGCTAATCGCTATGACGTCCTTCAGCTGCTGTTAAACTCGGAAAAGAAGATACGTGAAGACTGCAAGGAAAACTTTGTTTCAGGTATCGGCCTCACCTGCTCTTCTTTTGAACTGCTCCACTGAATCTGCAAACATGCAAATTGGCAGCATGTAAGGACATTGCGATGTGATTTTTCGCACGATTTTGATAGCCGACTTGCACGGAGTGCTTTCTGGCTGTCTACATTGTATTGAGTACATATACCCGAGGTTCAGGATCATTGGAAACTATGGAACTTACTATGTTCAGCGGTCCATCTAAATTAGGTAGACCACAGAAAACATGTTTTCTAAATTCCTCCGAAACTAACAATATTATTAATGATGGAGAAGTGAGACATCTAAAGAGAGAGGAGATTTACTGCCAAATGGCTCACGGTAGGGGAAAATTTTAGTTGCGTTACTTTTGCACGTAGCGCGGGCTTGAACATGTACTGAACTGATTTCAAGAAAAGAATTTACACTTCAAAATAAATTTAAATGGGTAGGAACTATGAGAGCAGAAGTTTGATTTCGACATCCATATGATATGCAAATCATGTGAACATGCTCAATTTGTCTATTTTGTACACATGATCGTAATTAACAAGAAATACATTTCGGAAATGCTTGAAGACCCTGGTTGTAGCGCCTAAATTTTTAAAAAAGACCGCATGGTAAATATGGTTCAGTATTGAGTGGAAGTTGCTAATTAGGTTTTCGCAAAACAACCGCTGCAGGTTTACTTACGCATAAATTTAAGGTGCCTGTTCAGCCCTGTTTATACTCTGCATCAATACCTCACCGAATTTTGAGATCAGTTTTGATCGCCGACATGTACCACTACAGAATTTGAATTGCTTGTTATGGGCCTCTGTGACTTCTGAACTTTCCAACTGCAGCTAAAATTAAATTCCAAGTGGAAATTATGCTTTGGACTCAAATTTAATTCTTTCCTCTTGGAAAAAATGCGACTGTTTTTAATCGCATCAGGCAACAGTTGGAGTATGAGTGCAGAATGCATTTCTTATGCACGCCAATTTGGAAACGCAGTTGTGGTGAAGGTGAAGTCGCAGTATAACGGGTTTTATTGTACCTATCGAACCTATCCAAGCAAGCTCGACCTATTCATTAGAGACTATAACTGATGCTCACATTAAGCTTCATGAGGGCCACACTGAATTGAACATTTAAGATTTTATTTTATGTTTTCAGATGTGCGGGACAAGGACCATTTATCTATGAGAACTGAGACAAATATATGCCTTCTCCTAACAGCTAGGTAATATCTCAAACTCCTAAACCATGCAGTTTTTAAATTTTTAGCCTTTAAGTTGGGCACGAAAAAAAGGCCTGCCAGGAAAAGCAAATCTGAAAGGTCTTTCGTGCATGAAAGCTCGATTTACCTTGTTTTTTAGCACTAACATGCAGCGTTTTAGGGCATGCGGGTGTCAAAAATCACGAGGAACTCTTTGCTGCATGCTTTGTTCTGAGAAGCTCACTTCTTGTCACAGTTGCTGAAACTGTGCCACTATAAAAGCATTTGCGATACTTCTTCTATATTGGCGTAATAAATCGTTGTAGCGTCAGCTGCACCCCTTCAGCCAATGATTAAGGGCTATCAGCAATGAAATTCAACGTTCCTTGGAAGACAATCTTGATGTTATCCCTGTTCAGGAGTAAAGTTAAATTTCCTTAAAGGCTAGACTAGAAATCTGGTAAAGTGGCTATAAGGCGCGTGCTTTATATAGACTAGAGGTCAATGAGTGCTCACACCACGCACAAGTCCTTCAGAGAACGTCACAATTTACAATTTTTTCAAGAAATTTCCTTTTCTGCGCCCCACGGCGACATCCGGTGACACGTATCTTACCATGAAACGACATGTAACCCGCGTGGGTTCATTCGTGGGGGGCTGCCATTTGTTTGCCAAAAACTGACGATTGATCAGGGACGAGCCTGGCGGATACCGGCGGCCTTACTTCACAACCTTGAGATCGCCCAGATTTTGTTTTGTGGTCTTGGCTATCTCAAAGTTGTGCAGTGTGCCAGCCGGTCTCCGCATAGACTCGAGACAACAATTACATGTCATCAAAGCTTATATTCAGTGATCACTTTGCAGTCAATGTGCTTTTTTCGTTTCTATCAGATCTTTCGTGTTCGCTCTTCGGCATTTTTTATTTTCCTTCAGCTGAAGAATAAGCCTTCAGTTAGAAGTCTGCGCTTTACGGTGTTGCCCGTCTTTTTGGACGCCTCTTAAACCTCTGTCAGTCGTAACCCTGGCCGTAAATATGCAGCACCAACAAAAACTCCCATCGGCATACAGCCGACTAGCCGAGCTCAAGCTATACTTGACGCATAATTGATATGAGAGTCGCAAAAGAAAGGTCAAGCTTTCTGTGATGTCAACGACATTTCATGAAGTCCGTACAGTTGTAGAATTTTGTTATGGCCGGCGAACCAACTGGTCATAGCCGAAGGAAAACCCAACAGGAGGCATCATGTCACAACTTTGAAGCTTAGCCACAAAACACAAAGAGAGAAAGTAACCCGCCCCTCCCCCCCTCCGGGTCTCAGCCCCCACTGGGGACGAATTATGCGTGCGCGGAGTTAGAAAGAGGGAATAAAGCGCCTTCAGGAAAGTTTGGCTTGCGGAGGTACGGCGCATGGCCTATCTCTCCCTCCGAGTTTTTTTTTTTGTTTTATGGCAACCAATCCTCGACATGCAGCACGCGAGAAAATTGTTTGGTTCTTGAAAGAAAAACTGGGTACGGTGCCGGAAATTTGTTTCACGGCCGTCGCGAAATTCTGCCCCAGGTTTATGTGATTTTAATGATTTCTGACTTTTTTGGCTTCGCTGTCTGCAGTGACGCTGCGCGTGCTATACAGCCTAGCACTCCGGTTTTCCCTCCGCAGTTAGCCCACCATATACACGCGACGCGCAATTATTGTGGTCTTTAATTCGGTCTGAACCTCATTATCTGTATTTAATATGGTTCCCACTTCGGTTGTTGCGTGGCTAAGGTCTTCAGCGGCCGATCCCAAGGTCGTGAGTTCAAACCCACACTCGGTTGCCGTATACTCGTGCAGACGCAATTCCAAAGGTGTCTGGAATAATTAAGTATGAACTAACTTTAGAGGACTCTCTCGAAAATAATCATCTGCCCTGCATTGTAGTGGGCTTCGTAGCGAACAATGTTCATCTGGCGCCGGAAAATTGGTTAACTATCACTGGTAATAAATTAAAACGACTGCAAGTTCTCTCAACCTTTTTGGCAGTTTATTACTACAAAGTACAGGCACCCTAATACCATGAGAAGATATTACAATCAAGAGATTAACGCTTCCGTGTATTCAGAAAGATGGTGTCGAAGGAGAAAGCATACCAAACGTCTCATGTCCTTTCTCTCAGCATCGACGTAGTCGCCGTCAGCTTGACGATGACATCATACCTGCTTGCCAAACATCAGACTGTGCAGGACATCGTTAGGAAAGAGGTTGCATCGACAATAAAGAACAAGGTGAGAACTCGAGCCGTATCTGGGGTGGTGTGGTGTCACTCTGCTACGACGTGACTCAAAAGTACCTGATTGTGCATACTTTCTGTTGGTCTTGCGCAGACACACCCAACATTTGAGGAAGTGTCATCCCTTACCTTTTTGAATCAAGTTATACTCGAGTCACACCGGCTTTATCCGCCTCTGCCGGGGTAAGTGCATTATCTCTCCTGTGCACAGATTCGGTAAAACACAACGGATTTTGCAATGTGTATATTCTTCTTTTTAATAAAACGGCCTTTCGCAAGCTATGTGTGTATTCTATGAGTTAATAACTGCCAGTGCAACATTTCCTAAAGTAAAAAAGAAAACGAATCAGAACGCGTCAGAAAATTTTAAGTGTCGGTTCTGCTATAAATTCAGTATCTAAAATTTAAATTCAATGTTAGGCTGATGTTTCAAGTCAAGGGTACACTGCCAGTATACTCGTCAAAGATGAGCGGTTTATGAGAGAATTCCTGGTGACTTGGAGAGCAGTAGAAGAAAAAATCCACCATCGCATCCGACAGTGACACACTGGAGAGGCAATGTCTTCGAGCTTGTTAATATGGTTAAAAACACGGACTGAACTTTGCTGCAATTTGCTACCTTTTTAAAAAGCTATTTAACAGGTTGAATGATATCAGCTGCTTTTCAGCAATTTTCCAGTTCATGATGGTGGAAAAGGAACTATTTTACAAGACACAAAACATTCTGCGGGGGAACACATCACAAGCATTCCACTGTTTTCTTTGTTGTCCTGTAGTTCGATCTTTTGATCTATACACCCTACTTGCTATCAACTAGACAGAGACTAAGAAAGCACAGTACGGACTCCAGAACGAGCGGACAGCCTCTACTAGTATACGAAACTCCTTTATTTTCTTTTAGGTCAGTGCGACGAGTGGCCCTAGAAGACTACAGTGAGGGAGGCTTCAGAATACCCAAAGGTACTGACGTCTTTGTACCGGCACTGGACATTCATTATGACCCGAATATTTGGCCGGAACCTGAAAAGTTTGACCCCGACCGGTAAGTAACATCATGCTATTTTCGTAAATTTGTGGCAGTGTTCTTAAAATAATTATGAATAATAAGAAGAAAAGGAAACTTTGCGGATGAATGAAAAGTTTTCCCGCTCCATGGTTATTTAGTAGCTCCTCGCCCCCTTGTAGTCTTGATGGTAACAAGAAATGCCCGAGGCTTATTTTCTCCTTGGGCTAAGGAACTGTTTCGGCAATAGCTATATTGAATATTCAGACGATACATTGTATAATCTCATTTTATGCCTCTCGCATTGTACAACGATTGTTATTGGTTCGGAATCCCTGTGGCTGTTTTTGAATTGCCTTGAATTTTTTAATTCTCTATTGTAGACTTTATGTGCTTGCATCTAGCATCTACGTCATCCTACGTCTGTATGGGCCTATACTGGCCTACAGTACGACTAAAATAAAAAATAAACATCAAGGGCTCAAAGTTCAATCATGGATTTTCGTTCACGTTCTCAGTAAATTCGTACACTAACCTGCACGTGATAAGAGGAGCTGCGAATAAGGATAAACTTGTTTGGGCTTAAGTGTCTGTGAGCTGCCCGCTTCATCAATTTCTTACTTCGGCAAGTCAATGCATGGTTTGTATCCGTTGGTATTGTACCACTAGCAAAAATAATAAATTGCGCCTCTTCGGACCAAAGTGTAAGAGGCGGAAACCCTCTACTTTATTCATCTACTCGTTCACAGCGTGAAACCGTGAGATGGAGGGTAGGCGTAAAACCAGAACTATACAAGTGTATAGTACCATGTCAGAGGAATTTTCAGGCCATTTCGAAAAAATAGCTACACTCAACCTTGGTATTGTTTCCGTTCTCCAGTTTCAGTCCCGAGAATGCTTCCTCCATCAAGCCCACTTCATATCTCGCTTTTGGATTGGGACCGCGCATGTGCATAGCGACTGCTCTGGCACAGACCGAGATCGCACTTATCCTCGCCAGGCTTGTTTCGCACTACAAGCTAGAGCTGCCTGCGGAAGAGATCGACAACGTGAGTATTCTGTTTGCTGAACAAAACTATACTCAGTACCTCACTTGTGCTCGAAAGCAGCCCTGAGATTGAATAACCTAAAATGCAGTATGTCACAGAGAGTGCACACAACGTTTTGAATTCTGTACCATGAGTAGTTTCTGTGGCAAAAAAGTAGTTCTCCACAATAATGTAGACGCAGCGCTCACATTGTGACAGTACTTTCTGATGGCTTAACTGGACTCTTTTGATGTTGTTGAATCCTGAGCCGAGAGAATAACTTTTTAATGGCTTAACGGCCTGTTCGTAGGTTCGCACACTACCCTCTTGGCAGTGCAGCCATTGAAGTGCTTGCAGTTCCAGTGGTTTTCTCAGCTTAAAGGGACAAGGGCAACAATGTCGGTTTTACAGAAACTCTAACACGCATCGAGGGAGCAACGTCCCTGCTAAAAACGATACTCGTTTTGCTCCATTTTGTATTGGGGTATATATTTCCCAAATTCTGTGTCTTTGTCCCGTAGAAAAACGTATATTGGCTCGACAGGCAATTGCCTCAGTGGAAGCTGGCCAGAAGATGTCAGTGCTTCAGAGGGCCAACTTAACTCGCCTCTAACCGCTAGCTGCCGCTCTCGCGTTAGAGCGCCAGATATTTCCAATAGGTATATCCTCATGACGCACATAAATCAACCCATCCCCATGATACCGCAAACATTTCGATTGTGAAGCGCCGTAGTTTATTGTGTTCTCTTCGCCACAAAGGCACTGCTCCGCTTCTTGCGGACATCTGGCCTGCATGACAGGCTGTGACTTCACGAATGCTGACTTTGGTGTGACTTCAATTTTCTGTTACTCTCCTTTCTCTTTCATTTTTTTTATCCCCTCACCCCCTTCACGCCGTGGAGGGTAGCAAAGCGATTATTCTTTCGGTTAGCCTTCCTGTCTTTCCTCGTATTCCTCCTCCTTGTCCTTCATTTTGTTTCCAGTAGACGAGCTGTACTTCGTTAAATGTTCGGCATGGTCTGCACTTGCTCACGCTCGGTCTGTGCTGATTCTCAGTTTGCTTCATTGTGTATTGTGCAATACTTGGAAGACACGGAACGTTACTAAACGAGGGTGCATGTGTGTGACTGCCTGATTCCATGCTTTTTCTTGTTTCGCGGCCGCATTTTCGCGGTAGGCGTCTTTGCCCGCGACAAGGCAAATTCCAGGCTTGTTGACCCTTGCGTACTAGGAATAACTTTTTTTTTCCTTTAACCGCCTTTCTTTCTTTTGTGTTCCTGTTTCTACGAACGGCTTCAAGTATTCAGTGCGTTTTGTGTTTTCCTTTTCATTTTTTAGAACGACGAGGTGTACACAGCGACAGCACTCCTGGGACAACCGAGACAAGGCCTGCGGATAAAGTTGACGAGACTCTGAGCGATTGGGGGAAAAAGAAAGTCGTGATAAAACATAATTTCCCTTTTCTTTACTCTTCATATTTGGAGACGCAATCGTTATTGAATAAGAACTCACTCAAATAAGAACTCAGATTCACCGAGCAGTCATCAAACATCTGTGTACGGAACACTTGTTTGCATTATCTCAAGACTGCCACCTACCTGTCTCGCACCTCTCTCGCACAGATGAGGAGATCTTTCTTGTGGTTTGCATCGTGTCACAACAAATATAGTTGGCAAAATAAAGCCATGCTCGTCATTGGATCAGGTGCACGAACGTAACATTTACATGTGCTTTCATTATCCTTTTATGCTTTATCTTAGTAGCTATTGCAGTACCGTTGTTTGTAGGACATGAACAAGAACAACAATGCCGAAACAGAGCACTAGAGCCAGAGCACAGTGATGCTGTAGTGCACTCACTATCACCCCAATTTGAGCCTTCTTTCCTTTTTCTCGTGGCAGTTTCGGTTCTTGACGCAGAACAGTAGCGGCCAGTATTTCGTTACCCAATGGCCGTCACTTACGGCACCATGCTTTAAGGGAAGGTGTGTTTCGAGGTAACGCCACGCTTTCTGCACCGCAGCGTTCACTCTTCTAGTTTTGAATACAGGAACAAGAGCAACGCGGGGAATCAAGGACAGAGGCGCAGAGAAAAGACAGCACGGTCACTATCCCCTGCCTTCTAGAGAACAGGCGGTGCGACCAAATCAGGAGCAGCGTAGGTCACTGTAATAACGGCGGGGCCACCCACATGCGCTTGATGCTTTGAGCGAAGCGCATATGAAGGGCATTGGCGGGAGAAAGTTATTCAATCAATAATTTTTGGCTGCCATCCTCTGTCCTCCCTTACACCGTTTTCTTGGTTTCCGCTGCTGCCCATCTTTCTGCACTGTAAACCAAGGAGCCTTCTAATATTCTCTCTTCTACTCATGAAGTTGTGGACCTATAGCCACCATTGCGAAATGTTGGTTGTGTGCAACGGAAATTTTTTGAAAAGCTGCGCGCTGCCTAGCATTGGCTTGGACAAACAACCATTTGGAGCACGCCCAGTCGAAACTGCGAGCTTCCACAGAGTGACTGCGAGTCTGTGAACAAATTTCATTTGAACAAGATGTGTTTAGGCCATGCCATGGCACACAGTGGAACTTCATGGCTGACGTCAAGCATGGGTACCATACATTTCAGAGTGCAGCAGCCATAGACAACGCAGGTCACAGAGTGGTCCATGCAAATGAGGTCTTAGGTTTCGATCTAAGCGCTGGGAGGCACTCATGCATTTACGAAGTGAATACAGATGAGATAACACAGATAGGACAGCTAACTGACTGTGCATTTCGCTGTCGCATATCTCAAATGGGAACCGCCGTCCACACAGCACCAGGCTTTGGTGATGTGAAGGTTGTGAATGAAAGCGGCACTTTGTGATGCGGAATTTTAAATGCCTAAAAGTGAATGTGACTTTTTTTTATATTTGTGTTCGAGGTTTTCCAGTGTGCTTCCTTTATTATTCAAAAAGCAACTGCACCTCATGTGAAAATATCCACGTCATAGATAGAGCACGCACTTACGAGACTAAGGGTGCATTCTCAAACCAACATGAGGACCACCTGTCGCCACATCTGTGAGAGCTTCTGTGATAGCTTGCGCGCATGTTTTAATTATGAGCTTGTTTATTGAAGGCAGAGTATAAATGTATAAATTCCCTTTATTTAGCAAACGGCAAGAAGAAAAAAACGCTGCCCCCAAAAGATGGACACGATATACAATTTCTAGATATTGTTTTAATGCAAATGACGTACACGCACAAGCCCGTGTTCTCATAACATGTCAAAATGAGATGAGAAAGATGATCAAACAGAAGTAGAATAATAACCAAACGATCTCGCTTCAATATTGCAACTGCATGTCATGTATCGCAACATTCGACAACATTCGATAAGATGTGATGAAAATTCTTTCTAAGCCCGTTGCCAACCTGAGTCGCACGGAATAAACTTCCTCAAACCAAAACAAATAAACAAAACCTTTCAAGTGATGACCGGGTGTTCGTCATTGTACAACCAGTTGACAAGGTTTAGATAGTCAAGTTGTTCATGTGAGAGGCTTCGAGAGCTACCCTGAATAAACGCAAGAAGTGGTGCTTTAATAAAGACGTAATTTCCCCACACGAAACTCTGATTTCTGAGAGCCTGCATATTTGACAAAATTCGTATAAAATTTACCTCAGTTAATTTCATATTGTTAGTAGACCACAGCGCTGACAAACAGGAATGGATGGGAAGAGGACACACATCTGTTGGCTTTTGTCATAGTTTCACTATGCCTTGGACAATAACTGGGAAACCAGCCGAACAAGCAAAACTCTATTACTTTCCGGGTTATTGGCCAGTGCAACTACTTTGGTGTAAAAAACATCTATGGCGGAAGAATGCGCTTATACCTGCTACGTTCTGGCTAGAAGAATCTGGCTTGAAGAAAATGAATACAAACGAACTGGAATGAAAGTTATGCAAACTTTGCCAAAGTAATGACACAAACGACTGCTGCGGCGCTGTCCAGGAATCGATGATTTAGCCCAAGAGCAAAAGCGCCCTTAACAGCAAGACCATGGATTGAAAGAATTATTCCCTTCAGCCACAGTGAATGCAATGTCATCTTGACATCTTGTATTGAGTTTTCCCCCTTCAGAGCTTCTCCAGTTTCACCCAGATACCTTGCTTGGGGAACCCCAATAGGGATGACGATGCGTACATAGGCGGTTCCTGCGCAGACATAGAAAAGACCAATGTGAAGTTTTCGGCGCCACTTGCAGGCGCTGTGCTGTAAATGAATAAGATCCAACCAGTTCATTGCGTTTGTGCTTAAGTATCTTCTGCACCATTCTACAAACTCATCTTATTTATTAAGTGACGAACAGGAAGCAAGAACGCTACGAAACGAGTGATTAATCCACGTCGGCCGGCACAAAACATTTTTCGGAGATGTGAGTCAATGCCAGCTCCTGCCCTTTCAGCTTTCACCTTGTGGTATGGTCAACAGTAAGGGAATACTGTGCGGCAGGCATTGACGTGCCGGAAGGTAAACTTCTACCCTCTATGCAGCATCTTCGAGGTGTTATGTTCTTAAGGGTATATTAAACTGCTAACCAGCTTCTTATGGCCACTATATTAACCAAGGCATATATCAATGCTAAAGAGAACTTTTTGAAGCTCTGCCTTTTAACCCACGGGCTTAATGTTTTCTTTGGTTGAAGTGAAGACGAGCGTGTCCTTAGCCAAGTTCTTGCGAAAACAACTTCCTGCCATTGCAGCTAACGTCAGAAACCTACGGAGCAAGCGAGTAGACAAGAAGTGCACGAGTGGTGATGTGATGTGATGTGATGTGATGCGGCAAATCTGCGTTGGAAGTACTGGTCGTGCGTTCCGTTTTTGCATCGATAGCCTGAAAACAATTTTTTTTTTTACTATGATTTCGCCACTGCTTTTCGTTGCAGGGCTGCGTGGGTTTCTGGTGGGTGTAGGTTGGTGGACTTTCACAGGGGTGGAGGGGTTTGTCGAGGGGCACTATGACAAAAATGGGTTCACGGCCCACGCCAATCCGATGACGAGTGTACATGCGTTGGCTGGACAAGAACCAGGCCGAGTACTGGGTGGTAACAATGACGTCCCCCATTCTTGCACTCTCTGATATGTTCGCCAACTACCTAACTAGACATGTTACCTTGTAAGAGGGTGGAAATACAACATTCCAAGAATGGAGCACCAAAACGAAAAAAATAAAGGTATCCTCCATTCGCTACAATTATGCATTCGCCACCCATTTTGCATAAAATATCAACGTCTCCATCTTTAATATTTTCCAAGTTTTACGTTTTATAGATGTAAGCGTATTTATTTGTTCCAGAAGGATTTCTGACACATATGTTCAATATTTTACTGCGTGTGATGGACTAAGCTTGTGCCTTGTGCAACGTTCTTTATTAGTCGGATAGAAGTTCCGTTTGCTATACAATTCTCTAGTTATGCATTCTGAGTGGTTGCAAGAAGAAAATTTTATGCGATCCTCATGCACCGTCTCATTTGTGAGGCCTTGGATATATGTAAATCAATGAATAAAAATTAAATTTCTGATTTTCTCTGTCCCGCATCGATATTCGTAGAAAAAAAGAGAAACTTTTCCCCCAGATTATGGCCATATCGAGCATTCTCAGACAAAAGTTGTGATAATTTAAAAATTGCAAGATACTGTTAAAAAAATTTTGAAGATAATGGCCCGTTCTTGTGATATCTAGCGAAATCTTTGTTTCATAGTGTTTGCATAGATCGCATCGAAAAGTTAAGACGATCATAGAAAGCCCTTGGGAAATGTTTTAGGCGGCAGCAAAAGCAATAATTGAAAAAAAAATATATATACGGGACTGCCGTCGCGTGAATTGCGGATATAGAGTGTTATAGTGAAATTTTAATTCATATCAAAAAGCTGCGTTCATAAACGGTTTCCCCGCTCAAAAATGCTTTTATCTAGAATTGTTCGGTATGGGACAAATTTTTCTGTAGTATTTAGTATTTTTCTCTATTACTTTTTTGCAGCATCTGCCGCTACGACAAAGTACTGAAGAATGCTGCAAAAAATGGTGCATTTACTACAAAAAATTATATTGTTACTCATTAGGTCAAGTTCACGGCCAAAAACAGTACAAAAGACCTGTTGCGGCGAGAGAAAATTTTACGTTGTTTTTTCGCAAGGGGAAGAGCTTCAGAGTTAAACGGGACTTGCCTCTCGCAGATCGCACCACCTGGCAGCGACCGTAGAAGGCCGATGGGTGCACTTACCTTCACGTACTTTCCGCTGGGCAGTATCCTGTAGCGCATCACTAACATCGCGAGAGTGAGGGTGAGCTCCATCTGCGACAGGGCGGACGCGATGCACCTGCGAGGCCCGAACCCGAACGGGAAATACGACATGGGCCGGATGCTGTCCTTGTTGGCCTTGCTGAACCTGCGCCCGGCGGAAATAAAGAGAAAAAATGATAGGACGATCATGTTTCGGGGTACACTGGGACAACAGAGGTATGGTAGATGGAAGCGACTGAACAGCGCCAACAGACAGAGAGAGAGAGAGAGAAAAGTTTTAGAGGAAAGGCTGGGAGGTTAACCAAAAGAATATTCTGGTTGGCTACCCTGCACTGGGGGACAGGGATGGGGGGACGTAAAAGGATGAGAGGATGCAGAGAAATGCGGTCCGTAGTAAGCGCGACAAACAATGACGCACGCACTGAAAGTTACAGGCTCTGAACGTGTAGCCTGCAAACCTGCAGAAAGGGACAGCAGAACACAGGGTCAGAATACAGAACAAAGGAGTGTTTCATGGTGTCTGTTGGAAGAATCCTGTGTGCTCTGTTCTGAGTTTGTGTTCTTCGGTTTCGTTCCCGTCCGTCAGCGGTTTTCAGTCGTTCCCAATGACATGCCCCAAACAGCCCGACTAGGCTTTCTTGTTGAGAGGTATGGTAACAGTTCTTAGATTGTGCACTCACTTTTGATGGCCGTTTCATTGGAGGAGTTGCTGCCATAGCGAGCAGCCAACAAAATATTATCAGAAGAACCGACACGGCTGCTTGCCTTTATTACTTCACGGCTGGCGTCAACAAGAAAATAAACCCCGAATTCTTCACCCTCATCCTAGATGAGGTGAGATAGTGCGCCTCGTCATACCTCCTCCTCCGTCCCCCTCCCAGCTCACTTTAAAAATTTCACGGCCGTGCGCCGCATTACCTCCCACGCTCTCCCAAACGATATGGCCATTTTTGATTGCTCGTATCACTTGGGTTATAGAAAACACCAAGCCAGCATGAACACGACCCTATAATTAGCTATTTGAGCCAGTGACCTGGACCTGCGACATTTTGTGTATTCAGGTGTAATAAAAAGCCTTACTGTAGGCTTTCTACCTCTAAATATATTTCTCCATCACTTAGATTCAATGGCCTTCTCTTTCAAACCACCTTGATCTTATGATATCCCGCTTGTTCAGCAAGAGATGGTGGAAGTTTTCAGCTGAGTTGCTGACGTCAGCGCCACGGATGAACCACCTTAGTCCAAAATTCCTTCAAACAGCGCAAAAGACAAGGACACAAAGAAAAGACACGCACAGCGCTTCCTGTGTCCTTGTCTTTTGCGCTGTTTGAAGGAATCTTGGTCTGCCAACTATCCCGCACGTCTACCCTTGTTAGTCCAGAAGATTCCCCCTACACAGGTTTACTCTAGAGGTATTGGGAAAGATTTTTACGGGGAATAAAAATGTTTTATATCATTGTGTGTAATTGCAGCGCTCGAATACAACTATTTTAGTTTTAATTTTCTTTTCCGATTCCTTTCCTAGTAAACGGCAGAAGCATGCCGTTTGCTAGAGGTACCGAAAAGGGGCGCGAAAGACAAAACAAAATATAATTGAAATTCAAACCTTATTTCGTCAAGGCACTCAACAGTAAGACCACCTATTTATCGCAGAGTATCAGGGACCTTGATGAACCTACATGTGGCTTCCACCGTTGGAAAATTGAATCAACGGCATGCGGAGCCCGAACCTAGCGCTTTTCCTCGGTTTAGAGTCTGCGGCGCGAATTTGGCTGACTGAACTTTGCAACGCGCAACAGTTACCGTTCGGGGTCAAACTTTGTCGGCTCCGGCCATAGCTCAGGGTCGTAGTGGAGCACCAGGGTCGGAACAGAGACGTTCATTCCTTTCAGGATGCGTACTCCGTTGTGTTCGTAGTCTTCGTCGCATATCCTTCGTATTGAGCTGAAAGAACAAGAAGCCTTAATGACAGTTCACCTGATTAACAAAAGGTGCAATAAAATGACACTGAGGACACCTCAGTCTGGCTTCTCTTCTAGTAGAAATCGACTCGATCGCTTCTAATACATATGTATATGCCGTTCGCTGCATAAAAGCGTCTGGCGTGTGCTTACCTTAACAGCGTTTCCGCTCCGGGTTTAAACAGCTGATTTTTTAAGCAGACACGCATGCCTGTATGCCAGCTTTCCACGTTTGTGGCTCATACAGCAGACACACGCAGCAGTACCTTCAGACTTGCGGACATTTCACCAATCACCCACATTGCATGCCGCACTGCCCTTAGAACCGACAGCTGCACGGCTATCCTGTTTTGCGCAACGCAAGGATGCGAACTAGTCGGAACGACAATCTTCCCATTCAAATGACTCGTTTCCTAATCAGATACTTTAACCACGATCTCAACTTAGTCATTGCTGCCGTGCATAGTTTCTCCACAAAACCTATACTGCAGCAAAGCTATGGAATAAAGGAATCTGGAACGGAATCTGCAACCAGGCATGGCTTCCCCAGCTTGGTTTAGCATCTTCGTGCTCAGAACCTAAACATCTTGACCCTATTTTTTCACATATAACTGCGTCTTCTGCTGTACAACAAAAATTAAAAATAGCACAGAGAGCCGAGGAACCGAAACTTACTCCGAAAAAAAAAAATATTAATTCGTTCCCTCTGTCCGCTTAAATGCAGAGTGAAGAAGACAACAGCCAACTGCAATAGGAAGATGGGTTGCGCATTTGGGGCGTCAACAAGCGATGAGATGGTGGGAAAAGCGAGAACGCTCAATTATTGCTTATTCGAATATACCTAAGTTGAAAGATCACGCTTGTTCCGTTTTGCGCTCTCTTGTGAGCGTCGTATATACCTAACCCATCTTTCTGTTTTTATAAACCAGCTCGCACAACCACGCGTCCTGCTGAGCATCAGTTTAGCATCATGCAGGGAACAAACGCGGGTTAATGACATACTTGTCGAAATAAAGGGGAAGAAATGGGCTTTTTAGTAGTAGTAGTGTGGTTTTAATAGACATAAAATAAAAGGAAGGAAAAAGATTTTCGCTAGCGCTGGCATCTGCCATCGCTACGGGAAGCACCTGAGCTGGGGCAGCGGAAATAAAGAGGAAGAAGGCAGACGGGAGAGGTGAAGTGAAAGAGGTGAAGGGAGAGTTAGAAAGGATAGAGGGGAAATGTACACTATACAAGAAACCTATTTACATATTGACATATTAACATATGTGCAGGGGGTACGCGCTGGGTGATATAATTAAAGTTGAATGCAATCACACTTGCACGACACAGTGCTGCATAGTACAGCTGGAGCGAGACGTTGGCAGGGCATGTGTAATGCGAAGGCGAGATAACCGGTGGCCCTGAAGGGTAACGGAGGGGATTCCAAGAGAGGGCACGCGTAGCAGGGGGCGGCAGAAAGTTAGGTGGGCGGATGAGATTAAGAAGTTTGCTGGGACACGGTGGCTGCAGCTGGCAAATGAAGGTATTAATTGGAGAGGCATGGGAGTGGTCTTTGCCCTGCAGTGGGCGTAGTCAGGCTGATGATGATGAAGAATCTATTTATAAAGGCAGGTTGAATTTGTTTTCTGTGTCCCTTTAGCTACAGTGGGGAATTGTTTAGGAAGGAAGATATTGGTTGCTTTTTGCCATGTTTTGTGCGAAAGACGCCCGCTATTCAGCGCTCTTTGAGATTCCTTTGTCGTTTAGTGAGATGACGGCCACAGAGCGAAAGTTAGGGAGGAGAGAGAACATGCAGATTCTGTGACACGATGAAGTTTAGATAAGGCGAAGGAATGGTTTCCTTTGCTTGTAGTAAAGAAGTGAAGGCAGTCACCCAGGGAGTGAAGGATATAGCCTTAGGGATTCCGACAGTACTTGACCGAGGTAGGTGAGTTCCATGATGTTTTCGTACGTCAATTCACCCTGCGTAAAACAAAGAATTGGTTAGACAATGTAAATTTCAAATTATCGTGAAAAAACTGCTGCCTGCTAAGTCATCGCCGCAGGTGGGCAGAAATGTGCTTTTTGTCCAGACTGCAAGCAGCTTGTCTGCTTCTCACTTTCGGATGAATTGGCATTGGAACGTGTTTGGGACTCTGCTAGAAAACTAGGTCACGTGATTTATCCGTTTTAATCAAAAGAGCTTGAGAGTGGCGCCATGTGCTGGTGGGCATAATGAAAGGGTTATTTTGCAGAACTAATCTCAGTGACGCAGTTTATTTGTAATATGAGCTAGAGGCCGATAGAAAAAAGACCCACACACGGTTCCTGTTCTTCCTCCGAGCCGATGTTTTTATGCTGCACACTGAGAAGCACTCAACGCTTTTAGTTTGTTCGTTACCGGAACTTATCGTGAGTAAAGAATAGCCAATCTCCGGTGAAGAAGCCCTGTTTCGAAAACAAATCATGTATGGCCCTCCAGCTTGTTCGGTGCTCAAATCTTAAGGTGATTTCCAGATGCCTAATCAAAAAAAAAAATCTCGTAATGTTTAGCAGCGGTTTTGCTTGTTGATCCTAGTGCCTGTGGCGAAACGAATGACTGCGCTCTGACTGTTTTGAACACTCGTATTGCTTGGTACCAATGGAAGCGCTCGAAGAACTGTTATTCGTCGAAAATTTTTGCGTATGCAAAGAAATGAAAAATCTTGGTGAACCCAGACAACCACCCTTGGCCCTTCGCGCATTCTTGGTGAGAAGTGACGGCTACATATATGGAGTGGGGAAACGCACTCTTCATTCCCTTTCACGAAGCACAGGTCCGCCAGGGTAACATTTTCCAGAGACTTTTTGCCCTTGCTTCCTTCTAGCCTCCTCCTTTCGGTTTAGCTGCAGCAGCTAAGTAAACATTGCTGCTTGCTAAGTGACGTACTAAGGAAGGGCTGAGCAGTGGTAAAGAGTTAAAAAAAAACATTGAAGAACAGAATGAGTTGATTGAGTTATTGCCCCTGATTTACATATTCTTTAGCTAATAAGAGAAGACGGCAGTTTTCGATTCCTATATCGTAAGCTATACCAAAATGACAGAACATCTTCCACTATCTCACCGCTTTAAAAGATTAAAAAAAACTGTAATCGGTGGTGAAGAACTCACATCTTTCTTGATTACAGCCTGGATCTCGGCTCGAACTTTGTCCTGGATGTCCGGATGCTCGGCGAGTAAATAGGAAGTGAAGGCCAGCGGTGAAGCTACGGCGTCGATGCTACGATTGCAAAATGACGAGCGCCTCCTTAGGAAAACACATGACTGAGGCCATGCTAATCATCTTACCTAAAGCGAGTTGGGCTAGTTGGTGTTTGTGAAATAGCTCTTGCAATGTAGCAAGATTGCAACAGTCAAGCAGCGAAGGGTTTTGACTGCGCCCATAATCGAAAAGCGTAAAAATCACTTTTGCGTGATCATTGTTCTGCAGTGCTAGTTGCGATGTTGGAATCTTATGTTCCTATGTTCGTTGTATATTTCTCTCCCTCAAGTCTCATTTGAAATTTCTCGAAAATAAAAAGTAAACAAAACTCAATAAATTCAAAAGTTTCGGTAGTTTAAAGAGGTTTTTCGCCAGCTTTAACTTCAGCACGGTCGAGAGCGGCGGAGAGTAGGTTCTTCGACGACCGTCGTAAACTTTTGTTGCTGTTGCCGCAACCGAGTTGTTTATTTGTTTGCTGGCGCAAGGCACCCCAAGAAAGTGTTGCTTTTTCGCAGTATTTCGCTCTCTTCCTGACTGCCGGATGGCCGTCACCGGCAGGTTACAAAATTCTCTACTAGCATTTCTCTGAAGCTCACAGATGAATTTGGCATGGTTCATACTGTACAGCATATCGCATCTAGATACCTTAGTGCCACGTTTGCACAAACTGGTATTCATTACAATGCGCCTTAACCGAAAGAAGTTAAAGATGTGGGCATGCCTGGGACAGGGATGAAATGTATCTATATGGGGCGCAGGAAAGAGACACGACATCAGTAGGAAGCGCTGTGCTCTGATTGGCTTATGATGTTAAGAGCGCTGGGCTCTCATTGGTTGAGACATGAGGTGTTCTTATTAAGCGAGAGTAAATTTAAGCTTAAAGGTGCACTGAAGAGGAATCTGAACTCGTCTTTTTCCCGCGGGAACTCGATCTACACGTTCCCAGCATTCTTAGAAACCGCGACTTATTGCCCTGTGGGGCCGATTTCCCTAATTAAATTGAATTAACGTCCGGCTCCCGCCTTTTTTTTTTAATTCTCCCTCGTACGATGGGCGGAGTCGACCAACGCGTTGAGTGCCTTTCAGCCAGTCCCGCGGCGGCTTGCCGCTCTGCCATCGGCGGAGTAATACGTAGTAGTCCGCAGTATCAAATAGTCCGCGCGTATTTTTATTTCTGCGGGCTTACTTTGCGGCTGTATTATCTGCGAATGAAACTATTTATTCACGGAAACCTAAAAAACTAAATAAGGCGAAAGCAAAGCCTCCACGGAGCTGGCTGCAAGGCACTCCACGCGTTGGTCAACTCCGCCCACCGTACGAGGGAGAATTAAAAACAAAAGGCGGGAGCGGGACGTTAATTCGATTTAATTAGGAAAATCAGCCACACCGGGCAATAACTCGAAGTTTCTAAGAATGCTCAGAACGTGTAGATCGAGTTCCCGCGGCAAAAAGACAAGTTCAGATTCCTCTTCAGTGCACCTTTAAAGCCACTGGAAAACAAGAATTCAGACAACTTCTCCATGAAAATCAGGGCTTCAGGTCCCCTAAAACAATCGATTTTATTTTCAGTAAACTGGAGTTAAGCCGAAAAGCCCATTGGCTTTCGGCTTGTGCCTAGGCCGGAGAACTAAAATGAAAGCGGACATTCCTGACCAAATTTACCCTCCTGCTTTACAGCCTTATGTCCGGCATGCTCGAAGGTTACTTAGCGTTTTTCTGAATGAAGTGTGCTTTTTTTCGCAGAATGTAGCCGCTATGCGTCAGCTCGAAAAGCGATATTAAAAACAATGGGCATACCTTGAAATAGACCTTGTTTAAGTAACTGTGGCGTAGCAGTAAGGCGCACTTGACGGATCGACTGACAAAATCGCCTCGTTTCGTGGCGTAAAAAAGTCAGTCTCTAAAAAAAAACAGCGTTCGACACCTAAATAAAAATTTGTCTTACCTAGCAATTACAAAGATGCAGGTGTTGGATGCCGTTCTCAGAGCAAGCGGGTGCGACGTGAGGGTTTTGGATAACTGTCGACCTGCCGAGCGAAGGTAACATCTTGTGAAATGGGCTCCGTGAAGCCCATACCTAACAATTCTGGACAAAAGCATTTTTGAGTGGAAAACCTTTTATGAACGCGATTTTTTTTTCATATAATGTAAGATTTGTCTATAACAATCAATATAGCAGCAGATCACCAGACAGCAGTCTTGTAATTATTTTTTCTATTAACGTTTCTGCTATCGTCAAAAGCGTTCCCATTCGCTTTCTATGGCAGTCTCAACTGTTTGATGCGATCGATGTAAACACTTTAAAATAAAGATTTTGCTACGCATCACAAGGATGAACCATTACCTTTAATATTTCGATAAGAGCACCTAAAAATTTTCAATTTTGAAAACTTTGGTTCCAGACTGTTGGACATGTTGCGAAGTGATGAAATATCGGCGGAATAAACGACTACGTGTTCTAGATTCCTGCATCACAGATATCAGTTAAGCGAAATATGTTGTAGGTGATATATGTAGCTTTTCTGTACTTTAGAGAACATAGACCTTGACTGTAGGCGCCGAAATGTGCTTCTTTCATACCGCAGTGAGCCCTGTCCCATATTTGTTCGACTTAAGATACCCATCGCATTTATATTAGAATGTTTTCAATAAGACGAATTGAATGGACTTATGATTCTGATTTGTCTTGAGAAGGTATTGCAATAACTTTCTCAGTGCTGCGCGCCGTAGCCTCCTCAAAATCTCGCTCAAATTGGGATTGCTGCATTCGGAGTTTTTCGCGCTCTCGATGAATAAATCGAGGATCATTTTGTACTCTGGTATATGCGTACTGCTCCGAGAGGCTAAGTTCACATCAGTACGATAATAAGTCCACCTGAGAAGCCCTTATCCAAGCTGAATTAATTTAATTCACTGATGCTTTCAAGAAATACAAATAAGTGGCCAGCGAAAACACTGCACGAATCAACCGGGCTTTTCTGTTGCGCCAGATGCGTGGAGATGCGCAAAAATTCGCCACTAAAGTGAAATACACGACTGAACACTTATGACTGCCTGGTGGCACTGCGGTCTCATTTTGAATCTACTCACAAATACTCGTTACAATGTTACGAATGGACGCGCAATAACTGAAAGCCGCGGACTAAGGTTCACCTCATAAGTACCACAATTCCTAATTATCCACGTTGATTTGTATCTTTCGTCTCATTTCTCTTCCCCAAGTTATGCACAGAGGAGAGCTCCGTGCTCCTTTGTTGAGAATGGGCGCTTTAGTCGGGGCCTGTATAGTGTGCTCTGACTCTGCGACTGTGACCTTGACTGTATTGTGACTGGTTTTTCTTGGGTCGTGTCGATTGTGTTTTAACTTCTCTGACTTTCGTCGTGGCCTGCACTCTGTGCTTTGTCTTGATTGTTGCTGACACTATGACTATACTGTGACATTGGTTTTCTCATTTTTTTCCTTTCGGTGACTGCACGCTGTGCTGTGTGTGTCTGTCTTTGACTGTGACTTTGACTGCGATGTGCCTTTTGTTTCCTCTTCTTTTAAGATCTGTTTTCGACGGCTTTAATTTTCAGTTTAATTTTTCCTTTGGAGTATTCCTCTTTTTCATTTATCTCGAATCGGCGTGAACCCTGGCAAAGAGGCGCTGATCCAGGATCCCTCTCTCTACTTTTTTATGTTGCTTTTTTCACACTTGATGAAAGCTTCAATAAAGGGCATTTTCAATTTATTGTTTATGGAGAATTATTATTTCAATTTCTGGAGAAAAAAGCATGAAGTATTTACCAATCTGACACATGTGACACTCAGGGACTTTCACGAACATGATATAGTTATATTCTTCAATAAAACGCGTTCGATGCGTAAACCGAGCACACGTTTCTTTTTCGGAGGTGCTTCGAGAGCGTGCGTAATAACGAAGTTATTGATTATTGAAACATACTAATCGACGGAACTTGTGACTTATTCCCATTGCTCTATGTGTTTGAGCTCACTTTTGCCAAACCTTGCGCCCCAGTTTCTCTCTCCTCGCCCTTTTTCGCTTACTGGCCAGTGGGAGAGAGGTTTGCCGATTTGCCCACATCACCTGTGACGTGTGAGGTCTCGATTTAAATTAATATTTGCCGTTCGCCTAAAGGAATACCTAGCGGATACAGGTTCAATATACATTTTTTGAAGCGAAAAGCTTCACTACGCCGGTCAGAGCCGAGCGTCGCGTGAGCCGGACTGGTGAGTTATGCGCATGCGCAAAACCGAGTGACGTCACGCGCCGCGCAGGTGGTCGCTCCTCGCCGCTGCCGCCGCCGACTCCGTCGCCTGAGCTTTCCGCGCAGCCGCGCGCTACTGCGCATGGGCGTCGCCTCCTCGCTGTCGCTACAACTGCGCGCTTCGCCTCCTAGCCCACCGTTTGACCTTTCGTTGCAGCCGCGTGTTGACCGCGTCGCAGCCGGCAACCCTCCTCTTCGCATTCCTGCGGGCAGTTTTAATCGCGTCGATTTCCGTCTCCTCCTCCGCCTCCGTACAGGCAGTGTGTGAACGGCGGAGCGCCTGCACCGTTATCGTGGTGCTCCCAGTGCATTGTGCGCGAACTGCGACAGTCATGACGTTAAACCAAGCATAACTGAAGCTTTTCGCTTTTATATCCACGCTTAACCAGAGCTAAGCCACTGCCTAATTTTTTTTTCAAGTGGAGCCTTACAATCTGACTAGAAGTAGTTATTTTTGTTGGCGTTTCCTGTTTTGGATACCATTGTTATAAAAAGAAAGCGATGATTTCAGAACGAACGTAATTTGATTTTCAAATGAAAAGAGGTACAGTGATACTTGCCTTCATTTTTTCCGTTTCCGCTGGCCTCGTCCCGTTCAGAGTTCAGCAGCAACTGAAGCACATCTTCCTTTTGGGGCTGTTTGAAAGGAGTGGGGTAGAGAATTTAAACGCCATGTGCTTTGGGGATGTATGTTTTGCCTACGCATTAAGAGAGGTTGTCATGAGAGGTTGTCAAGGGAGCCTTCATTTACTATACAGTTTGAAACAATTTGTGGGGTGCTTTGTGTGACATCTATGATGCTGCTCTCAGCCTTTGGTATTGTTCATGTTCTGTGTTTTTACTCTTAACAGAACACTGAAAAGTTCGGGCATGAACTTTTTGACGTACTTGTGTTTGCACGACAGAAAGCAAAGGAAAATAGAAATCAGAGAAATGCCTGACCCCTGCAAAATTGAAATAAAAAGGTCCTGCCAACATAACTTCTATGTCTATGGCAATATAAGATTGATTACGGTTGCGCGGATTCGATTCAAGCTGGAATCCGGTGACGAGGCCCTAAACAAAGAAAAAACAAACTTCCGTTGCATGCATTGTAAAAAAATATATTTGATCACACGTATCACATCGGACAATCACCATTACATGAAGTCTCCAGCTTTAAATACGTAGGCTCTACATTAACTAAGAATCTCTCCTGGAATTCGCATGTGGAAAAAGTCTGCTCGTCCGGCTTTCGTAAACTATTTTTCACGAAATAAACTTTCCAAAGGTGCGCTCGGGTTCAACTGTATAACTCACTAAGCGGGCCTAAGCTCAAATACGCATGCGTGGTATGGGATCCTAATACTAAAAACAATATTAATAAATTTGAAAGAATCCAAAGAAAAGCCATGACATTCATTTGTTTTAAATTTTCAACGTTTCATTCTCCGACGAAATCTAACTGTATTCAACCTCATGAGGCAAGAAAAAATGTTCGACGAGAATTTGTTTTCTTGCTCATAAGTAACAAATTGGCGCTTGGCCCTGGGCCGTACTTATAACACTTTTAGCTACACGCATGACACGTCACTATCATCCCGGTTCACTTACACTGTACTTAGCTAGAACTGACACATTTAAATTTTCCTTTTTCCTGCGTACCATAAGCGAGTGTAGTTAGCCGACACATTTACTGTCAGCGCATAGTCATACTACATGTTTTCTTTTTTAGTTGCTCTTTTTACTTGCTGCCCTTGGATCTGTAATATTTACATCTGCATTTGCTCTGCTTCGATCTGTAACAGGACCGGCAGTATGAAATAAATAAAAAACAAACACTGTTACTCACGTCTGGATTTGCTCTGCGGTGATTAATGATGGGTGTCATCCTTTCCATCATCTCGTCGGATGGAAGCTGCGTGAACACTGACCTCACACCGAGGAGAGCCTTGTGCAGTAGTGGACTGTCCGGAAGAAGGTCTGGAAAGAGAGAAAGCTTGAGCGTTGATTTCCACGTGGAGTTTGCTACCTGTGCGTTAAATATTGGCACCTATCGAGTGGAATCACATGGAGGTATAAGGGTTGGAAACCGGAAACTCCGGATCAGTAGCCGAGCACCCTCAGCCACCGCGGCATTTTCACGATGCAGCAAAATTGCACCCATGGCTTTCTGACAGCAGCTTCACGTTTACACTGTTTCTACAGAACACGTCTTAATTTCGTTCTCATACCCAACAATGCTGCACAAAAGCATTTTCGAGCGGGAAACAGTTTATGAAGGCAGTTTTTTTAATATCAGGTAAGATTGCACTGTAACAATACATATATATGCGAATGGCGCTACGGCAGTCTTACATTTTTTTTTATTACCGTTTTCCCTATCATCAAAAGTGTTCTCCATTGGCTTTATATGGCAGTTGTAACTACCTGATGCGATGATTGATGGAAAAACTCAAAAAGAAAGATTTTGATACATATCAGAAGAATGTACCATTACGTTCAACATTGCCACAAGAGTATCGTACAATTTTTTAATTTTCAAAAATTTTGTTCGAGAATTTTGGACATGAGAAAACACATGCATGTGGAAGAGCCGCGATACAGCTGTAAAAAGCAGTGTTTGGGAAAAAATTCGTTTTAGAAGAAGCAAAATGGCGCAATAATTGTCTCAAATCTCGGCGGACACCTGAACCGCGCCGTAAGGGAAGGGAGTAGGGTGGGAGTGAAAGAAGAAAGAGAGAAAGAGGTGCCGTAGTGGAGGTCTCTGGAGTAATTTCGGCCACCTGGGGCTCTTCAACGCGCACCGACATCGCACAGCACACGGGTGCCTTTGCGTTTCGCCTCCATCGAAGCGTGGCTGCCGCGGCCGGGTTCGAACTCAGGAACTCCGACTTAGTAACCGAACGTCCAAACCCCTCAGCCACCGCGGCGGGTACGCAATATTTGGGCATAGTCGGTATTGCTTCAACTTGAACTCTGATGGGGGATAGTTGATAAAATTTTGACGTGCTAATGAATGCGGCAGAGATTTTTGTTTTCATGCCGCCCTATATTGCAGAGCGCAAATGGCTCGCAAAACCTTCATTTGCATGTTTGAATTTTGAAACGCATTTCCAGGAAATATCTGTTCCATCAAATGACTTTTAGCTAATCTGGCTCGTGAAACCTCATACTTCCTGCGAAGCTTCGTGACTAGGAAAAAAAAAACACTAAAGGAGTCTGGTTCTAGTGAGATATTGAGGACCAGGGGCAAGAGAGGCAGCTTAACGGAGTCTGCATTGACCAGTAAATTTCTCCCGGTAGCCTATATTCAAGCACAGGAACGACTGGCCGCTTTCATCCCGCCGGGCTGGCGACGCGAGGGAGGCCAGCATACGGAGAGCTAGGGTTTTTCGGCGCTGGACCATCTGACTCGGGCGCCTGTAACAGTCAGTACTGCTTGTAGTTCCCTCTTTCCCAAGCGCAAGCAGGCGCTGAACATTTTCATTAAAAACTCGTAAACTTCTGTTTAGAATTTTTTTTTCATTCTTTTTCTTTTTTCGGTTCGGCTCCGTTTGTATACTTTTGTTTTCTTTACTGTACAGTCCGCTACGTGCTCGAGGTCTGAGATCAGGTGGAGTAGAAACATGAGACAAAATTTCTAAAGTCACGACAGAAATTTCTTCTAGTCGTTTAAGACTCGAGCTCGTAGCAACAGCGCCCTTTTTAGTATTCGCTGGTTGTTTGTCGTAATTGCAGAACTGACGAATTCACGATGAAAAGACTTGCTAATTGCTGCATATACTACTCTCGCTACGAAGCACCGGCTTGATCAGTTTCTGGCGGCGCATCACTTCTCTTGGGTTCTATAATCACGTCCTGATCGAGATGAATATCTTTACTATAATAATTATTAATTTGAGCAGCAAGCTACTTACACTAAGTGCGGGTTTAAAAGAAACCCAGGTGGCCTAAGTTAATTCGAATTATTTTCCATAGCGTGCATAGCTTAAGTGTCGCTAAGGGGCGTTAATAAACTCCACATACCAATAGAAGCCACCGCGGCGGCATGTGTCCTTATTGATAGGTGGCGTTGAACGTCCTGAAGCGGCATATAAGCCACAGTGTCCCAAATAGCTTATGCGTCACCTCAAGACGTTAAACGCCCCATATCAATCCATGCACATGCTCACCTGAAAGACGAGGGTTCGATCCCGGCCGCGGCGGTCGAATTTCGATGGAGGCGAAATTCTAGAGGCCCGTGTACTGTGCGATGTCAGTGCACGTCAAATAACCCTAGGTGGTCGAAATTTCAGCAGTCCCTCATAGCCGGAGTTGCTCTGGGACTTTAAGCCCCCATTAACCTAAACCAATACAATCACAAGCTTGAAAAATACGAAAAAAAAAGCAACGCGAAAAACTTCCGCTCTCAAACGAGACGGATGACAGCACCCTCTATTGGCATGTCCTTTTTTACAAGCTCCTTTAGTGTATTGTCAGGCACCGGGCAACAAATCTTTATTAGCCCCTTTCTAGCTAGTTCTACGTGAATAACAGTTGCGAACTGGAGCCAGCCTTCAAAATCTTCGCCTGCAGCAGCTCTTCGTACAAGATTATGTTTTAATCTAGTTTTTTCTTAATGAGAGTAATTCTCATTTAACAAGACAGAATTGTTGCAAAACTCATGAAGGAAGTGCTCCCACTTTCATGTGTGCATTTGTTGAACTTTACTGACGAAGCAAACAAATGCGCGTAGAAGGGGGGAGGGGATTTAAGTGGTTTAATAAAAAGATTATTTTCTCATGAGCGGCAAACGCTCTGCCATTACCAACCCGTCTTCCATTTTCATAGATCTGCAATTTTGTACTTTTAGCTTCTCCGACTTGTGAGGGCGCAATGTTTTGAGCATATCAAAGAATAAGAAAATAAACGGATCGCTCTTCGTGCGCAAAGCCAACGTAGCATTTCTGTAGAGCTTCTATACTGCGCGCTTCTCAGCGAAGAAAACTCCACTGTTCTGTACCAGCTAGGCTTCAGAGATGACCACTGCAAAAATGGTCCATAGACTGTCGGTAGACTTGATGTAGACTCTGTTGCTTTCCCATAGATATTCCCATTTGTCGTTTCATAGTCTATAGACTGTCTATAGAAAAATGTCTGCTAAAAGTATGTGGCCATAAATCTACTGATTTTCTGTAGACCGTCTATGGGACGATGTATTGCCTATAGGCTATAGTCTATAGGATTTCTCTCTACAAAGTCTATAGACTTTATAAGACACAAAGGTATGGACTGTCTATAGACTATCTGAAGGAATTTTTATGAGGGGATGGTTGCGAGAAAGCTTCGCCCCTACATCTCGCAAGTTTCTTGCATTTGCTAATGGATTTACGAGAGCGAGGTGACGGTGTCTAGCCTTCTGAAGTAGTCTGTTGAGCTGGCGCGAATAACAGAATTGTGCACTTGCGAAAAAGCAATACGACTGTTATAGACAGCAGACCTCTCATTAAATGAAGATGCGAACAGTAATAGTTAGAAGTTTACTTGTTGAAAGTTAATCAGCCTACTATCAGTGCATCTTAAGTGTATTTGAATGCAACATACCGCTGGCAGCGCTATGCCGAAAAAAGCGTTCTTGTCGCTCAGCAACCAATTAAAATTGGTTACAGTGTTAGTGAAAACCTTTACGCCAGCCAGATGGCCACAAGTGCGTGATGGAATAATCATTGCACCGCATCACGTGCGGTTACAGTTGCTGCAATAACATTCGCAGGCCCCACAATACGACGCCTACTCAGTCGGGAGGCAGCTTTATAAATTCTGAGAGGCAAAAGATATGTCCATGCGCGCCAGATGTTCGCAGGATACAACAGACTGCATCCAGCTTTCATATAACCCCGTGATTTCGACTGATGTTTTTATTTTATCGTTTTATTTGCGTGTGGTTTCACAAGCCTTTGGCGTCCTTTTTGTGGGAAATTCAGCTGGTTTCACAAGAGCGGCGTCGCTGTGCTGCTGTCGTCCTGCTCTGTCGGAATAAGCAAGCTCCGAGTCCATATGCCGCCGAAATAGAACCCTGCCCTAATGATCAGGAATATGAATGTGAGAATATTGCAAATTTTTTCCACAGCGAGTCGAATACTCCAAAACAGTCGATCATTAAACATTGCATTATTGAAATTAACCTGGAGAAATAGAATCCTTTCTGAACTTTTCGAATTGTTTGACAATAATTGACATGAAGGTCGAATAAAGCACGCCGGAATATTTTTCGACAGGCTCAGGATTGGTCAACGCGGCAGGTTCAAATCCAGATTTATCTAATTCCGCTTTCATGCCACACACGTCTTGCTTTAAAGTTCGTCCTGCGCTAGCATCGAGTAAAGAGTGCCATAGAAAATCAATGGGCTGTGTTTTTGACAGCAATTGAGGTAACTATGGAATATTGTAAAATGCTGTTATGAACATATTGATTCGCGAAATCGTGCATTTAAAATTGGTCCGGTGTTCGCACCGATCATCTAAGCCGGCCGTAGACACCCAATGAGGTGCACCTTTGTAAATAAATACAGGAAACTACCAACGTCGCAGAGGGGGGGGGTGGGGGGGGGGGGGGGGGGGGGGGGAGGGGGGGCAAGCACTTGTATATTGATTGTTATCCTTCAATCTTATGGTTTCCGAAAACATTTCGTTCAATAACGACTTACCGTTGAGAAAAAGCGCTGGTCCAGAATTTCTCGGTACGTCAGAAGCCATGGCTTAAATTCGCGTCTTTCTCATCAATTTCGATATGGCGCTACAGCCTCCTAGCTGTCGTCATCAGTAGCAGATGGTAATTTTCCAGCGTGCCTGACATGACGGTTATATCTTGATTGGTTCATTGGTTTGTTGGGGCTTAACGTCCAAAAGAAACGCAGGCTATGAGGGACGCAAATGTCGTCCACCTGGGGCTCTTTAACGTACACTGACATCGCACAGAACACGGGCCTTTAGAATTTCGTCTTTATCGAAATTCGGCCGCAGCGGCAGGGATCGAACCCGCGTCTTTCGGGTCAGCAGCCGAGCGCCGTAACCACTGAGCCACCGCGGCGCGGCGGTTATATCTTGAATACACCAGCATCATATTGCGCGTCCTGCCGCGGAGGTCAGTGAAGATTCTTTCATCAGCTACAGCTTTAATGTCATGACTTTTAGCGATATCGCAATTCTCTTCGCTATATCGCATGAATATATACGAATATAGAAAATACGAACTGATATATTCGATACACGTTCGGTATGGTTCTTTTGCTGTTCGAGTCGCATTAAATTATGTTTCTCACTACGCCATTTGTATCCGATTCAGTTGTAAAACTACCCTATTTGTATTAGATTATGTTTTTGAAAAAGTGCTATTCGCAACCTCCTATACCTGAGTACTTATTCTTACATGGACTGGACCGTTCAGACGGCATTTAGCCAGTGGTTGTTTCGGAAAAGAGAATAAAAATCTGGCAAGTCAACACGTTTTTATTCTAAAAGAAACATCGCTAACTACAGTATTTCACTCCTGGTCAGGAAGGTAATTTTATGGTAACCCCAAAACAATATTTCCTGTAGAGATTTCGCTCACTTAATCGAGGCACTAAACGCTTATAGCCTGCATTGATGTTTTTGCCGAATGAAGTGAAATTAGTTAACAGTGCCGTGTGTACGCCTTTGTTCTTTCTATACTGTGGTCTGTTATGTTTATACACTGAGGCAGTTACCGGCTGCCAGCTGTTTCTTATCGTAGCTGTGGGCGTCGCTCTGACAGAGATAGCCTTATGCTGCTTTTTCATAGGCCTTCACTTGCTGCAGGCTGCTTGCAGCCTATACGTATATGGCGCAGGGCAGCCACATACAGCCGCGCTCAATCTGCTGGTTTGTTAGTCGCTATAGAAAATTTCATTTCAGTGGCCTGGTGTAGCCAACTGCTGTCTTTGACGTTATCCCTTAACATACGTATTTTCGCTTGCGATCTCTGCCTTTTTATTTTTTCACCACGCCTGCTTTCTTTTGCAATTTCGCAATCAATGGACCGGATATTAACGTACGTATTAGTAAAATCCTGAACATGATGTTAAGAAATGGAAATCAAACAGTGGTGAAATTCGTTAAAGTACTATAGACACGAAACATTTCCTTGCGTGTTTTTTTCTTATATCAAATGTGGAGGCGACATTCTGGAGGCCCGTGTACTGTGCGATGTCAGTGCACGTTAAAGAACCCCAGGTGGTCGAAATTTCCGGAGCCCTCAACTACGGCGTCTCTCATAGCCTGAGTCGCATCGGGACGTCAAACCCCCTTGTAAACCATAAACTATGCATCTTATTTCAAACGAAGCGTTAGACATTAATACACACGGATCATCCCGTGATATTCACTTACAAATGCTAAATAGTTTGTAATTGAATTTCTTCTTGACGCTGTTTTGGTTTTGGTTTTTTGAACCCAACGTTAGCTGAGGCATGTAGTTGGTCTTAAGGGTCACGTGAGGCAAGTAAAAAAGGGCAATATAACTCGTGATACGTCGTTTTTTGCCGTTCCAGCTCTTGAAGCAGGCTTGTTTAAGTGTAGCTAGTTTTTTAAAACTAGTACCAGCGTTTATATTGCCGTTTCCATCCTGCATCACGTGACTTAAAGTACGACTACACGTCATGCCATGGTTCGCTTGATAAAACGAAAACAGCACGAGAGAAAAAATTCAATTCAAAATTATTTAGTGGTCCTAAGAGACTACCACGCGGTGATCAATGTATTCATGATTTAGAAGATAAAAGACGCAAATTAAATTAGGTGTCTATAGTTCTTTACACCACGAGCGCAGGAAGTCGGCACAAACGCTTCTAATTGGCACGGTCTTCACCACCCACCGCGTAGCGTTGAACAGTAAAAAGAAACGTGGGAATTTCGAATGTTCGGTACATCCTATTGCTTTCCTACGGCCCGCAGAAAGAGCTGATGTGTGCAGAGAAAGCATTTATTTGAGATGACATTTGAGCTGTATCCGAGGCAATACCCTGGCGTTCTCTGTCATGAAATTAAATGTTGGTTCGATAGAGTTACATGACGTTATCAAGTTCACTTGACCCCAAGAAACCGATCACATGATGGCGCCAAATTTCAAAATCCGTCACCACCGCAGGAGCTACTAGAGAGGGCGAGCGTAGCAGGCGCGTCTAGTGTCACGTGGGCGGAGGTCGTAATAAAATTCTTTAGGGCCGCGAGTAGGTTTAGAACCCGCGGCGGCGTGGACAGATCAGTTTCGCCGGCCATGCATTAGGCTCCTACGCTATTACCGCAGCCGCATATTCGGTGTGTTTAACTGCCAATCCCTCGTGATCTGCTTTGGATGTCGTTGTCTTCATCAACTTCCATCCCCGCCAATAGATTCTGGGCACACCACTACCACATTGCCCTCTTAAGCCTAGTTAAGTGGGCCCATAACTGTTATTGGCCAAGTTTTCCGGAAAATAGGAAGAGTCAACCATGATAATCATTATGCTTGCATAGGATGTATCGGGGCCCCATAGTTTTCTTAAAGTTAAATATTCGTAATATTCGAATTTAGTTACTCGGTATTCGCTAGTGACGGCCGAAAGATGGCGCTCGTTGCTGAAGTCCAGGTAGGCTGGGTAGAACTAAGCATGCGTAAATTGAGTTTCCCTACATTGGCGAAATGCAGAATGGCATACGGCCACATTCATACACGAGTGAAGCAGCTACTGCTTTAGCGCGGTATGCGTAATCAGAGATGAAATTCGAACACTGATGAAGTTTGGCGTCGTGTGCCTCTTCGGAGCTGGACTGGAACGGCGCGTTTGAACGCACTGGTAGTCTGCTTTTGTTGCTCAGTTTAGGTAAGCTATCTATAGTCAGATATAACTCAAGAAAGAATCAGCAGATACCCCTCAAAGGAGATCCCCCAGCCAGTGTGGTCGACCGATTGCCATGAAGCCGCAGTTAAACCGATTAAGCCGTTATTATTCTTCTTTCAGCTACCACCCCATGCGATTTCTCGATAGCAGGTCAAAGGGGATTGACCACGACGTCATGAGAATCTGTCTACGCGACTGGCTGGAGAGCCTCCCGTGAAGAGGATTTGCCGCTTCGTTCACACTGAACAGAAAGAAGTGGAAAGGGAGTGAGCGTACTCCCTTTTATACAAGGGAGTGCGGACGAGACAGCATACTTCCTTTTATGCGTAGCATATTGCAATCACTCAGTTCAGCCCTTGGGCGCGGCCGGGCAGCCACCAAACCACGTGACGTGACGTCACGACAGCCGGAGGAAAAACCGTAGGTAAAGATGATGGCGATTCTTGGTGAGAATTGCAAACACAGTAAAAAAAAACAAAGAAAAAACAAAGAAAAAAACAAAAAAAAACAGAAACGGACGGCTGAGCATGATGGCGGTTGCCACCGCCCAGTTTTAAAGGGGGCGCTCCTATCCATCCATCCATCCATCCATACGTCACGGAGGAAAAGCTGGTGAGAAAATCGAGTGCCGCCAAGCAATACCTCGCGCAAAAAGACTGCGCAATATGCAACGCATTCTTGGCTTAACCAAGCTAAGCCTGGGCGGTTTTTTACTCCCATATAGGGATATTTGTGTTTAGAGTGTTCTTGAATACTCTCCGACTACACCCACCTACCAAGGAGCGCCATTGGATGTCTCCCAACTTCCCTCTATACTTTAAGAGCGTACGTTGTTGGGCTAGTCGGTCAATCATGGTGAATACAAGGGGGGGTACTGCGCACAAAAAGACAAGGACAAGAAGATAACACAACAAGCGCAGACTCGCGACTAACTTTATTTGAAAACACGACACTCCTTTTATAGTTTCAAAACTGTCACATCACACACATGATGAAACCAAAAACCTGTCTTCATTGTGATACAGTTTGATAGAAGGGTCACTTACGCAATCTTTATCCTTCTGTTTGATGCAAAACGCCTCCGCCAACTCACGCGCCACCTGGTCACGGCTCCTCCTCAAAACTTTTGTATCTGTCAGCAAAGGCAGGCAAGGGTTATTGCGCGTAGCATCCGGGCATGCGACACAATGCAGGGGTAAATTCGACCCTGTCCCTGATTTCATGGAAAGCTGGTGTTCTCTTAAGCGCTCATTCAGACATCGGCCTGTCTGACCGATGTATACCCTGCCACAGGTGAGGGGAATCTGGTAAACGACACCAGTCTGGCACCTGACAATACGAGTGGCATGACGCTTCTCGCAGTCCGCTCTCCTCTTCCCTCCGGACATGACCTGAGGGCACAATGAGGCCAACTTGCATGGGGCGGTAAAAACTACCGGCACGCCGTACCGTTTCGCCACGTTCTTCAAGTTGTGGGAAATTCTGTGAATATACGGTAGAACCGCTGGCCTCATTTCCTTAGAACGGCCACTATCCCGGCACGTCCTATTTTTCAGTTTGCGCAGAAGCTTCTCTGCCATTGCAACAATGATTGAAGCAGGAAAACCAGCCTTCGTCATCCTAATTACCTGATTATTGAGGCTCTCGTGCACCAGGTGAGCGCAAGACTTAGACAAGGCGCCCTGCAGGCAATAGGTTCCGATAGCCCGTTTAACATTCTTGGAATGTGCTGACCTGAACGGCAACAGGTCTTTCCGTGCACGTGGTAAGTACACCCAGCAAACGTGATCTGGTGTTAAAGTCAGGTTAATATCTAAAAACTGTAGCTTGTCATGTTCCGGTAACTCGTGAGTAAAAGTTAGACCCTTCCCATGTCGTCTGAAAATCGATAACAATTCTTCCACAATCACAGTGTGCGTCGCCCAGGTCGATCTTTAAGAAACACTAAATAGTCATCAACATACCTAAATATTTTCAGAGTAGTCTCATCGTCAAAAAAACGCACCAGATCACGGTCAATGCTGGACAAGAAGATGTCAGCTAGTACAGGTGCCACACAGGAACCAATGCAAATTCCTTTGCGCTGAACAAGGAACTGATCGTTAAAAGATACAAAGGTAGAACCAAGATAAAACTCAAGTAAAGACATAAAATTGTTCAGCGTTATACCGCAGGCATTCTGAAAAGCTATTACACCCCTATCTTCAATACAAGACCTGACAGCGCAAAACAGGGCATCGTGGGGTATTGAAAAGAACAGGTTTTCAACGTCAATTGAAAAGGCGTAGCCTACAGGCGGAGCATCCTGTAGGTAGGCGACAATATCATCCGAGTTCCTAGTTAAGAATGGGTCTTCCACTACCACCAATTTCAGACACTTTTGAATAAACACACTTACTTCACGCTGCCAACTACCTTTTTCACTTACTATGCACCTAAAGGGCTTGTCAACCTTATGTGTTTTTACAGTGAAAAACAGTTCTAAGCTATCGCGCTTGGAGTTAATAACTGCTCTCGACAATTTATCTAAAGCAAGGTCCTTGCACAGCACAGAAGCTTGGGTCTTTACCTTTGACGGTTTCACCTTCTTCCGAACAAAGTTCTTCTCGACTGCTTGAGCAGCTTTTTCACCAAACATCCCCGAAGGCAGGACGACGAAGCCTCCCTCTTTATCAGCTTGCAGAAGGGCCAAGCCGTTGTCTTTGAAGAAAGAGACAACTTCTTTTACTGATGTCTTGAGGCGTGAAGTGCTCCCACTCGCAGACCTCCGAGGCTTAGCAGCAGTCCGTAGAAGGCTGTCAACACCATCTAGTAGGCACCGCTCCTGGTCCTCATCAGATGCCTTCCGCGCCAGCTGCCGGTTCAATGAAAGAAGCTCGTGCGCAGGCACACTAGGCTCAGTGCTAAACTTCGGTCCTTTCTTCAGCACCTCAACAATTCCACTCGGTAACTCGGCATCGCCCAGTACTGACACGGAACCACCGTTATCCTTGGATCTTGGCCTATCTTTGGGAAGACGTAGTAGGAGACATTTCCACCAGAAATCCACTGCCTGGGCTGTCTGACGTCGTAAGGCCCGTAGCCTTACTTCTCCTACCCATTCGGGGTTTGTCCGGAACGCGAGCAGACGCAACCAGTCGTATAGGAGTCTGATCTGACGCCAAAGTTCAGATCTTAGAATTTTGCACACGCGTCTAACATGTCCCGCAGACGGCACCATGTACCCGAACAGAGCGATGAATTCCGAAGGCACCAGGCCTCTCTTCAGACAGAAACCTAAAAACCTTGTGCGACAGGTCGCAGCTACAATGGCGCTAATGGAGCACTTCACGCCTCAAGACATCAGTAAAAGAAGTTGTCTCTTTCTTCAAAGACAACGGCTTGGCCCTTCTGCAAGCTGATAAAGAGGGAGGCTTCGTCGTCCTGCCTTCGGGGATGTTTGGTGAAAAAGCTGCTCAAGCAGTCGAGAAGAACTTTGTTCGGAAGAAGGTGAAACCGTCAAAGGTAAAGACCCAAGCTTCTGTGCTGTGCAAGGACCTTGCTTTAGATAAATTGTCGAGAGCAGTTATTAACTCCAAGCGCGATAGCTTAGAACTGTTTTTCACTGTAAAAACACATAAGGTTGACAAGCCCTTTAGGTGCATAGTAAGTGAAAAAGGTACTTGGCAGCGTGAAGTAAGTCTGTTTATTCAAAAGTGTCTGAAATTGGTGGTAGTGGAAGACCCATTCTTAACTAGGAACTCGGATGATATTGTCGCCTACCTACAGGATGCTCCGCCTGTAGGCTACGCCTTTTCAATTGACGTTGAAAACCTGTTCTTTTCAATACCCCACGATGCCCTGTTTTGCGCTGTCAGGTCTTGTATTGAAGATAGGGGTGTAATAGCTTTTCAGAATGCCTGCGGTATAACGCTGAACAATTTTATGTCTTTACTTGAGTTTTATCTTGGTTCTACCTTTGTATCTTTTAACGATCAGGTCCTTGTTCAGCGCAAAGGAATTTGCATTGGTTCCTGTGTGGCACCTGTACTAGCTGACATCTTCTTGTCCAGCATTGACCGTGATCTGGTGCGTTTTTTTGACGATGAGACTACTCTGAAAATATTTAGGTATGTTGATGACTATTTAGTGTTTCTTAAAGATCGACCTGGCGCGACGCACACTGTGATTGTGGAAGAATTGTTATCGATTTTCAGACGACATGGGAAGGGTCTAACCTTTACTCACGAGTTACCGGAACATGACAAGCTACAGTTTTTAGATATTAACCTGACTTTAACACCAGATCACGTTTGCTGGGTGTACTTACCACGTGCACGGAAAGACCTGTTGCCGTTCAGGTCAGCACATTCCAAGAATGTTAAACGGGCTATCGGAACCTATTGCCTGCAGGGCGCCTTGTCTAAGTCTTGCGCTCACCTGGTGCACGAGAGCCTCAATAATCAGGTAATTAGGATGACGAAGGCAGGTTTTCCTGCTTCAATCATTGTTGCAATGGCAGAGAAGCTTCTGCGCAAACTGAAAAATAAGACGTGCCGGGATAGTGGCCGTTCTAAGGAAATGAGGCCAGCGGTTCTACCGTATATTCACAGAATTTCCCACAACTTGAAGAACGTGGCGAAACGGTACGGCGTGCCGGTAGTTTTTACCGCCCCATGCAAGTTGGCCTCATTGTGCCCTCAGGTCATGTCCAGAGGGAAGAGGAGAGCGGACTGCGAGAAGCGTCATGCCACTCGTTTTGTCAGGTGCCAGACTGGTGTCGTTTACCAGATTCCCCTCACCTGTGGCAGGGTATACATCGGTCAGACAGGCCGATGTCTGAATGAGCGCTTAAGAGAACACCAGCTTTCCATGAAATCAGGGACAGGGTCGAATTTACCCCTGCATTGTGTCGCATGCCCGGATGCTACGCGCAATAACCCTAGCCTGCCTTTGCTGACAGATACAAAAGTTTTGAGGAGGAGCCGTGACCAGGTGGCGCGTGAGTTGGCGGAGGCGTTTTGCATCAAACAGAAGGATAAAGATTGCGTAAGTGACCCTTCTATCAAACTGTATCACAATGAAGACAGGTTTTTGGTTTCATCATGTGTGTGATGTGACAGTTTTGAAACTATAAAAGGAGTGTCGTGTTTTCAAATAAAGTTAGTCGCGAGTCTGCGCTTGTTGTGTTATCTTCTTGTCCTTGTCTTTTTGTGCGCAGTACCCCCCCTTGTATTCCCTCTATACCTTTGTCCTTGGGAGTAGATAGGTTATATAAATTAAAAAGGAAAACTGACTGACGGCAATAGCGGTGAGCACCATGAAAGCGACATGCCTGCGAAATAAATACATGAAGCTTGCGCGATTGTCCCATCGTACACAATTCCACTCAACCGTTCAATTTTTGCTTCTAAGAGGATAGCGACAGCCGACGTGATAATTCTAGCTTGAGGCGAATAAATTCCTTAGTTCTGGGGCAAGTTTTGAGCCACCAAGGTGAATTTTAGTCGGCTTCAGGACACTTAACATGGAGAAACCCCTAGTAGCAGAGCTTCCGTTGCTCCATATACCATAGTATTACCGATCTCACAGCAGTGAAAACGGCGAATACAAAAAATAAAACGTCTGGGGCTCCTAGACCAGCGTGAGAACATTTCACGTAAGAAAAAGACAAGAACCAGTTTTCGTCTACAAAGCAGTTTAAAGAAACTGCTAAAGAAAAGCACAACCTGCTACGGCTAGGGTCCGATCAACACTCGGCGTCTTGCGCTCCATGCTGCACTCCAACCCATTTTGGCAACCATTTGGGCGATTTCGACCCCCATTTCGGAAATTATTTCAAAGAGCTTCATGCGTACTCCGTGTGAACTCGTTCACCACCACCGCGCACACTCACTGAGCAAGAAGAGCACGGCGCCACCAAACTGGCCCACGCTCTGGCGCGCAGACTCGGACAGGGCCACGGCCGCCGCGTCGTTGCGCTGCACATCCGTGCGGGCTCCGGCAAAGAACTGCAGCCCGAAGTCGGCGGCCATGTTGCAGAAGGGCCCGAACACCTCGACGCAACCGTCCGAGCCGTCCAGCTTGGAGTCGAACGCTCGGAAGCACTCCTCGGCACATTCTCGCACTAGGGGGAAGGCCTGGAACAAGGAATCCAATTTGATGTGATGGTTTCTCTGATGGACGCCGATGATTTAGTAGTGGCATTAGAGTGCTATTTCTCGTGTCTCCACGTAGTGTACTTCTTTTGACGGAAAGTTTGACGCCGTAGAAGGTTGAGACAGCAAGGGGCTTTAAGAAGTTTTACTAGCAAGCACGGCGTGTAGTTTAATGTAAAGACACAGACTACAATTATTCGCGTTATTCGTCATTCAGAAGCGAAATTAAGAGCCATTGTCCGGAGGCAGCCCCGCCTCCCTTGTATTTGGTCGCGTTTTTACTGCGTTAAAATATTCTAGGAATAATTTCAATCTACATTTTGCACCGCTTAGGTATGGAGCACTCGTTTCTCAAGTGTAGAAGTTCTAAGCTCACATAGGGTGCGAATTTGGGCAGTACATCATCGAGGATTTCTAGCTGCGGAATTTTGTTGCAGACGAGCATACACATATGCAAGTCGCACTGAATGCCACACTTCGAAAATAGTTTGATCGATTTTGATATTTAAAGAAAGGTCGCATGCTCCGCCCACTGGCTCGTCATTTAGGCCAATATCGGTGCCCTGTGGTATCCTGCACATAAGCAAATGCGTTCAGGTTATATATGCAAGGGCCTCTAAGGCATTGCATCTTGCTACCTTACTTCAGAAGCAGAAAAACTTAGGCGCAATCGCAACAAGAAAATTGCGTTTGTGCCTATGCTGTGGTGCTCAAGAAAGCAAGCCATAGTCCAGGTGAGCGCGTAAACACCTTTAAAAAGGAACCGGTGCTAACGGAAGGTAAACTGCACCCTTTGTGGGCGTGCTACACCCTAATAGGACGCAAAATGCAAATTAAATGAATTTGTAATCTAGCTATGCGGTGGCACCAGATGAAATAGTTAGCGATTCCGCGATCACTCGTACGAGGTTTGCCACAGTATCAAGACAATGTTCTAGTCTACCTGACACCCTAGGAACAGTACAAAGAAAGGCTGCGCAGTCTCTGGGTTGCACGCAAGTGCAAGAAAGATCCAGTGACAGCTTAGCAGAGGCCAGACTGATTCCCAGTTCAGTATCATGCAGTGTACACTCCCGGTTTCTCCCGGCAGTTGTTGGCAACACACATCGTTTGGGACTAATTGAACGCGGCATTTGTTTTGAAACTATACCGGTCGATTCACACAAAAAATTTTGAGCAACTTTTCAAATACGCCTTTTGAGTAAGAAGAACGCTTGACTTGGCATAGCATTATCAGCAATATAGCTCATCATAATACAGCTAAGACATTCTAACGAGTATTCTGGTTAACAAAAAATAAATAGTTACCTTTTTACATATTACGCTTAGTCACCTTAATTATTGAGAAGCGTGTAGCCCATAGTAATATAAGTAATATTTATATCGGTTTTAAAAATTTCGAGAACGTAGTTACTCCCGTTACTGTAACCCAACTAATTTTGCCTACATCGCGCCAAAATAAATGCGCCTTCGAAAAGCTTGCAGACAAAGCAACCCCTTCATTGAACACAATTGGCTAATATGGCCAAAATTTCTTAGACCAAGGCGCTGAGGGTAATGGGTTTTCGAAATTCTGAAAACTGATGTCAATATTATACTTACGGTGGGCTACGTGCCTCTCAATAAATGAGGAAACTAACAGTAATTGTAAAACGCTTAGCCAATATTAGATAACCAGCCTTATAGTTAGCACATCTTACCAGGAATTCGACGCGTTGCACCGCTGACAATTCTATGTCGACAAAATCACTTAAAAAGCATGTAAAAAAAATTGCACAAGATCTTAGGTGAAACACACGATATTCCTATCGCGTATCTGCCAACTCAGTATTGAGAAGTCAGATCGAGCTACTCTGCCATGTGATGTCCTTTCGCAGCGCAGTTCGTTCAGCTTTTCTACTGCCACATGTACATTACACACTTTTTTTGCTCTCGAGCAGCAACTTGGCATTGCACTTACCTTTTTGATATTGCTCGTCTTGAAGGCGGGGAGAACGATGTTTTTCAGGTGGCGCCAATCATCACCGGACAGTCTTGTTAGCCGTACTTCGTTCACGGGAAGGTTCTTGGACACAACAGTCATGATCTATAATCAATGGCATTTGGGAACGAAATTGGTGTCACAAGGCTGTTTCGCGATATAACAGGTATAGGGCGCCTGTACCTATTTTCTATCTTTACTTCAGGCATCGTGAATTGCTTTTCCCTTCTTGTCATTTCATGTCTACTTAGGCTGACGTTAACTGCTTGACAACCGCCCACTGAACTTCCATGGTAGCGTTAACCCTTCGGTACAACCATTAGACCCCACCTCCCCCTACAGGCCAATAGACTCATTAGGCGGTGTTCAAATTTGCTAGCACGGCACACAAGTGAGCTCGGCACCTCGGCCTTGTGCGCTCCACTGCCCTTAATGCATGGCGTAGAGGTATCGACATGCTCCTTTGTCACAGGGACGTGTCTATTGTTGATGCTAGCAGCACAGGTAACTATCAGGCATGGGATAGCTGCACTCTGCCAAATCCCGTGTACAGACCTCACTTAATGGTTTCGGGCGCTTCGTCGCGTCGCCAGTACCATGGACAGAGCTGGTGAGGTGTGACCTATAGATACGCCATTTCTCCTCCGCGCAGTGTGGGCCCTCTGAACTAACTACCTTTATCAAATCTGGCAATACCTCTCAATGAGACGGACGCTAATGATTAATAAAAATGTCAGCAAAGCAATGTTAGAGATGTAGGGGGGGTCCTGGCTTTTTGTGTCCTACTTCCACCACGTGTGTCTAACCTTACCGGGGGCCCTAGCTGTCATGAGGCGGTTATGTTGCAAAAAAGGCGAATGGGATCTTGCGGAGACTTTTCTGCTCAGGGTTTCCTAGGTCCCTCCATCGCTGGTCCCTGCCCACTCTGATCTGCCCCTTCTGCCCCTCTCTAGATAGAGAGGAACCGCTAAACCATCAATTGGGTACTTGTCTGGGCTCTCCGCTCAGTGGGGGATTCCCACTCGGGGATATTCCCCTAAACAGTTGAACAACAGTTACTATGTTTACTTATTCCTTCTTGATTGATAAAAACAAACGGCTTGAGCCATTTAAGTTTGCCACAAGCATTGTTTAGTGTTCCAGTGGTGTCGCTACGGATTGCGAAAATTTAGCAGTGCACTGAATATTTCTGATGCAGAAAATTTGCACTCGTGCGCTCTGTTCTTTTTTTTATTGGTGCTTTCTCTCACCTGAAATGAAAAACTCCATTCGGAAGAAAAAGGCTTCCGACTTCTGGCTAAAATGAATATTTTTTTCTATTTCGTGCTTCCTTGATGCAATAGCAAAGAGGTTTAATCGACTTTTTGTGCAATGTTCTATCCCTTCCATTGAATACTTTGGTAATGGTCGAGACAACGCATTAGAGCAATGTATTATTCTCCATTTATCGAGCTAGAAGGGCTTCAGCCTTAAGCATTTAGAAGTAGGGGTTCACCTGTCGCCCGGTGAAGTACTGAAAGTCGTTGATGAAGATCCGCTTCATCAATTCGGGGTCTCGAAGCACAATGCCAGGCATGATGCCGTTGTAGTAACTGAAAAACATGCAATGCGACATGGATTTTAAACTTCTGATACAAAGTGAATGTAGCTAGTTACTTGCAGCTAGATTGATAGATAGACAGATAGATACAGAGAGGGGGGAAAGGCAGGGATGTTAATCAGAAAGGTATTCCGGTTGGCTACCCTGCACAGGGGAAGGGAATGAGGGGAATTAAAGAGGGAAGAGAGAAGGAACGGGAAACACAGCCACAATCCGTCAATCAGGGCAGCAGCTAGATTGAAATTTCTACACCACTTAAAATAGTGAGGCTAACCAGTCGATATGACGTACCACATTATGAAAAAGAAAGATGTATACTATTATTTGCTAACTACAGCCGCCGCGGTAGCTCAGTGGTTATGGTGCTCGGCTGCAGAACCGAAAGAGGCGAGTCTGTTTCTGACCGCGGCGGTTGCATTTCGATGCAGGCGATATTGTAGAGGCCCGTGTACTGTGCGATGTCAGTGCACGTTAAATAACCCCAAGTGGTCGAAATTACTGGAGCCCTTCACTACGGCGCCCCTCAGGACCTGAGTCGTTTTTGGACATTAAACCCCATCAACCAAACCAAACCATCACTACTAACTACCTACTGGATTGAAGAATAAAGAAATTAGGAGCATAAAATATACACAATATATTGTTTCACTGCATGAGAAGCTTTTAAAAGAATCAAATGAAATGTCATGGTACGGGGTATCTCTGGAGGTTTCGAAATCTATACTGTAAGTTTTCCCCTCGTTCTTTTGTACTTCAATCTTCAACCAAGCTTGGAAGCCATGCAATATTTCGTACCTACGTAAATTGATTTCAAAGTTTGCTGTTCCGTAAGTTCATTTCTGATAATTTCTACGGGAAACCGTGAATTTTTGTCACTAACAACCCGAGCACTTCTGTACAGGTCGTTAAGGTTGTACAGCTGTACAGGTCGCAAATCTCCAAAATGACGCTGCAGAGACATACTCGTCGCTCCCAGGTCCTTCACACTGCCTTTTCCATCCCTGACCTTCGTTGGGTTTAGGCCGATTTTTGAGCCGCGCCTTATCCTTACGGGCCAAGACGCTTAGGTGTCGTAGGTGGCATAGCATGCAACGAAATCTGGGTTAGTTAAAATTCAAACTCTCTTCTCAGATTGAGTCTGTGCTGGAGCAACTGGGCGAGCTTAAATGTCTTCACCCTCTCCAGCGGCTAGACAAGATACCATACGCTGAGCAGATTTTCAGCCCAACCACTCGCCCGAATGAATGCGTCAACTTGCGGGTTCATGGGGGTTATATAAACACAAAGGAAACAGTCTGAACAGCCTATACGTTGCTATACCTTCCTATGTATTCCATCAGATTAGGCCCACCTCGGAACCTTTCTATCTGTGCAGCAGTTCATTGCAGAGGCTTCAGTTCAGGACACAACTCAAGGCCGAGGCCGCAGACACTTAGAGCACAAAAAAAAAATGTCGCGCAGTACGTTAAGTCAGCGATTGAGCAAGGTCTTTAGTGTCCACTTTTGTGCTGTTCGCGAAGGCAGAAATGCAAGTATGGGTGAGTTTTGACCCCGCGGAGAAAATCAGAAATTTTGTATTTGTTTTTCTAGACTACATATCGCTTGACATTGACCTCGTCGTGCGATATTGTGCGCAGATGCAGTGATAACGCTCCCGAGTTCTCCTTCTTGGGAAAATCCGTTACTTGATCATATATAACAGTTACCACATTTTTTTCTAACTTTGCAAAAAGCGTTTTACCATTTGTAAGGCGTTCCTTATTTTTGGTCGGGCGAACAAGTGCAGTCAGTTTCTGATCACCAGTTTAGTCTGGACGCTAAAAATAAAATTGGTTATAAGCAAATGAAAGGCGAAGTAATTAGGATGAAGAGCGGGCTAAACGGAAAGAAAGGGAGAGAACGAGGTGCCGTAGTGGAAGGCTTAGGAAAATTTCGACCACCTGGGGATCATTAACGTGCCCTGACACCGCACAGCACACGGGCGCCTCTTGCGTTTCGCCTCCATCGAAACGCGGCTCCTGCGGCCTGGATCGGTCCCGGGTACTCCGGCTCGGTAGCCGAGAGGCCTAGCCACTGTGTCACCGCGGAGAGTACGCTAGTCTGTCCGCAACCGTTTTTGAAGCATTATGAGGACAAGGAAAGGCGAGGAAAAATTTTCTGACGTTGGTTATTGTCGACGACATGGAAATTGTCGAAGCTTTAGAAAAATCGGTTCTTGTTGTTTTGAAGCCAGGAGAATCAGCGGGCTCTAAAATAGCTGCTGGTATTTTTGAGGTCTTAAGGAAGGTGAGACGATGAGAGTAACGCGAGGCGTCTTCGATCAACTTACCCAACAACGTCACCGTACTGCTTCAGCCAGTCGCTTGATGCTTGAGCCATTCCCTGTAATGGAACAAATTTAAGATGCGTCGCTTGGCTGCATTGAAGGTTCTCTGAAGTGGAAGTGGCAGCCACTCCTTTAGTTTTCCAAGTTGACATATCTCGAGAAAATTGTTAATGTGGGTTCTGTTCTCGACAGTGATCATCTTTGCATAAGTTTTCAGCCGCTCGGGTTTTATTTCTGCTTCAATCAATCATAAAATTGACTGCGCTTCTGTATTCAGTTGTTGCGAATTCTAACAACACTGTTTTTTGCGGTCATGCTAATGAGTTAGCGTTAATAGCTAGTTAAAAATAAGTTAATAGCTAGTCTCCGCTTGCTGATCAAGAATTCGTTTTGGATTCGGAAAATTACAACATTTCTAGCGCCATTTATAGAACAGAGCCATCGCTTGCGGGCTCCAACATGCGAAAGATCGAAGGCCACACATATTTTTTAGGAATGTTTTTGTCGTGTTCCGTACACGTGGCAGAGATTCGAACTCGGTTTGCTCTGTTTTGTTGTTTTTATTAAAGGCACTGTGGATTGAATTTTGCGAAAAAGTTTGTTAGACGTAGACAGTGAACTACATGGAACAAACAAAGAAACCCTCTGGAGTTTCCCTTGAGAGGTATTTCATTTTGAATCAGTTATTTTCTTTCGCCGTGCCTGACCGTTCCATTTTTGCGTAGCAAACTCCACAGAATCGGCAACAGCGCCATCAATGCATGCCTTTTGCCAGACTTGCTCCTGTGCTTTGTAAGCACGTAATTTACGAATTCAATGAGGAAGCAAGAGGTGATCAATTGCCTCGAGAGATTATCACGATTTTGTGCTGTTCGTGAGCACTTTACAACTGCTCCAACCAAGAAGTAATTCACTCCTGCTTCTTACCATGAGTAAGTTCAGGAGTTGCTACTACACTGGGTTAATGTTTGTCCGGTATTTTTACATTACAACGAGACACGTTTTGGGAGATAAAAGGATAAGAGCAGTGCATCGGTATAAGGGGGTTTCACATTCGTATGTTGAGAAAACCAGATGAAGTACAATGTTTGTGCATTTGGACCATTACATTGTTGGCTGTTGAAAATTCCCTTCAGAGCGACTACCATACTTCTGGTCTTTAACGTAAGGAAATGAATTTTAATGTGCGTATGAACCAAGGTTCAGCAAGGCGCTCTGACATGCTATGGTAGTGACAGGTGTCACAGCACATGTCACTATCATCGAGCGAAGTAACGCTTTGCTGAATATGAATATCCAAAGTTTGCCGTCGGAAGTTCTTTGGGCAATCTACGTCATCGGTGGATGTGTTTGCGACTGCAGGAAATGAATTTTGTGACTGCCCCTTATACGAGGTCTGTTAGAAAAGTATCCTACTTTTTTTTTTGCGAACACCTGATGGATATGAAACAAGCGCGCTTGCATCAGGCGACCTTGAACCTTCATGCGCATGCACGAATTTTTTCCCGCCTGCCGATAGCGTCAGTCGCTGGGACGCAGCATTTGAGTGAGGCAGTGCGCAGGGCTCTCGTCGGTTGTTTATTGCAAGGAAAATGGCGGAGTGAAGGAGCAGCGCTACTGCATCAAATTTTGCCATAAACTGGGCGACAGCCAAGTGGAAACCACTCGAAATATTCAGACGGCTTTCGGTGACGATGCTATGAGCAGCACACAGATTAAGCAGTGGTACAATTGATTTAAAGATGGCCGCACATCGGTGGAGAACGAGCCACGCTCCAATCGTCCATCAAAATGCCAAAATGACCAGGTCATTGCCGAACTGAACGCTATGGTGATGCGGGACCGTCGCGTGACTATCCGATAAATTGAGGAAGAGGTAGACATGAGCAATTGCTCCGCAGATTCCATTATCACCGAAGATTTGGCCATAGAGAGAGTTGCGGCGAAATTCGTGCCGAAGCTGCTCACGGTGGAGCAAAATCAGCTTCGTGTTGAAGTCTCACAGGATATGCTGAATTCCGCAAACAGTGACCCCGACTTCATCAACATCATAATAACTAGTGATGAGTCTTGGGTGTACAGGTACGGAAACTAGATCCCAGTCGTCACAGTGGAAGCATTCCACGTCACCAAGACTTAAGAAGGCTCGCCAAGTGCGCAGCAATGTGAAAGTGATGCTGACTGCTTTCTTTGACACCCTCTGTGTGGCAGACCACGAGTACACACTCCACAGGGTCAAACAAGGACCAAAGAGTACTACAGGGATGTCCTCCGTTGCCTACGTGATGCTGTGCGGCGCAAGAACCCTGAGCTGAGGTCAACAGGAAATTGGCGCACCCATCGCGCCAATGCTCCTGCACATTCCTCGCACTCGATTCAGATTTTTTGGCGAAAAACCAGACTCCTGTAGTTCAACAGACTCCTTCCTGTCCTGATATGGCCCCTGCGACTTCTGGCTGTTTCCAAAAATTAAAAGGCCATTGAAAGGAGCGCGATTTCAGACAACAGAGGACATTGTGGCTGCAACGACAGCTGAGCTAAACTTCATTCCGAAAGGGGCCTTTTCGGAATACTTCGCACAGTGGCAGCACCGCTGGGAGAAGTGTGTGGAGTCCCAAGTAGACTACTTTGAAGGTGACTAGGTTTGCAACGCTCCAGTTATGCAAGTTTTTTTTCTACAGCCAAAGGTCGGATACTTTTCTAACAGACCTCGTACTTTCAATGATGTGCACTAGCTCAAAAGCCTTGTGAGGGAAACTAAGGTGCATTGAAAAATAAAAAAAAAGAACACGGAGCAGTGTTTCTATAATGAGGTGCATTGAAGCACACTTGCAAAATTTATTGGTCAACTGTCCGCCTTCACTCTTATTTTAATTCTTACTTTAACTGCACAATAATTTGTTTTACCTTTTTCCAAATTTCTTGAAGGTTGCCGAAAATAAGGCTTGGCTCTGGACCGGGTATGCCGAGCTCCTTGAACTGTGAGAAGGTCTTCTTTCGCCATCTGTACAAGCTAAACAAAAGGCACATTTAAAAAAATTAAAATGCAGGAGATTTATTGTGTTGCTCTGCGTGGTACACAGCATTCGAGCCCTGAAACAATCTTAGCGAAAGACTTTTGCCGCGTCGATCGCAGCGCCGTAACACACAGCCCAGCGGGAGAAGCACGCATTATTTTGGCTATCCTATATCGCTTTTCCTCGCCACTTTCATGAGCTTATTGGCCGTAGTTTCCGTGCTCCGTCGAAACTGCAATTGCGTATGTCAGCCAACTGGGCTACGTTGTGAGCACTTAGGTAATCACTGCTATCCGCCAAACACACAAATCGCTCAGAATGCGGTCTCACCTTTATGGCAATCGAAGCGGCTGACGTTTGCCGTCTTTAAGCGCGCAGTGGAACAACTGTAGTGTATGTGGTAGTAACCAGATACACTACCGCAAATTACCAGATACACTACCGCGAATTAGTGTTGCTGTTGTTATCCACGCATGAAATGACACGCGATCATATTGAAAGTGCTTCGAATTCACGGTTGCTACTGCGTTGAGAACGACGCAACACAGGATACATAGCCAAGGGACCGACGCTGCTCATTGGTGAACAGGCACCTTTTGGAAGCCAGAAATTCCATACAGAAACATGCCGTCCTATGTCAGCTAAGCAAGCGCAAAAGCCTGTAGTTAAGCTAGGAAGAAAAAACATCTGCGCCGCCTTTCTATTGAAATTGTCCTACATCTCTGAGAGGCAAATTTTGATATCATATATGAAGCAAACCTATTTACAACAGTACCTGAATAGTTGACGAAAAAAAAGCCTTTACATGCTTTTTACACACGATTCTGACGGCCAAAGAAATGTTTCATGAACACGAAGTGAACGTAACCACTGCGTCATGTTTACCCGCAATATTGCGATTCTTGACGTACCACAGAATGCTTGGTCATATTTAAAAAACGCCGTACACGCGAATACAAAATGTGGAGCGGACCGATAATTGTTCGCGAACGAAATGAAACCATGTCATATAATTTATCAATATCCCACGCAGGAACCAGATGAGATCCTAATTCTGACTGGGCAGCTATAGACTGAAGGACATTTCAGTCATGTATCCAGCCGCACTAATTATAACACCATGCCGGAGTCGCGAAGCTTCCCTCTCTATAGTAGGATGCAACTTAAAGAAACAGCAGTTGCTAACACTGGGCCGCGGTCCGCATCGTCTTGTAGTACTCCGCTGACCAATCGTAACAGTAAACGGAATCAACTTTTTTATGTTTGACTATATCAAACAATTCATGTATCAAAATTAGAGAGCTCATAATTTTTTTCTTCTGTTAAGCTTCTTGTTTCGGAAACAAGAAACGTTTAAGCAGCGGACTACTTTTTCATCGTGTAGGAATTCTGCGCGCGGAGACTGAACGTGGGCAGAGCTTCACTGCAGGCTTAAGTTGTATCCGACAATAGAAGTTGCATAATGTGCATGTTGTGAGCATTTTACCAGAATCAAAAGAGCGCAGCATGAATCGGGGATACTCTAAACGCACTGAATAAATTCTTCTAAGTTCGCAGCTGCCGGTTACGCCGCCTGCTGTGACATGCGACTACTAAAAAAACTAGTACTGTTACAGCAATACTTTGATTTGAGCTAGTTGGTTGTAGCATCCTGTCCTGTCCTGTCCTGTTGTGTGTGTTGTCTTCGTTTTTTAGCGCCAGTACGCCTTTTGCGTAAACATGTCATAGTACTGTTACCACTACCAGTGCTACTATGACGCGAAGCAGAGGAGCGAGCGCCTAACAGCTGTCACCGGGAAACTGGATTTTACTGAGAGAGCTGGTTAAGGCCCCTTCACTCGAATTAGCGTCGTTGTCTTCGGCGTCGTACTTGTAGTAGTACTGCTAGTCGTTGCAGTAGTAGAGTAACAGTACAAGTAGTATCAATAGTAATGGCAGTAGTAGTGGTAGTAGTAGGAGTAGTACTAGTCGGCCAAACCGGAGGGTGGGTAGAGAGGTATCTATGCGGAATGAAGGTAGGACAGTTACACTGAAAGTATGAAGCTATCCGCTATAGGCGGAATGACCAAATGCAGATTGGTTGCCAAAGGAATCATCCGCTGTCACTTGCTCTGTAGCGAGACGGGATAGGGTTACCGTGGAAAAAGGGAGCATGGTCAGAGCGGACGAATGAACAACTGGGGGCTATCTGCCATGAGAGAGACCCGGAGGTTTGTTACTGTTTAAGGAAGAGCGACAGTATGCCTTGAACATGCGCGGTTACGTGAATGTGACCTGTTCATCGAATAATATTTGTTGAGCGTGACGTGTGGAACAAAAACGTATTATTGTTAAGGGCATAATCAATGCTTATTTGTCAGCAGCAGCGCAACTTTGCGAGTCAAGCTGAAAGTCTCGAGAAGCTGCAGAAAGCGGTATAACGAAAAAAATCTCTGCCTCTCCCGTAACCGAGAGTAGAGTAAGCATGAAATGTTTACGGGCCTAATGTCATCTCGGTGGACACCCGAACCGCACCGTACAGGAAGGGAGGAACGCCACCACCCGTTCAGCGCGATGCCTTGCCATTTGAACGCAAGGTTTTTGAGGAAAGGAAATGGCGCAGTAATCCTCTGCCATCTCGGTGGACACCCGAACCGCACCGTAATGGAAGGGAGGAACGCCACCACCCGTTCGGCGCGATGCCTTGCCCTTTGAACGCAGCGCTTCTCCCCCCGGACCCCTGTGCGCCTGCGCGGCTTTGCTTCGATGCGCGAAGCCCCTAACAGATCACGTATGACAACGAAGTGTATCGTGGCATTTATGTGCTTTGCACGCGTTATTAGAAATTGGAAATTATAATTCTGTGCATTATAAACGCACAGCGACTGATATCTTGACAAACATTGAGAAGGCACTGGCAGCAGTTATTTTTTGCGACTCCTTTGGAGATCAACCGGCGCTTGCATGCCGGTCGCGTAGGAGGGCTTACTGAGTCATTATTCACAGAAATGAATGGGCATGACCATTGCAGGAGGAACTCTTCCTCGGACAAAAAACTGATGAGCTCCCGTCGGAGACGGCCGAGAATCGGCCACACAGCGCGGCGTCGAAAGCCACCAGCGACCGCGGCGCATCGACTGCGCCATAAACTAAAAAGACCCGCAACACGTTAAATCTCGTTAAGTCTCGTACGGTGCCCGGATGTTCTTGTTTCAGAGCCCGGATGACTGGAATTCAGTGCCCGGATGACTGGAATTCAGTGCCCGGATGAGTGGATTTCAGTGCCCGGATGATGGCTCGCGGTCTCGGCGTGACGGCACCACACTGCCGACAACGGGGGCTAAAAGCATTTCATGCTTAAAAAACTCTCTGCCTCTCCCGTAACCGAGAGTAGAGTAAGCATGAAATGTTTACGGGCCTAATGTCATCTCGGTGGACACCTGAATCGCACCATACAGGAAGGGAGGAACACCACCACCCGTTCAGCGCGATGCCCTGCCATTTGAACGCAAGGTTTTTTTGAGGAAAGCAAATGGCGCAGTAATTCTCTGCCATCTCGGTGGACACCCGAACCGCACCGAAATGGAAGGGAGGAACGCCACCACCCGTTCGGCGCGATGCCTTGCCCTTTGAACGCAGCGCTTCTACCCCCCGGGCCCCTATGCGCCTGCGCGGCTTTGCTTCGATGCGCGAAGCCCCTAAGAGATCACGTATGACAACGAAGTGTATCGTGGCATTTATGTGCTTTTTGCACGCGTTATTAGAAATCGGAAATTATAATTCCGTGCATTATCAAACGCACAGTGACTGATATCTTGATAAACATTGAGAAGGCACTGGCAGCAGTTATTTTAAGCATGAAATGCTTTTAGCCCCCGTTGTCGGTAGTATGGTGACGTCACGCCGAGACCGAGAGCCATCATCCGGGCACTGAAATCCACTCATCCGGGCATTGAAATCCACTCATCCGGGCATTGAAATCCACTCATACGGGCATTGAAATCCACACATACGGGCATTGAAATCCACTCATACGGGCACTGAATTCCAGTCATCCGGGCTCTGAAACGAGAACATTCGGGCACCGTACGAGACTTAACGAGATTTAACGAGACTCTGTAAGCCCTCCTACGCGACCAGCATGCAAGCGCCGGTTGGTCTCCAAAGGAGTCACAAAAAATAACTGCTGCCAGTGCCTTCTCAATGTTTATCAAGATATCAGTCACTGTGCGTTTGATAATGCACGGAATTATAATTTCCGATTTCTAATAACGGTGCAAAAAGCACATAAATGCCACGATACACTTCGTTGTCATACGTGATCTCTTAGGGGCTTCGCGCATCGAAGCAAAGCCGCGCAGGTGCATAGGGGCCCGGGGGAGAAGCGCTGCGTTCAAAGGTCAAGGCATCGCGCCGAACGGGTGGTGGCGTTCCTCCCTTCCATTACGGTGCGGTTCGGGTGTCCACCGAGATGGCAGAGAATTACTGCGCCATTTGCTTTCCTCTCAAAAACCTTGCGTTCAAATGGCAGGGCATCGCGCTGAACGGGTGGTGGCGTTCCTCCCTTCCTGTACGGTGCGGTTCAGGTGTCCACCGAGATGACATTAGGCCCGTAAACATTTCATGCTTACTCTACTCTCGGTTACGGGAGAGGCAGAGAGTTTTAAGCATGAAAGGCTTTTAGCTCCCGTTGTCGGCAGTGTGGTGACGTCACGCCGAGACCGAGATCCACTCATCCGGGCACTGAAATCCACTCATCCGGGCACTGAATTCCAGTTATCCGGGCACTGAATTCCAGTTGTCCGGGCACTGAAATCCACTCATCCGGGCACTGAATTCCAGTCATCCGGGCACTGAATTCCAGTTATCCGGGCACTGAAATCCACTCATCCGGGCACTGAAATCCACTCATCCGGGCACTGAATTCTAGTCATGCGGGCTCTGAAACGAGAACATCCGGGCACCGTACGAGACTTAACGAGATTTAACGAGACTCTCTAAGCCCTCCTACGCGACCGGCATGCAAGCGCCGGTTGGTCTCCAAACGAGACAAAAAATAACTGCTGCCAGTGCCTTCTCAATGTTTATCAAGATATCAGTGGAGCTGTGGGTTTGATAATGCACGGAATTATAATTTCCGATTTCTAATAACGCGTGCAAAAAGCACATAAATGCCACGTTACACTTCGTTGTCATACGTGATCCGGGGGAGAAGCGCTGCGTTCAAAGGGCAAGGCATCGCGTCTAACGGGTGGTGGCGTTCCTCCCTTCCATTACGGCGCGGTTCGGGTGTCCACCGAGATGGCAGAGAATTACTGCGCCATTTCCTTTCCTCAAAAAACCTTGCTTTCAAATGGCAAGGCATCGCGCTGAACGGGTGGTGGCGTTCCTCCCTTCCTGTACGGTGCGGTTCGGGTGTCCACCGAGATGACATTAGGCCCGTAAACATTTCATGCTTACTCTACTCTCGGTTACGGGAGAGGCAGAGAATTTTTTTAAGCATGAAATGCTTTTAGCCCCCGTTGTCGGCAGTGTGGTGACGTCACGCCGAGACCGAGAGCCATCATCCGGGCACTGAAATCCACTCATCCGGGCACTGAATTCCAGTCATCCGGGCACTGAAACGAGAACATCCGGGCACCGTACGAGACAACGAGATTTAACGAGACTCAGTAACCCCTCCTACGCGACCGGCATGCAAGCGCCGGTTGATCTCCAAAGGAGTCACAAAAAATAACTGCTGCCAGTGCCTTCTCAATGTTTATCAAGATATCAGTCGCTGTGCGTTTGATAATGCACAGAATTATAATTTCCAATTTCTAATAACGGTGCAAAAAGCACATAAATGCCACGATACACTTCGTTGTCATACGTGATCTCTTAGGGGCTTCGCGCATCGAAGCAAAGCCGCGCAGGCGCACAGGGGTCCGGGCGGAGAAGCGCTGCGTTCAAAGGGCAAGGCATCGCGCCGAACGGGTGGTGGCGTTCATTCCTTCCATTACGGTGCGGTTCGGGTGTCCACCGAGATGGCAGAGGATTACTGCGCCATTTCCTTTCCTCAAAAAACCTTGCGTTCAAATGGCAAGGCATCGCGCTGAACGGGTGGTGGCGGTCCTCCCTTCCTGTACGGTGCGGTTCGGGTGTCCACCAAGATGACATTAGGCCCGTAAACATTTCATGCTTACTCTACTCTCGGTTGCGGGAGAGGCAGACATTTTTTTCTTTTAAGCATGAAATTCTTTTAGCCCCCGTTGTCGGCAGTGTGGTGACGTCACGCCGAGACCGAGAGCCATCATCCGGGCACTGAAATAAACTCACCCGGGCACTGAAATCCACTCATCCGGGCTCTGAAACGAGAACATGCGGGCACCGTACGAGACTTAACGAGATTTAACGAGACTCTGTAAGCCCTACTACGCGACCGGCATGCAAGCGCCGGTTGGTCTCCAAAGGAGTCACAAAAAATAACTGCTGCCAGTGCCTTCTCAATGTTTATCAAGATATCAGTCGCTGTGCGTTTGATAATGCACGAAATTATAATTTCCGATTTCTAATAACGCGTGCAAAACGCACATAAATGCCACGATACACTTCGTTGTCATACGTGATCTCTTAGGGGCTTCGCGCATCGAAGCAAAGCCGCGCAGGCGCACAGGGGCCCGGGGGAGAAGCGCTGCGTTCAAAGGGCAAGGCATCGCGCCGAACGGGTGGTGGCGTTCCTCCCTTCCATTACGGTGTGGTTCGGGTGTCCACGTAGATGGCAGAGAATTACTGCGCCATTTCCTTTCCTCAAAAAACCTTGCGTTCAAATGGCAAGGCATCGCGCTGAACGGGTGGTGGCGTTCCTCCCTTCCTGTACGGTGCGGTTCGGGTGTCCACCAAGATGACATTAGGCCCGTAAACATTTCATGCTTACTCTACTCTCGGTTACGGGAGAGGCAGATATTTTTTTCGTTATACCGCTTTCTGCAGCTTCTCGAGACTTTCAGCTTGACTCGCAAAGTTGCGCTGCTGCTGACAAATAAGCATTGATTATGCCCATAACAATAATACGTTTTTGTTCCACACGTCACGCTCAACAAATATTATTCGAGGAACAGGTCACATTCACGTAATCGCGCATGTTCAAGGCATACTGTCGCTCTTCCTTAAACAGTAACAAACCTCCGGGTCTCTCTCATGGCAGATAGCCTCCAGTTGTTCATTCGTCCGCTCTGACCATGCTCCCTCCTTCCACGGTAACCCTATCCCGTCTCGCTACAGAGCAAGTGACAGCGGATGATTCCTTTGGCAACCAATCTGCATTTGGTCATTCCGCCTATAGCGGATAGCTTCATACTTTCAGTGTAACTGTCCTACCTTCATTCCGCATAAATACCTCTCTACCCACCCTCCGGTTTGGCCGACTAGTACTACTCCTACTACTACCACTACTACTGCCATTACTATTGATACTACTTGTACTGTTACTCTACTACTGCAACGACTAGCAGTACTACTACAAGTACGACGCCGAAGACAACGACGCTAATTCGAGTGAAGGGGCCTTAACCAGCTCTCTCAGTAAAATCCAGTTTCCCGGTGACCGCTGTTAGGCGCTCGCTCCTCTGCTTCGCGTCATAGTAGCACTGGTAGTGGTAACAGTACTAGTTATTTTTGGTGACTCCTTTGGAGACCAACCGGCGCTTGCATGCTGGTCGCGTAGGAGGGCTTACAGAGTCTCGTTAAATCTCGTTAAGTCTCGTACGGTGCCCGGATGTTCTCGTTTCAGAGCCCGGATGACTGGAATTCAGTGCCCGTATGAGTGGATTTCAATGCCCGTATGAGTGGATTTCAATGCCCGTATGAGTGGATTTCAATGCCCGTATGAGTGGATTTCAATGCCCGGATGAGTGGATTTCAATGCCCGGATGAGTGGATTTCAGTGCCCGGATGATGGCTCTCGATCTCGGCGTGACGTCACCATACTGCCGACAACGGGGGCTAAAAGCATTTCATGCTTAAAACAGGTAGGGTTGTCTACGGTTGTTCCTCCGCACACACTTTCGAGAAATGGCAGATCGAGGCAAAAAAAATTCTCTGCCTCTCCCGTAACCGAGAGTAGAGTAAGCATGAAATGTTTACGGGCATAATTTCATATCGGTGGACACCCGAACCGCACCGTACAGGAAGGGAGGAACGCCACCACCCGTTCAGCGCGATGCCTTGCCATTTGAACGCAAGGTTTTTTGAGGAAAGGAAATGGCGCAGTAATTCTCTGCCATCTCGGTGGACACCCGAACCACACCGTAATGGAATGGAGGAACGCCACCACCCGTTCGGCGCGATGCCTTGCCCTTTGAACGCAGCGCTTCTCCCCCGGGCCCCTGTGCGCCTGCGCGGCTTTGCTTCGATGCGCGAAGCCCCTATAGATCACGTATGACAACGAAGTGTATTGTGGCATTAATGTGCTTTTTGCACGCGTTATTAGAAATCGGAAATTATAATTCCGTGCATTATCAAACGTACAGCGACTGATATCTTGATAAACATTGAGAAGGCACTGGCAGCAGTTATTTTTTTGTGACTCCTTTGGAGACCAACCGGCGCTTGCATGCCGGTCGCGTAGGAGGGCTTAGAGAGTCTCGTTAAATCTCGTTAAGCCTCGTACGGTGCCCGGATGTTCTCGTTTCAGAGCCCGGATGACTGGAATTCAGTGCCCGGATGAGTGGACTTCAATGCCCGGTTGAGTGGATTTCAGTGCCCGGATGATGGTTCTCGGTCTCGGCGTGACGTCACCACACTGCCGACAACGGCGGCTAAAAGCATTTCATGCTTAATAATATTTTGACAACACACGGGGGATATAATCTGTCCAATAGGGAGACTAAAGCTAGCATAAAAGCAGACATTAGAAGGACTGGATCAGGATAGCCCCCTAAAAGGCAAATGTCTCGAAATGAATGAATCCAAACATTGTAAACAGGCTCTGTATCATCATGAGAGTCACCTTTGCAGTGACACCAGCTACTAGAAAGAAATGGCAGTTGTAAGCGATTTGGGTCGTCCCGAAGTCGCTGGTGCATCTTTCTAATTCTTCTATCACGGACGCCTGAGCATGAGAGCATTGTGTTCAGGAAAGAAAAAACAGCGCTAAATTGCACACAAACCACACAGAAAGACGGACAGGACGGGCGCTGTTTTCTCCGTCTTTCTGTGTGGTTTGTGTACAATTTAGCGCTGTTTTTTTCTTTCCTGAACACAGTGTCACACCAACTAGCCCAGCAAAAGGTAGTGTTAAAGCATGAGAGCAGCTCTATTTCTTCCAGGACTCTGGGAATATTCATCTATTGCCAACACGATAGACACGTATCGTCAGTGGTAGCAAAACGCCCTGAGCACAAATTAAGTTTGAGCTCTTCTGATCTGAGGTACAGCCATCAAGCAGGTAAAGACAACCGTAATCACAGAACAGGGGAACACACCAGCAAAACAGCGCCTCTACTGGTTCGAACAGGCAGACGCGTTCGCAGTTCCCTGAGAACTGCATACACTAATGCAGCACAGTAAGGAGTTCACTTCAGATGGACAAACACAAATTGGACGGGACGCAAGCTCTACCTTAAGGGTATGATGCCATAGCGTAAGGGGTTAATTGTCATATATGCAGATTACCTTTCTCTATACATCCATAGATACCTGGGAACCCCCGCACCCCTCCTGGCAAAGTGGTGCAGCGGTTAAGCCATGCGCGACTCCCCTGGGATGGTAGGTACTCTCAGCGGTGGACCTTGTGCGACCCAGGTTGCCCTTCCTAGCGACCAATCATGAATTTAACTTCCAGCTGCCACGGTGGGCAGGAGTTTACCCAGTATCCAGTGGGCAGGTTGTGATGACATCGCAAGGTCAGGTGACCCCAGGTGACCCGCCTGCCTCCGATAGGTTGCTCTCTGGGGACCACCTGCCACAGCCATGCCTCTAATATTTCTCTCAGACGCCAACAACGAATTTTCTGTAGAAAAGGGCCTTTATAAAATATCACGTTAAAACGTTTTCGCTTCCTTCACGAATATCAGTAACAAATCACTCAGGCAGTGTCATTCTAGCGACATCCAAAGAATGTCTGCCTTCTCAGAAGGTATTGTTAGCCACGCCTCTGTATTCTGCATTAAGCGAAGGCGGACTGCCTAAACTGTTTTTGGTGGTCAACCAATTAGCTAAGCCGGTGGCCGCTTGTCTGCAGAAAGTGAAGAAATCGGAGCACAGTTCCCACCATTCGACAAGCGGCGTTTTAAAGACGTGGTCTGAGCTGGCTTACTAAACAGTGGGGCATAGAGACTGGGCTCTTAAAGAAACTGACCCGCGCAGCGCCTGAGACAAGAAAAAAAATCGGAAAGCAAGGGAAAAAGCCGAAAGAAAAAAGATTAAAGATTGACGCCCGCTCACAGCTTTCAGAACCAGTAAAACTTGGCTTGCATCCTGTTTCCTCGATCCATATCTCTCACTTTGGTGCTACATTTCTCTCGAATCTTGTACTGTGGTCTTGTTACTTTCGGCGTCAACAGGAAGGAAATCTGTACGCATTCCTCTCGCGGGGCTTACCAAAGAACGTCTGTATAGTAAGCAGTTAATTGCATGGCGTGGGAGAGGAGAAATCTATAGAAATCTTACGTCGAATGTAAAGATAACTCTGCTTTCGAGCTTTATACTTCACTTAAGTGTGTTGTGAAAGCAAGGAATCAGAAAACAGCAGAAACATTGACAAGTGTCAAGCAGGTGTACAGTTTCGCGGCTCAGAGCAGTTGAAGGTGGAGACTAAGGCTCTCGTACTACACTGCTCTAGTCTCCACTAAGTGTCCCTCTAAGAATATGTGGAAACAAAACTTTAACGCGTCATTACAATGCTTTTTAAAACGCAAGGTATTGAGGTAATTGCCGTGCACTTCTCCGCTGAGCATTCAGACGTGGAACAGAAATTAAAAAAAAACAATAGAGCTGGAAATATTGGAAGCAAACAAAGCAATTACACTCATTATTACAGCGCAAAGACGGCACAGAACAAGAAGGGGACACAGCAGCGCTGTTGTGTCCCCTTCTTGTTCTGTGCTGTCTTTGCGCTGTAATAATGAATGTAGGTAACCAACTCGCCCAAAATGTTGTATTATGGAGCAATTACACTCTTACATGACTTGCTCGATGCCAAGGAAGCACTATGGTAACGATGAGATAACCCGTTGAAAGCTGCTACAGGGAAACGTTGACGTCTGACATTAATAACTGCATTTCCGATGACAGTTACTGCAATCACATAACGAAATTGTCGACATGAAAGGGTTGTTTGGGTCAAAATACCTGTAAATAATCACGATGAAGGCTGCCAAACACGCTGCTCCTAACATTGTCGCCTTTTGAAGCGTAGGAATATGCTTGTGGTACGGCGCTAGTTATATTGTTGACTGCGGCCGCAAATTTCAGTGCAGCTGTGGGCTGCCTCCCTCCCTTGCTCACTCTCTTCGGTTTGTGCCACCCTTTCCCCCAATGCGCCACAGCTACCCAGAACTGTACAGAATACGTCCGGTTCTTATAGGCGGCGTGGGACAGCTGCACAGACAAGCGGCATGTAGCCACATACCGGCGTGCAGCTGTGCGCCGCCCCGGCTCTGTCTGCGAGGGAATGGTACCGTGCACTTCCTGCCCATTATGTGTGCATTTGTCTCTGTACATCTGTGCAAGGGTCGTGGGTTTGAGGATATCAGAGAATACACAAGAAGTGCTGCTTATACAAAATAGTTTCTTTTCACTGCCCAACCTTGTGGTCCCCGTCCATCATCAGTCCTGCAGCTGATTAGAGTAATTAGCAGCAGGCTGTATGCCCGCAAATCCACGTTAGCCAAACTATTCCCTACATTAGCAGAGTGCTGCCATTTGAGTAGGACAACAATTGGTTCTCTCAAATTCTTTTCATACGGTGCAGCGTTAGCCACATGAACCACCGGTAGTTTATCGCACAGATTGGATTTAAGAATTTCGCACCCCGACCTGTGATGCTTCAGGGCATCATACAGAGGGCCCTTAATATATATATATTTTACTCTAGCAATACCCTTCGGCGGGTCGGTTGGTGCACGTTTCGGAGCTGCGAAAAATTCCTTGCAAAGAAACTAGAATGCATATTGAGATATAAAACCCACACATATAAAATTACACTGCTTGCATATGTCGTGTATTTCTCATGTTTACTGTCCTGTCGTTTTAATTGAACGAATTTTTTTTAAATTCACAATGCGATAAATAAGGTGAACAGTGTTTATTTACACATAGGATAGCAAACCCGGTTAAAACTATGAATGGCTGAAACGCTTTCGCCCTTTCATAGCAGCGTTTCAATTAGCCTCGCCACTGGTTAAGCAGCAAATAATATAATATTAAGGATGCTAATCTCTGCACGAAAAATAAAATGAGCCTTGAAGTCCTGGAGGACATTTTGAGCTCATTGCCAATGCGATACCTGCTGTCAGCCTCACATCCCTTCCTGCCCTTCTTTCTGACTGTCGACTTCCTGTAGTGAGGGCCTAAACTCTGCTGCACATATTACCGCTGCTTCCGTCGTGTCAGGCCACAAAAGCGCCTGCGGCGCCGTCAGTTGATTGCGGTGTTTTGTACCAAACTCTATCACCCTCGCATCCTGCTTCATTTTCTCTTTGACATTGTGCGGCAGATAATTATCGCCTTAGGCGCAGCCTATTCTCCCCGACATCTTTTGTATAATCTCTAGTGTAAGATAGCGCTACACAGGTAGGGTCGCCAGGGTTGGGTGCACCTGGGCTTTCCGCTCAAGACTGCGGTACAGCTTCCGCGATATCCCCTTTCTCCCTTTCTTTCTGAAAGAATATAGGTTCGTATGTCCTTGCAGTTGGAGTTTTTTCATTTGTAATCAGTTGGAATTCCAGTACCATTTATTCCTGGCTTGAACCAAGGACCCCTTTATCTGCCAGCTACGCTGGCGGCCCATGCCGTCAGTAGCAGTGCGGTACAGTCGGGGAACTACGAAGCTCAGCGCCACATAATTAGTGTGCCCACGTAGGTTAAGCAGGTATTAAAAGCAGTGGCTATTGTTGCTGCTCCTTGGCCAGAGTTGTCTTACCGCTGCAGGAGCGCCGAATAAGGGAAGAACGGAGGCTGGAAACGGCTCGCCTGGTGGAAAAGAAGTAACTGTATTTAGATTTATTCACATTATAGATTGCATTGTAACAGGATGGTTGGAGACAGACTGGAAATTCAGCCTCCCTTCCAAGAGAGTCTGCAACACAATGATCGAACATGTCTTGTGTCTCGTCTTTTATTGCGCTGTTTTTCCAATTGTTAAAACATGTACCAACCAGCCCGTATTTGCCCTCTTCTGGAATCGAACACAAAGTTCTGAACAGTGCGTCCTCCTAGCTTAAATGCCCTCATCTTCGCCGACACTCAGTACCGACTCACAGTAGGCGTTAAGGCCTCAGTTCCGGATCATGAACGCAGCCGATTCGTGGAAACTCCTCTTTGAGCCTGGTGACCAGCGGTATCCACAGTTCGCTCGCGCAACAAAGCCTGGAATGGCAGGAAACGCACGGACAAGGTCCTGAGCCACTCGCCGAAGACCCCTTTATTCGCGAGCTCGCACTCCTGAGGCGAGTGGTGGCCTCCAAAAAGGCCACACACACATTCGACTTCGCCGGAGACACATCTGATGCTGATTTATGACGGCACTAGAAGGCTTGGCGCGTAGTGCACGCGCAAGGGTGGAGGCACAATTATAACGTGGCCGCACCAGGAACAAGAGAGCAATGAATAAACTTCCCCGTGAACAACGGTGGCATCCCTGGCATCTTGGCGGCATCCCTGCACAACACATCCAAGCAAGTGATCACAAGTTATTTCACAAGTTCTTTCACAACTTCTCAGAAGCCAACCGATTAATTCCACGTGTGCATCGCATTTCCCGCCATAACCACCCGAACGCTGTTTACCCTGTACGTGCACATACCACCACATTCCAGCAATCATTTTTCTTAAAGACTGCCCGTGACTGGAATGACCACTCTGCTGAAGTGGCCACCATCATGAATCATCGACTGTTCAAGACCACTATCGAGGAAGCCTATTCATCAACGTAATTTTTGTCCATTTTTTATTAACGTATAATTATTTTGCCGTGTTATCCTCATCCCTCATGTAATGTCCCGAAAGGGACCTTTGAGGAAAAATAAACAAATAAATAAATAAACATAAACGTGTATGTCAAGAATTCAGCGGGACAGCTAGGCGAGGCACAGAAAGAAGACAAATAAACATCAACAAGAGATCATAAACGTCGTACCATGTTCCGAATTAAGACAATTAGCTTTGCGATATCACCACCGTATATTCTTGTAGTTATGAAGTATTGAGAGCAAAACTGGGTAACAGTTTTCTCCTGCTCGAACAAGTATTTATTTTTTTGTTATACCATCAGGGCCATTACGGCATTACAGAGGGGAGTGGTTACAAAACAAAAATATGTAATCAACAAACAGGGGTTAAGGAAACGATGCACAAACATGAGCATGACTTTGCAGCACCGCTCCCGTAATCGCTGGTATACTCAAAGTACGAAAAGGCCACACACCCGGATACTGCATTCTATGTAATTTGCTGAATATAGGGGCACTTCGCTGCAAATCGGAGAAGGGTAACTTCGCTCTTATGCTGTCTCGATGTTTTCGGTTTCTGATGCTGACAACGACGACGAATCCTGAACGACCTTCTTGATGCCTCTTTCCTTCAAGTAACTTCCTCTACGCGAAAATCAAGTAAACTAAGCGAATAAGCAAGCACTTTCTATGCCTGGTTGGCAATGCGCCTAGCCGAAAAGTTCAGTTCATTTCGTAAACCACAGCATTGTAATCTCAACGCCCACATCCTGTTAGCACGTGTCGTCGGACCCTACGTCATAAGTTCAAAGCCGCTGTACTTCGAACTCAATTGTAAATATTCCGGATAGCCCTCGAATTATTTATATCTGACTCGTCCTTCCGGTATAAGGCTCCATGATGCACGAGTCGTTTGCTCGCTCAGGTGCAAACTCGTGTGTCATATTTTCCACCAGCACTTCCTTTCATTGTGCCTGTTTCCTCTTTTGTTTAGTTTACCCACCGCCACGTGCTCCCACATTGCAACAAGCGCTCGTCTGAAGGCTTGCCTTTCAAAGTTCAGAGGATGACAACCGCACGTTCATACTACGCCGATTTCCTGATACCCTGCTCGAATATCCGCTTTCTCATAAGGGTCTGCTGACTAGGTTATTGAGAGTTTGTATTGCAAAGAATTAAGAATGCCTTTAATCTGTATATTTTTCATATGCTGGCAACAATTTAGCGTTACGCTTATAGGCTCTCCCGAAGTCATCTCCCATGATTTTCCTCTTGTTTTCACCAAACATCAAGACTACCTACCAGGAGACACATCGAACAGACGGACACAATATCGGCCAGATAAGAAACTGTTTTATATGTGGTTTTGGTTTCAGTTTATTACTGAATTTTCTTGTTACTTCTCTTTGTGTATGTGTACGTTGTGTGTGTAAATTAAGTGTCATGCGAATAAAAGCTGTACATATCGTGGTCCTCGTCAAATAAAGAGTCTTCTTTCATCTTCAACGTTGCAAACGTGTTCTGTGAGAGGAGCCGGTGGTGCAGAGATTCTAGGTTGTGCAGGCGCTGGTTGAGCAGGGACTGCCTCCGGAGCTTGGACCATTAGATACCGTCACAGCAAAAGCCACATCTACTCCTCTGCCAACCTCTGCTACCACGCCAGTGCACTACTCCTTTCAGGCTCCGCGAGCTTCGAAGGTGTTCTCTGGAGAGCTTTTCGAAGATCTGGAGGATTCTCTTCTTCAATGTAACCGCTTAGCTGCTTTTAACCTTTTAACCAGTGTGGCGATGCTTCAAAGCTCCGCAACGTTCAATTAAGCCTCGGGTATGGCGCACGGACTTGTTACTAAAACCGAGAGGGTGTTTAACCTCGTGGCGAGAGTTCCGTTTTCAGCTGCTGGAGGCCTACACTAGCGCGGCTCACCACGAATGAGCTGAGCGTGCACTCCAATACTACATTCAACTGCCCAATGAAAGCGTCCAGATATACGTCGAATACATGACGCGCCTTTTCAGGAGAGCTGCTCCGGCCATGCCTGAAGAAAAACTTCGACACTTAATGCGTGGCGTAAAAGAAGATTTTTTCGCAAGCCTCGTGCGCAGCCCACCGTCGAACATCGCTGCACGCCTTGCCGAGACGACAACGATGGAAGATGTCCTGCAACAGCGTTGTGCGACTTACAACCGGCAAGAGTATGCTGCTGCCGTCATTGGATCGTTTGCTGCCATCGGGAGCCATCCTAATGACTTGCGTTAATGGATTCCCGCCGTCCTGCGTGAAGAGCTTAACAGGTTTTGTTGGCCTTCACAGCCTGCACTGGGTTCTCTTTCAGCTCTTCTTCGCAAGGAGGTGAAGCAGGCGTTACGTGATTCTTTTTTCATTGCCGACACACAACCTCTCCCGAGAGATTACTAACGTCCCACCGATGTCGACGTTGCGAGCCGTGCGGCTTCCACTTCGCCACCTCCGATTTACGCGTCACTTCCTGTGCCACTGCCCTCGGTGCAATCTGTGCAGTATTCGAACGATCAGCGATCGCCTCTACCGAATGCCGACGTCTGGCACGCACCTGACAGCCAACCCCCCGCTCTCTCTACAACGAACACGCCCATCCCTACCACAACCACTCCTAACGAATTATGCCATTTAATTTTCCTTCCAAGAAGGTATCTCCATAGCGTTTTTTTTTTTCTCACAGAAGCTTCTGCAACCTGCTTGGCAATAACGTGAGAGGGCCAAACGCATTCTTTTCCGAGTATTGCTATTCCACTTTCAAGTTTCGCCGCCTTCATACCCAAACAAGGGTTTCCGAAATACAAATGCATAAGTGAGATACTTTTCACTGAGGAGCCACACCTGCCTTTACTAAAAAAGGCTTTGCATAGTTATTCTATTTTTCAACGCCAGTATCCGCCGAGGTTCCTCAGTTGTTAGGGTGCTTGGCTACTGAGCCGGAGGACCAGGGTTTAATACAAGCCGTGGAGACCGCATTTCGATGGAGTTGAATCAAAAAGCGGCCATGGGCTCTGCTACGTCAGCTCGCGTTAAAGAACCCCAGATGGTGCAGATTAATCCGCAGCCGTTCACTATGGCATCCCACATAGACCATGAATGGCTTCAAGGACTTTGAGGACCACAATTTATAACTTTCAACGCAAGCATGTTCAGCTCCAGAAGCAGAGGTACAAAAGTGAGATAAAATCACGATGTGCATCGCTATGTTTTTATGTTCTTAGTTACCGCGAAGTGGATTAAAAAAAAAGAGTTATGAGAGGTGTCGTTTTTTTCGAACGTTTTGGTGAAGTGGGCGAGAAACCATGTTTTTTCGATTAAAATAGTGGTTAAGAAAGAATATGATTATAATTTACATTAAACTTGGGCATCAGATGACAAAACAAGGCATGTGCCGAAGGGCGCATAGATACAGTATAGTGAGGGAGGAAAAGACAAGGCGGAATATTTGTGTAGCACATTTAGCGACAGGTGTGAGCACTGGCCTGACGTCAAGAAACAGGCGTCGGAGTGATTGACGAGAGTGCAGATTCGTATATAAAACCTTATATGCCTGTCAAACTTGACAACGACGTTTTGACTCACGAAGAGTTGTGATGTTGGCAGGTCTGTTCGTAGTGCAGTTTGCGGGAAAGAAACTGCAAAAGAAAAATGACAATACCTCACGAAGAAACGAAAGGCCCATCAACTTTCGCACTTTCGGTGGATGCATGACCCTCTCAGTGAAAAAAATGGATGCGGAAAGGAGTTAAAGAAGGAATAGAGATAAATGCGCCATATTGGAGGGCTAAGGATTTTTTGAGGGCGCTTCTAAGTGACCAGCGACCACTATGTCACAGGGACAGAGGGCGCGCACTGAAAACTTAAAGATTATAGGCGGGAATGCAACCCCGAGTCCCTTAGGAAATTCAGGAGCGCTTTCACCGCTTTCCGTTGTCTGGAAGGTTGTGTCCAAGGCCCAGAACGTTAGACTCTGTTAAAGGACGCGAGTCCAAGCGGAGCAGAGAAGCAACTAGGGAACCGCGCTCTCGCTCAAAGCGAGGGCAGTCACAGAGGAGGTGGCTAATCGTCTCGTCACAACCACACTGGCCACACGCAGGAGAGTCAGCCATTGAGATGAGATGGGAATAGGCGTTTGTGAACGCCACTCCCAGCCACAGGCGGCACAACAGCGTAGTATCACTGCGGGAGAGGCATTTCCTTGCCGCTCTTTTTCCTTTTTTCCCCTTTGTTCCCCTCCCCAAGTGTAGGGTAGCCAACTGGGCATCGCCTGGTTAACCGCCCTGCCTTTCCGTCCTTTTCTCTCTCTCTCTCTCTCTCTCTCTTTGAGGGCGCTAGCCCTGTATACTATGTTTGGCGGGAAAGACGTCGGAAAGTCCAAAAGTGTCTATAACAGGCACCAAAATAAGTAAATAGGCGTTCAGTAATTGTTTATTCTCAGCTTACATCGTGGTCCGCTTTCATTCGTGTTGTGGCAAGAACGCCTCAAGCGTATTTCAAGCTGTAATAATGAATCAAAGGTTGGTAGGAGTTTAACGAAATTAAACCGAATGTACATGCGCAAGCAGGTATTCATTTTTCAACTGGAGGGGGCATTTGAGCTCAGCCTTAAGCGTATGAAGCAATAATTTTCGTGGGTTAATGTCCATATATGCAGAATTGGTCATTTTGGTCAAATATTTAGAGAAATCTCCCAGCAGAAAGCAACCGCGGTGCCTCAGTGGTTATGGCGCTCGGCAGCTGAGCCGAGAGACGGGGGTTCGATCCCAGTATATACAGTTGCATTTCGATAAAGACGAAATGCTAGAGGCCTCTGAACTGTGCGATGTCAGTGGACGTCAAAGAACCCCCGGTGTTCGATATTATCCGGAAACCTCCACTACGACGTCCATTATAGCCCTTGTAACTTTGAAATGTTAAACCCTGTAGATAAAATCAAAGCCGCACGCATCCACATTACGTTCGCGCCCCAGCCAGGTCACGGCCTGCAACTTCGGCCAAGCCCAAAGCCGGCCCAGGCCCGTAACTTCCAAGCCCGGCCCGGCTCGACCCATCCCCCGCAGAACTAGGCTTTCGGGCCGGCCCGATGCCGTGCTGGGCGCTTGGACTCTCCATCGACAGCGTCGCACCCTCAGAAAGTGCACGGGTTTCTTTTCGACTTCATCTCCGTCGAAGTGCATCAGCCACGGCGAACACATACTTGTGCGACTTAATGCTCAGTCGTCGAGCGTCCTGATCACTGGGCTTCCACAGTGATAAACAGTGCATGGCTGCTAAAGACATAATACAAACACGATGCTGATCATAATAGCCCCATTTATAGTTCAGAATTTCATAAACAGGCGGGAATAGGGAAACTAGACTCTGAAATGTTTCATTTCCCATGTGTATAACCATTAAAACATATTGGTTGCATGTCAGAGTGCTGCTACTAGTCTTCGTTTAGCTCCGTCACTTTCTTTTTATTTATATGTGGTAGACACCAATGAGTTATGTCATAGCCTACGCCGGCTTTCGCGTCAGATTTACATCAAACATGTAGCAGCGATACGCCACTTAAACATAGCACTAATAGTGCTAGTTGCTACTGGCGCCTAAAACGACGCAACCGTTTTTCTAAGATCGATGGCCCCTGATCAGATCGCCTGGTAACTTGACAGAATGGCTCAACTGCCGGTGGACACCATTTTATTTTCAATCGCCATTCTTCGAAGAGTGCCACGGGTGTGATTGTGGCGGTAGCCAAATCACACTGAATTCTAGAAACTATTGTTGCTACGCATCATTCAGGCCGGGTACTCTACGCAGTCGACGCAGTGAATGTGACTAGAGTAATGTGACTCCAGTGAAGTGACAGGCGTAGGGTGCGCTACAACTTCGGCCAAACCATGAGGCATGACATCGCTCGCATTTCTGATCAACGGCTGCTCTACACTGCTATGCAAGTTTTTCAAACCGTTTGAAGACCGATGGGCAGAGAATTTTTGTTATACTTTCAAAATTATAATCAGTCACGATAGCCGCAGCCTCCCAAAATTTTGAGAACAGCACCAGCCACGCGAACGGCTTGGTGAGAAGATCATAGCGCCCCTGCATCCAGATAACCGTGTGCGCTGCTATACAGCAAAAGAGACATCTGGTGCGCTCGTGGGCTGCCAAAGAGCATGCGGTTTAAGCAACCGGTTGCGAAACCATCAGTTCGGTCTGTGCAGCACCCCAAGCACACAATCGATGATCCCCGCAGATAGAAATGTGCAGTCGTTCTCAAAAGTATACAGACCAAGGGGCCTGCTTCTGAGCTCTACAGCGTGGTTCCTCTTGCATACTCAGAAACCCTAATCTCAGGAATGCGGGAGGAATTTAATCTTCAACCCACCTAAGCTTAGAACTGTCATATGCGCTAAGGAGCGTCACTACACGCCTTGGAAGTAAACCCCTTGGGCTGTATATTTTTAACGAATACTGCACAGCAGCCAGCGTTCAGCACCGCCCACCCGCCAGAAAAAGAGTCATCAGTAATACAAATGGCAGTTTTCTAACAGTATTCATATGCACAACTACTATCAGGAGGTTGCAATCCTGACTCCACAATAGGAAAAGGCGATTCAAAAGAATCATTAATAACCCGTGAACCGTAAAAAAGTATAGCCTGCCTTCAAGCGGTTTTCCTGTATCCGTTTGATTTATATTATTAAGCGCAAAAAAACGCGGTTACTAGACAATGTGTTGTAATGAAAAATATATCGGAGGCTCTTAACGTAGTCCCTGATTTGCAAAAAGAAGTTTTGATTGCTGATAGACACTTACAGCGAAACAAAGTTGACATCTGGTTTAATGCATAAGCACTAATCTCATGGGTACCAACCACGAGCAGAATCGTCTGTTGTCTGTTCGCCTAGCGCCAGCGCTCCGTCCTACACCACAGCCCGTTCATCGTCGTCTTCGACGTCAATAAAGCTTGGTAAGGGGCTAGTTGCTCGTGCATACTGAGACTGGGGGGCGCTAGGTTCTAGACAAGGGAACAACACACACAAAGGAACAACATCAGACATGAGCGCAAAAAGCAAGAAGCCATACTTTCCCACTGATTCGAGCGTAGTAAACATTCTATGTAGTTATTTCTGCTTCAGTTGAAAAAAAAAACGAGTTTGAAATTTTAGTTCAAGCGCGTGGTACTGACCATGATGTGCTAAATTTTGTAATGATTGGCTTTCTTCCTCAAGGCCTACTTTGATGTCAGGAGCCGCATTTCATGGTTTCCAAATAAAAATAATGCTGTCTGTTCAGATTTGTGCTGAACCTTGAAGAGCAAATATTATTCAACACAACGAAACGAAATTGCATCTTTCAACCGGGTCTTAGATTGGCTAACAGACTTTACCAACGCTACCTATCAGAAGAGAGTATTTCGTTTTATACTCGAGAGTTTTAGCACTATCTTGCATGAGAAACTCACGGTAGAAAAAGCGCTCGAAATTCCGGACGAAGACATGGTCTCTTCTCGAAGTGTTGGATAGCGGAGTGAGGCTCCCAATGAACTTGTTCCCTTTCTTTTGCTTGTGAAATGTTGTTGAAGTGACTAAGCTCTCTTCTGTATTCATTAGCGAATTTGTTTTCTTCTTTCGCGCTTACCTTTCGCTGTTTATGTCAAGCAGTGACCGAGAAAAGAAAATAAACCACTCAACAATCGGGATGCACTGCATCAATGACGTAACTTAGTCAAGGTAGTGCTGACATAAGTGCCTGAGTTGTGAGTGGCGCAGCGTCATGATGAAGGCCAATAGGAAGGTTCCGTCATACGTGATAATGGTCACGTTGTTCCATTTTTACGGCTTACATCGTGTGCTTGTCAGCTGATTTTGTTTTCATAAAATGATAGATGTTCAAAGGCGAAAACCTTGGCAGAATTCAAACCCGAGCTGTAGTCTCGAGCGTTTTGGTCCTAAATGTTTCTTTATCGTCGTCATTGTCTCTTTGCTTTCTGTGTTTTCAATGGCAATGTCGAAACCAATTTTCTCCAAGAGCTCGTAGCTTTTTGCAATTGAATTTAAAGAACGCCTCAATGGAAGTGAAGCAGGCTGCGTATCAGGCATATGTGCGGCCGATATTCCACCGTGTACATGTCGACGGAGTTGAGCATATATAATCTGTTGCTGCTCGGTGTGTTACGAGACTACTAATATGAAACGTGGACTCAGATGGTACCCTTTAAATGAACGCCGCAAAAATCTGAATCTTAGATTGCTCTTTACCATTTTTTAAACTGTTCTTTACCATTTTTCGTAATCACATGGAATCAGTGCTGCGAACTAATTACGGCAACCACATTATGTTTCGTCTTGAAATGACCATACATTGAAGATTCGTCCATACCAATGCCGCACTGATTTGTTTACACCATCGTTTTTTCCGCATATCATAAACGATTGGAACATATTATCACAAGATGAAGTTTGCAGCAAAACTTTGGATTTGTGTATGATGTTTTGTGCAAGGTCACTAGATTACCTTGAAATAGGTTTTTCGGGCACAAAGCACAGCAGGGCACAAAGCACAAAGCGCTGAACGGCGTTCACCGACAGTCAGCGGTTGGTTGGTTGGCCTCAAGTAGAATGGCACATACCCACTACGGGGGAGTGGCCAAGACACAGGCGAAGCACTAAGGCGAAGCACGAGCTCGCCAAGAGCAGTCCCGCCGCCGCGCGGGCACTTCTTCGTCATTACGCTAGTAACGTTGGTTTTGTGCCTCCCGCTGTAATGCCCTATATGGCGCGCGAGTATCGCACGAATAAATAAAGAATAAATAAAGGCAACGCTCTGTCACGCGCCACCTGTGAAGCAGGGAAGAAGATGACCACCGGCAGACGTGCAGATCCGATCTCACAACGTAGCGTCTACCTAACCTCCAAGGAGGCCTTCACGGAATACGATCCGCCTAGTCCTCCTCTAGGGCTCGCCGTCTCCCGAACCCCAACCGCTACGGTCTCCGGCCCAGTCCTTCAAGTACAACAGCCATTACCCCGAGATTTGTTTGTCACCGCGGACGCCGGCGCCTTTTCTCCAGGCATCCAACGTTACCGATCCCTCTCCCGGCCTGGTGCCTTTCAGCCCTCAGCAAGAGCTACTGCCAATACAGTCGATGCCAGCGCTAGACAATGGACTGGAGCAGCCGCAGGAGCCGAAAAAGGCGAGCCCGTCTTGTGGTTCCTGTTCGCAATGACCTATGTGATCGTCACGATCGGTGCGCTGGGATTAGCCGTCGCGTACATCATGATGACCATCGACAGGGGACACATTGCAACAAGGGACCATAGCGACGTCGATTTTACGTTGATGCCCACGAACGCCTCGCTGTTGCCCCAGGCCTCAATGGAACCTACCGCGCTCGCACGTCAAGCTGTGGCATCGGCAAGTTACGACACCAGGACCACACTCTCGCCGACGCATGCTGAAGAAGTGTCCAGCATAACCGAGGGCGCGGACACTTGAATACCACCTAAATCTGCTTGGCGCAAGCAGCCTTTTCCTTTTTCCTTAATGCTTGCTTTTTAACAGTACCCTCAAATATCGACAAAGTTCACGCCAATATGATGTTTTCCCAGCCTACTATGCTCGTCCCTTTATTTGACATTCTGCAGTTGTGTGCAGTGTCGTTCCAATAGGAACTAATAGTTCTGGTTTGTTCAACTCTCTGAAAGCAAATAAATATTTTCATATATCTCAGGGAACAATATTGATCAGTTGTCGTAGTGGCCTTCTGAGGTGCACTTATTCTGATCGATCACTTGCCACACTCTGATCCTCCTTTAGGGATACAGCGCCATGTCGTTGCTCCAAGTCTAGATCAAATATTAAAGCTGCGGATTCATATCGTAAAAAGTTAGTGTTGTGCATACCTAGGCTAAAGTATCCTCTTGTCTAAAGTGTTCGTAATTGATCTCCCTGACAGGACGAAGTTCAGTCCCGTAGCTCACGCAGGGCTTCAGGAGTGCGTTTGAGCAGGACGCTGGGAGATGGCCTTGCTACTCTTGTTGCGAGTGAAATCCGTAGCTGTGCTGAAGACAACAAGATATTCGTTATGTTTCAGTGGGGTGGACAGAAGTACTGAAATTGCTATTCTGGATACTACAATAATGCGTGCTGAGAAAATTGAAATAGGAGCACGATAATGTGCAAAATATTAGTTACGAGAATTCTTTCAAGCTCCACCTAGAGGCATCCCCTTGTGTACAACGCTGGGGCCACTGTGAACTTGTAATAAAACTGCTGGGGGCACTTTTCTACTTACGTGCTATGAATGCGAAGGCATTGTGCGGTACTGCTGTTTGTGTTGGTGCGTTTGTGCTTTGCGCGTTTGTGTAACTTTGCGTTGGCCACCAAACCGTGCACCATTAGGAGCTCCAGGGCTAATGCCCATATATTCAGAATTGGTCATTCTCTACTTAACATTCAAGGATGGTGGTGAGTCCTCACACTACTGCCAGCGCAGCGGTTAAGCGATACACTACTGCACTGGCAGGCGGCTGTTCCTATTCCAGCCACCGGTAAGGACTGTGCGACCCATGTTGCTCTTCGAGCAACCTTTCCCGCAGCTGTCGCGGCGCTCCTCCGAGCTTAGATAGATAGGTATGTTCATTTGAGTGCGCCTCAACAGCCAAGTGGCCTAAACCAGCGCACACTAGGTCAGATACATCAGAATGACCACTTAAAAACATTTAAAACCAGGCATGAAAACAACAATTAGGCAAATATGTCCATGTCAATAAACGTTTTGTTGTACAGGATTTGTAAACGAGTCACTGGACAGATGGCGTGCAAACCGGGATAAAATGTGTCGAAACATTTCGCGGCTTTTGCATGCGGCACATGAAAATTCAGCGACATCAGTAAGGTCCCAGAGGTAATGAAACCGCGCACGACTTTTTGCAGAAACTGCATGTCACGTATGCGTCGCCTGTCGCCAAGGGTACACATATTGAGGTCTGCCAAGAGAGAATCGTAGTCGTAGGAACGACGGCGACCAATATGTCTATCATAATAGATGCGTATGAACTTACGCTGGACATTTTGAATTCTCATGCAATAGGCGACAGATACGCTATTCCAGGCTACTGACGCGAACTCAAGACGCGGTCTCACGAGGGCACAGTATAGAGTTCGTAGACATTCGTGCCGTCGAAATTTTTTTGTTAGTCTAGAGATAAGACCAATATGCCTCAGTGCGCGTAACACAAATGAATTTACATGCAGTCTAAAATCAAGCCTTGAATCAACAACAACACCAAGGTCTCGTACAAGGGCCACACGAGAAATTTGACCCGCCAAAAGTGTGTAATCAAACGTAACTGTGTCGCGTTTCCTAGTTAGAGAACGGACGGAAGTCTTCTTACCCGAGTAACTCTTGCACCTTACCCGGGTTAATACAAAATATATCCTTACGTCGTTATTAGTACCCAGTAACCGATTTACCGAGTAGTTCAGGTATGCTCGCTTAAGTGTTCATACTTTCTGGTCACACTGTCTGTTAACACTTTCTGTTAACGTTACTCATGAGTCAAGTAGTGCTTACGGATTAAAAAACTTAAACAAAACCACGGTGCAGATAAAATGGTCGTCCCCCATGGCTTGCAGGTCAATATTGACTCTTGGCTGATGATGATGATGGTGATGATGACGTAATCATCCAGAATATGCGATTTTCATTTCAGTCTCCTCAAAATATCTCGAAATTTGTTATTCGCTTTCCTAGATTCCTCAATTTTTAATTATGAGCTGCTTGAGATAAGTCTCGGTGAATTTTTTTCCTCTTTGGATTTGCACCAAACTCTGGCCAATCCCCTATCGTGGGTATGTGCCATCGCTTCAGAGCCAACAACAACAACAATAGGCGGATATGTTCTACTGATTGCGAGAGGAAGAAGCCGAAGAAATGGGTGAGCAATACTCAAGACCCAATGTCTCTTTCACCTGAATTAGCGCAGCTAGGATACCTCCAAGCGTTGTAGGACTGCCTTTCTATAGAAACGGTTCTCTTTTCGATACACACGAAGCGAGTATTATTTTCTGTCGTTAGACGGGGCATTCCTGGCGTTGCAGCTGAATTACCACCGGCAATTCTTCTTGCCGCTGGCAGCGCGGAATCTTTCCTTACAAACTCATTGCGGTCGCTATTAATATTGCTTTCAAATACGCTGCCTCTTCGCGAAAGATTCAAGAGGCGTTCTCGCAATAGGGCAGATTTAATTGTCGGCTGCTAATGGAGTCATTTAGATACTCTGTGTCTATAGTAGAGGCCATTTGTAGGGGTCATGCTCAAGAGGAATAGGTGTAGTACGGTCACAAACTATTGGTCGCTACATTAGCTTTGTCAATCATTTGAATTCGTCGTTTATGTTATGACGACCATTGGTCATATGACCTTGCTCCTTAATGGCATAAAGTCGTCTTGAAAACGACCACAATATATAGAAGGGGAGCGGCCAGGAGGGTCGGGTTATAGCCGCATACGGTGAAAAATTATTACCGACGACTATCATAACCAGAGAATCCTGCGAATACCAGCGCTAGCTTGTGTAAGCACAAGCTAAGGCATAGGCATGCCGGCTGCGAACCCATGATCTCGAGCTCTGTACCAAAACTGCAAAGCCACTGTGGCATCCCGGAGAATAGCCTACTTGTTCCTGATCTTCTCTAATAGGCCCATTTCATTTCATTTATTTCATTTCATTTATTTACCTTAAAGGCCCCTTTCGGGGTATTACATAAGGGGTGGGTTAATCAAAAATTGGTACATTTTTTCACGATGACATAAGAAGTTCAATGTTGGCGTTGAAGAGTGACGGGCAGGTGATAGCAGCAGCGGAGTGGGAGAGGCCGTTCCAGTCTGACGCGGCTCGTGGAAAGAAGGAGGTGGAAAAGGTTACGGTACGGGCACGTGGACGAGTAACTTGAAGGGGGTGACCAGTGCGATGTGATATGCGCGGCGGAGGTGCGCAGATGTATGGTTCATGGCCGAGTGAGCTGTAATAAAATTTATGAAAAAGAGATAGGGTTGCGACGCGACAACGGCAAGAAAGACTTCGTAAGTTGGACAATGATTTCAGGGATGACACACTGACTTCGTATGAGTATTGGGAGTGAATGAAACGGGCGGCGCGATTTTGCACGGCTTCAAGTGCATCGATTAGATATGCTTGATGGGGGCTCCAAATGGGGGATGCGTATTCTAGTTTTGGTCTTACCAATGATGTGTAAGCGAGTAATTTTACCTCTTTTGTTGCGTGACGTAAATGGCGCTTCAGATATCCAAGGGTTCTGTTTGCAGATGAAATAACATTAGTAACATGTTCCCGCCAAGTTAGATCATGACACACAGTGATACCTAAGTATTTATATGAATGAATGGGCTCTACTGGATTGTTAGAAATTCTATAGGAAAAGGACAACGGATTAAGCCTGCGGTGAAACGAAATAAGCTTGCATTTGTTAGGGTTAAGTGTCATTAGCCAATCATCGCACCATTTTTCAATGCGGTTAAGATCATCCTGAAGGGCTTTTTGGTCGGAAGTGTTAGTTATTGAGTGGTAGATAACGCAGTCGTCGGCGAATAAACGGATATTGCATGATAGATGTTCTGGCAAGTCATTTATGTATATTAAGAAGAAAAGAGGACCTAGGACAGAGCCCTGAGGTACGCCTGAGGTTACGGGGGCAGAAGGAGATGACTGGATGTTAACAGCAACTGACTGAAAGCGACACGTTAGAAATGCTTCAATCCATTTTAAGATGTTAGGATGCAAGTTCAGCTGCGATAGTTTTAGCATCAAACGTCGGTGGGAAACTTTGTCGAATGCTTTAGCAAAGTCTAAAAAAATTGCGTCAGTCTGGATATTCAAGTCGAGGTTCGCATGCAGATCGTGAAGAAAGAGTGCTAATTGTGTGTTACAGGAATAGTTTTTGCGAAATCCATGTTGTGCAGGGTGAAAGAATTTGTTACCATCCAGGAACTGCATGATTTCTGAGTAGATGATATGCTCCATGATTTTACACGGTACACTTGTGAGCGAGATAGGACGATAATTTAAAGGTGAATTTTTGTTACCGGATTTGTAGACTGGAACGACCTTTCCCTTCTTCCAATCATCAGGTATGGTGCCTGTGGAAAGTGACTGAGCAAACAGTAACAATAAATATTCGGCAGAAATGCACTTTGTGTTCTTTAAAAGTTTAGAATTTATTTCGTCAATTCCTGCTGCCGATGAAAGTTTCATTTTATCTATTAAATACATTATTCCATTAGCAGAAACATTGGTTACAGGCATGGTGTGCGGAATGGTTGTAGGCAGAATAGGTAAGGGCTCATCAGGCTCGGTTGTGAAGACAGAGGAAAAAGCAACTGAAAAGATATTAGCACATTCAGTATCGCTAAATGGCTCTCCTGAATCTTTATTCAGGGTAACTGAATGCGTATTGGTAGGGTTTATAATTTGCCAGGGTTTATAATTGGTAGGGTTTATAATTTGTCTGACAGGTTGATAACGCTTTATGCCGATTGCTATTCTCCAGAAATGTTTGCTAAGGTACATCGAGAAGGAACGATTGAGCAACTTCGTTGACCTTAAGTTTACTAGAGGTTTAGTGGCACTGTTTTTGTGACGTGAGAGTGTGCCTTAGAATATTTAAATTCGCATACGCGACCCCATGTGGGAAGTGTCAATTACTTGACAGCGATTTGCCCATTAGATCACGAAATCGCTCGACGAGCAATGCTTTCTCTTGTTTGTTGTGGAGCCAAGCATGCAACGATACGCTTTTTTTTTTCACATCAATATCCGGGCCACATATATTTTGTCTGACATATGTCTTTTCCAGCACTGTTCAGCGAGATTTACCATGGCTCCCTGCGTAAGTACTTAACACTCAGTAAAGAAGGTTTTGCTCCGTGGTTGTAACTCCCTTTCATCGCTAACGGAAAGAGATTTCTGGATTCATAGAAGTAAATTACATTCTGCTTCAGTCTACAAGTTTTCAAACAGTCGACAGGCGGGATGGTAATAAGTGAACGCGATTGATTGCGCCATCGACCGTTTTTTTTCGCTTACTTGGGCAGGTAACAGTAGAAATCAGAAATCACAAAGTGGCGTCAATAATTTTAAGTACTAAATGCAATGAAAACACTGCCTTCCTTTTATTCCCGGCGTGTTTTATAGTATTTTCGGCCTTTCGGTGGAACTCACCTTTTTTGAACTGTGTACTCGCAAGTTGTTTACGCCCTGCTAATCGATATTTAGAGGTCAAAAGTTTATACAGAAACGATGGCTGGTACCTGATTACCTATGCTGCCATGCCGGTAGTTAACCACTTCTCGGGCGGTGCTTTTGCCGTTATTTATAAAAAGTTGAATGTCCATCTGCAAATTTTCATGTGCAATAAACGGGAACTCCTTCTTTATCTTTAATTAGATGTCAGCACCAGTTTCGCATCAGTACGTTCTTACTCGGCAGGATTCGGTAATGCGTACTAAAATATGAAAGGAAGAGAGCCGAAAATAAACTTTTTGTTTTGGCGCAATCCTAAGAGGACATGGCATTTATGCGGCCTTTCTCCTTTCTGTGTCTGCATGACATTTTTTGGTTTCTCTTCGGGCACATCTGATGGGCAATTTTTACACACTGCCGTGGAGTTTTTCTTGTGATATGGATTCGTGAAACGCTGTAAACGCAAAAGCAACTTTTGGGTAAGCAATTATATTATTTAAGACATGACCGATTACTGCCGACTTTGACGATTGACCAAGAGAAATCTAGAACTTCACTCTTGCTTTGAGAAATGTGCTATTTCCTGTGCCCAGAAGTCCCTTTTTTTCTCTCTCTTTACCGGCAGGTCCCATCCGGCCGGGCGAGCCATTGCCAGGTAATTACTACCGAATGTATCATTCAGCCAATATCTTCATTCCGACACCAAGTGCGCAGATATTGAGGGCCGTCAAAATTTTCCCAAACGCGAGCTTTTTAGGAACAGCGAGGCTTCGCATTCCTTCAGCCAATGGAAAAGGCCGAATACGGGGCGCCGTTTATCTAGAGCGAATAACGAGGAGCAATAAAGGGAATATTATACCGTGCAAACGCTGTATTGCGACTTTCTTGGTCAGTGCAGTCCGTTGCGTTGTATCTTAGTCAGTCTCAAACCAACTCGCCAAACAAGCTTAATTGAAAAACGATTGTAATATTCTTGCCGCTTTGGATCTCGAATTTTGGCGATTAGTTTGGTGCCGTCATAGCGCTGCCCCGACTGTAGAGCAGGTGCGCCAGTGCCGTGCTTGTGCTTGACTTTACGTAGGTACCAAAATTATAAGTTTGAAGCACCAATCAGAGTAAAAAGTGAGCAGGGTGTACTTTGTATTTCCTAATCACCACATTTTCCTTCTTTTGCAGATGAGTCAAACTTCTTCACCTACCCCGAGCCGACGCCACAGCCTCAATCGTACTTTCCTTACTTCGCACCTCCGGACAGCGCCTATTCCTACGCTGCACCTGAGCAACCATACCCTCCTCCTCCTCTGCCGCCTCCCCCTCCTCTTCCTCCTCTCATTCCGCTTGCCTACCTTCCTTCTGAGATGGAGGGCCCCATCAGCCTCCAAGGTGCGCTAAACTCAACTTACGTACAGTCGCGAGCAAAAAATATTAGCACAGATCACTGGCGATCAGAATTAGGATATCTCACCACGCGGCGCTGCGGTACGCAGAAAAGCTGAGCATGGTGGCAATTGCCACCACCCCGTTTCAAAGGGGGCGCTCCTATCCATCTATCCATCCTGCATATCGGGCCGTTTTCATGTTAACAGCCTAGGGGGGACGGCAGGATGTAAGCTTTATCAAGCGTGCACCGCCCGAGCGTCGAAGTATTGACCCTACGTGACTGAGCATGCAGCATTTATTATGGCTCGGTTAACATGAGCGAAGGAGACTTCTTTCTATTACTGTTTTTTTTTATGTCCGCGATGGTTTGTCAAAAGTAACTTGCGGGAACAATAGATGATAGCGCTGCTTTTAGCCAGTAATTTTGCTGGTCCGTGACAGTCCGCTGAACCCCCCTAATACTGTAAAATGGGACCGGCCCGGCAATCTTGTTATCAGCCTCTTCGCCACCCACAGCGCCACGCGTTGCCATTCCAGCGCTCCAGTGTCCGTCATGTGTGCTAATCTTTTTTACTCGCGACTGCACACTTGGGCTAAAGGAATCACCCATTCGTCGCTGGAAGCCTCCACATTATTGTAGCAACATAAATTCAATGCTAACAGCTGGCAGGACGATGATCTGTTAGGACTTACATTCTATTTCCGACAGAGCGGAAAAGCTTTCATATTCTGTCCTACGTACCACAGAGTCCTGCCTCTTGCAACGTAAATGTCCCTGACCTGCGCTCCCTACGGCGGCGAATTCAGATGTGACAAAACGAAAAATAAGCTACGGCCACGGGTGTTTTGCTGGTCAGTTTGACTGCACCAAAGGAGCTCGTCGTTTTTAAACGATGCATACATATAGTGCGGCAAGTTTTTCTGAAAACTAGGGTAAAATTGCCGCTTCACCTCACGAAGTTGTTTGCGTTGTTTTCTTTGACGGTGGGCGAAGAGAGGGGATCCTAATATAGCAAAGCTACTGCAACTTTCATAAGCACTCTCGGCGTCCTGGACAGTGGTGAGAGATACTTTTCATTCGGACTATAATTCACGGACTGGAGAAATTAGAATGCACGAAAGGCTCTTCTCGCAATCGTGTTAAAACTGCCCCGTCAACACCACCCCTTACGTTGCAACCAGTTACAGAGGTGGGGCATCAATCGCACATTTTAAAAAAGCTAATCAATCGCGTTCTGCTCTTTTATTTTTGCAACCAAGTTTTTCGTAAGATGTTTCAATATATCTTTCTTTAATAAATACTGCAAACCGTACGCAGGTCCAAGCACGGTGGGCAAAATTACCAACGTTGCAATAAAAACGAAGTTAATAAAATGTCGAACTATTAGAGCGTGGCTAGAGGAAATAAAAAATCATTCCAGTCGGTTGCTGCGCAAGGAAAAAAAATGCAAATTTTAATAAATCTGTTAGTGAAAAATACGCCATCAGCGAATTTAGATGATGACGGCGAGTGTGCCTCGACGTTAAAGGAAAAAATATTAAAAAGCGTACTCTAAACCGGATGTTCCAGGTTAAATATTTTCGGAAGAAGTACTATCTTTTGTTTTCATCTTCACTTTTTTCACGTTAATATATGAGTTTCAGAAAACGCGATGTGAGTATTGGCTTATCCAGTAGCGCTCGTTTCGCTTTACTGGAAAAAAAAACTAACAAAAGAAAAGGTTAGTCCGTCTCTGAAGCCCTCATGTGCCTCGAGATGTATTGAATTGTATTCGTGCTTGGAACACGTATTTACTGTCATTTACCTTTTTCAGCCCCTCCGAACACACAGAACGAGTGAGTACCACGCCAAAGTTGAATTACAGGGAGCGCCCTGGGAGGAGCTGGCGCACGCACCTTAGAGCCTCAGCTCAAGCATGCGCAGTAGACTTTTGCTCTTTAGCGCACTTATGCGTGAACAATGTGACGTGTCTCGGAAGGGCCAGCAATTCATGGCCTCTAGCCTCAGCTCAAGCATGCGCAATAGACTTGTGCTCTTTAGCGCACTTCTGCGTGAACAATGCGACGAGTCTCGGACGGGCCAGCAATTCATGGCCTCTAGCCTCAGCTTAAGCATGCGCAGTAGACATGTGCTCTTTAGCGCACTTCTGCGTGAACAATGTGACGAGTCTCGGACGGGCTAGCAATTCATGGCCGCTAGCCTCAGCTCAAGCATGCGCAGCAGACTTGTGCTCTTTAGCGCACTTCTGCGTGAACAATGTGACGAGTCCCCGACGGATCAGCAATTCATGGCCTCTAGCCTCAGCTCAAGCATGCGCAGCAGACATGTGCTCTTTAGCGCACTTCTGCGTGAACAATGTGACGAGTCTCGGACGGGCCAGCAATTCATGGCCTCTAGCCTCAGCTCAAGCATGCGCAGCAGACTTGTGCTCTTTAGCGCACTTCTGCGTGAACAATGTGACGAGTCTCGGACGGGCCAGCAATTCATGGCCTCTAGCCTCAGCTCAAGCATGCGCAGCAGACTTGTGCTCTTTAGCGCACTTCTGCGTGAACAGTGTGACGAGTCTCCAACGGGTCAGCAATTCATGGCCTCTAGCCTCAGCTCAAGCATGCGCAGCAGACATGTGCTCTTTAGCGCACTTCTGCGTGAACAATGTGACGAGTCTCGGACGGGCCAGCAATTCATGGCCTCTAGCCTCAGCTCAAGCATGCGCAGCAGACTTGTGCTCTTTAGCGCACTTCTGCGTGAACAATGTGACGAGTCTCCGACGGGTCAGCAATTCATGGCCTCTAGCCTCAGCTCAAGCATGCGCAGTAGACTTGTGCTCTTTAGCACACTTCTGCGTGAACAATGTGACGAGTCTCGGACGCGCCAGCAATTCATGGCCTCTACTTCGAACCGTAGCGATTGCCGTCATGGGTCACTCAACACCTTTGCCTGATTTATTTTTCTTTGTTTGGAGCGAGTCGAGCTAGTTTTCGCTTCTAAAAACTTGAAAATATAGGATTTGCCACAACTGAACGGTTTCTTGTCACCGCATAAAACATAAATTTCCGTGCTGCATGTACTTCATGTCCGCAGGTGATAACTTTATAATATCCTAGAAAACGTTACATTTACGCCTCAGTTTTTAAGAGAAAACAACAAGGTCGCGGCTCGTGTTTTCGAAGAGAAGTTGAGGCCTTGGAAATGGAAGCACCGAGGAACGCATAGCAAGCAGCAGCACGGTTTCACCCTACGCAGGGTAAACGCTTGCCTCGTTTATCTGCAGTCAGCCCTAATAAAGGCTCATCAGTACGTGCACTGACCCTTGTACTGTGCGATGTCAGTGCACGCTAAAAAACCCCTGGTGGTCGAAATTTCCGGAGCCCTTCAATAGGGCGTCTCTCATAGCCTGAGTCACTTTGGGACGTTAAACCCCAATAAACCAAACCAATCCAAACAGTGTTTTCTGAAATGACCATCAGTTTGAGTTCATTCTGCACGACTTCATGGGAATACGTTCTACTTCTCGGCGGTCACCCAGCGCACACAGACCATTTTTTAATCGTTAGAGCGTCCTTGTATGTTAGTCTTGAATCATCAAAAATGCGTGAAAAGCTTGAAAGCTCTACAGCGTCAACATAACGAAGCGAAAGTCGCTTTGAGAAAACGTACGCGGTAGCCAAAAGATTCTTAGGGTGATTACGGGGCTGCCTAATGCGAACTTCGAACGCAGCTCTGTCGATGTCTCGGGCTAAGTAGGCTACTTGTTTTCGTTTGCTGGGTAGTCGGAGGGTCTGGCGATGATATTAGTTCGATAGTAGTCTTGGATGAAGAAGATGTGCAATGCACAGTGCGCGAATATGCCTATATAGGTTCGATAGCAGTGTTAGTAGAGGTAGACGGCGTTGTAAAATGCACAGCGAATAAGTGTGTTGTAAAACGGAGAGTTGAGCTAGTTGGTACATGTTGCTGGGAAAAAACAGCGGTAAGACGCAGGACAAAGAAAAGAGGACAACAGGACCCGCGCTGACTATCATCTGAAAGCTTTATTAGATGGAGTATTTATTGCGTGTTGTTTCTAACAAAGCTTTCAGTTGATAGTCAGCGCCGGCCCTGTTGTCCTCTTTTCTTTGCCCTTTGTCTTAGCGCTGTTTTTTCCCAGCAAGTGTGTTGTAGTTTAACACGAGGCGTTTTATGGTTTTATGGGGGTTTAACATCCCAAAGCGACTCAGGCTATGAGGGACGCCGTAGTGGAGGGCTCCGGAAATTTCGACGACCTGGGGTTCTTTAACGTGCACTGACACCGCACTGTACCCGAGGCGTGATCAGCTGCCTCAATAGTCTGTGCTCTTGTGCAGTCGCCAACGAAGCTGATCTCTTCGCGGCACTGCGGATTAGAATGTCACTGGCGGCAATGTTTATTTTATTCTTTTATTTGTTGTTTGGCTCGGTCACACCGACCGCGTCGATGTGTCTAAATCCTTTAACTGGCGTTTTAGAGCTGCGCTCTAAATGTTCGTGCCGTTTATGATGTTGCGTTGTAAAAGTGAACGTTAATATTGAAGTAATGGCATCATGAGCAGAAAAAAATAATCTAGTTGGAAGTAGAAACAATTGCTCCGACGAGCACGTTCCTGTTTCTTAGTCAGAGTAACCGTAGTTTGAGCAGTGGCGATGAATAATGGAGGTGTCAAAGCAGCTCAATTGGAGCTTTCTGCTCATTTACTTTAAGGTGGGTAGCCAAATCAAGCCGTAGAATACGTCCAGCCTATATAAATAATGGTATGATTAAAGGTATTGCCAAACATTGGCTCGAAAGTTAAGCTTGGAAGATTTGCCTCCTAGTTGTAGATCCCGGAGTCACCAGTCACACGTGTGCTGCTCACACGTGTGCCAGACACACAGCAGCCACGCATGCTGTTAGTTTTCCATTCGTTTCCGGGTTTATGATGACGTCACCACACATCGCCTGCACCGCACTGAGGAGCCGTTTGAATTGAAGAAGTGGTGCCCCGCACTTCGTAGACGCCAGCAAGGAACGACGAGTGACGACAGCCGATTTGTGATAGCTCTACGCGCACAGTAATGCATTCACATTGGACCCAGTGCACACCAGAGAATAAAATTAAAACTTGAATGGAAGCCTGAAATGTCCCTAGTATTGGCTCTCACCACTGGACACTGCATATGTTATACCGGGAGACCTTTTTTACACGCATTCAAAGCTCGATTTTGATTCGCTGCTGTCCGAACTGTGACTGCTTTGAAGGGGCAATGCTTGCGTATTAATCGTGGTCAATGTTCATGCCCACACCCTAGGCAATTTTTCAGCAGACTAGCTTGTTATTTCCGCACGAGTGCTTTCACTTTCTTTTTTTGCTATTCTGAAACAAAAACAATAACTATTCTACTACTCTCCTCCCTCGTTCAAGATACCTTCGGTCGCTTATTAAAATTAGCGCAGTAAAACTTGGAGGCAGATGCGATAATGGTGAATGGTTGGGCGGAAGCCCCTGGAGTCGGTTTGGCAAACCAGGCCTTCAAAAGCAGCTTTAGGAAACATGGAGAGCTTTGAGAAATGACGACATGCTTGCACTGGCTTAAGGTTTTATTACCATGAACGCAGCTTATATCTGCAAGTTCACAAGCGCCAAATGGTATAACGCGTATAACACTATCGTCGCTACCATTCCTTGCTGCGCAATCTGGACGTTACATTGCAACCAAATGCAGCGAATCCCCAGCAGTCTTCCCTCCCACCTTTCTCCCTTCCCTTACGGCGCGGTTCAGGTGTCCGCCGAAATGTGTGACACAGATACTGCGCCATTTCCTTTTCTCAAAAACCAATTTACCCCAGCAGTCTGTGCCGCTCCGTGCCGTGGAACTCCACTAAATGTTGTCATCTGTCCTTTAGATTGGGTTGGTACCTTCCGGGCACTTTCTTACTACAACGGTAACCGCAGCAACTGACCTGGATGGGTATCGTTCACCACTGAGCACGCGTAGAGTTGTACCTCTCAGCTTGCCTCGAAACCAGCTATTCACAAGGGAAAAGCATAGCTGTCCGCATTGCGATCCATTCTTGAACGTTTACTTTTTGTCTTCCATCTTTTCACTTTATTTGTTTATGTTATTTATTTTGAACATATTGCAGGCTGAGCGCCCAAGCAGGAATGGTATATATTGACACAAAATTCAACAAAGCATGACAGCACAAGTTACGAAACACATGAACACATTGCGTAGACCAGTTGAAACGGTTATTACTGCACATAAAATATAAGCACACAAAAAACTGACACAATCAAAACCGACACCAAAGAACTGACAAGAGGCAAGATTTCATAATCATTGCATACATAATTCCAGCATATCTAAAGACTTGAGGGAAGAAGCAGGAAAACTATTCCAATCTGCAATTGTATTAGGGAAAAAGGAGAATTTGTATCAGTTAGTCCTTGCAAAGTGAGGAGTTAAAGAGAGGGCATGAGAGTGGCGTGTCTGCCTAGTGGTAAGAGGGAAACGTAAGGGCTAGGATCAAGTGCGAGTTTGTGATTAAGTAAGAGAAGTAAAAATTTAAGACGGAGGAATTTCCTTCTTGCTTAGAGAGTGAGAATACCGTTTTCTGCCATTAATTCAGATACCGAATCGGTGCGACCGTATTTGGAATAAATAAAACGTACTGCCCGTCTCTGAATTCTTCTCGGAATATTCTCTGCCCGTCTCTGAACATTCCAGTGTAGCCTGCACTTACGAAGGGCCATTCACCACTAATGTGCACTGGGTTCCCTTCTTTCATTTTAGAACACCGCCAGATGAAAACCTACATCCCATGTACATGGTCGCCCTCATCGCTCTCTTAGCACTGGTCCTGGTCATCGCGGCCGCCTCGTTTGCATGGGCAGTCGGAAGTGAGTACTCCAGCCAGCTTAAAAAAGAACTGATCTCTCACCTCACGGAAACGACCGGCAATGCTAAGGCATTTACCGTACACATGAAAGGATGCGGTGCAGATCCAAGATAGGAGTTTTACAAGAACAGGACGTTATAAGAGGAACACAACACACGTGCGCACTCACAACCAAATGATAACATATGCCAAAGCAAGCATCTATGAACGATGCGGCGGGACGTCCCGGGAAGTTAGAAAGAAAGGAAAGAAAAAAGCAAGCGAAATCAACTACCACCCTAAAATGTAACACATCTCTTTTCGGTGCTGGGACACGTGCGGAGTGCTGACACATTCTTCACCTTTTAAACGCTATTTAAAAATCGGTTTGGTTTGGTTTATGGGGTTTAACGTCCCAAAGCGACTAAGGCTATGAGAGACGCCGTAGTGGAGGGCTCCGGAAATTTCGACCACCTGGGGTTCTTTAACGTGCACTGACATCGCACAGTACACGGGCCTCTAGAATTTCTCCTCCAAAGAAATTCCAGCCGCCGCGGCCGGGATCAAACCCACGTCTTTCGGGTCAGTAGCCGAGCACCATAGCCACTGAGCCACCACGGCGGCCTATTTAAAAATCGATTTAAACTATTATACACGTTGAAGCGGGATGCAAGGATGTTCCAGTCACAGCATTCAAGTGCTTTGCTGCTGGCATGCCGCATCATAATCACCATCATCATCAGCCTGACTACGCCCACTGCAGGTGAAAGGCCTCTGCCATGTTTCTCCAATTAACCCTGTCCTTTGCCAGCCGCGTCCACCATATTCCCGCAAATTTCTTAATCTCATCCGCCCACCTAATTTTCTGCCGCCCCCTGCTACGTTTTCCTTCTCTTGGAATCCGCTCCGTTACCATTAAAGACCTGCGGTTGTTGTGCCTTCGCATTGCATGCCCTGCCCAAGCCCACTTCTTTCTCTTGATTTCGACTGGGATATCATTAACACGCGTTTGTTCTCTCACCCACTCCGCCCGCTTCCGATCTCTTAACGTTACACCTATCATTTTTCTTTCGATAGCTCGCTGCGTTGTGTTTAACTTAAGCTGAACCCTCTTTGTTAGCCTCCACGTTTCTGCCCCATAGGTGAGTACCGGTAAGATAAACCTGTTGTATACTTTTATCTTGAGGGATATTGGTAAACTGCCATTCATGATCTGAGAAAACCTGCCATATGCGCTCCACCCCATTCTTATTCTCCTAGTTATTTTCCTCTCATGATCTGGATCAGCTGTCACTACCTGCCCTAAATAGACATATTCTCTTACTATTTACAGCACCTGGCTACCAACTGCGAACTGCTGTTCCCCTGCTAGGCTGTTGAACATTTCTTTGGTTTCTAGCTAATCTTTCCTACACCATTCGCTCATTTGTGCCTGTGCCCGTTTGGCGAGTGTAGCGTAGGCCGCATGACACCGAGCCAAGAATCAGCTTTTCCCAGTAAAATACGCTCCACTTCCAGCCTCGTTGGCCAGCATTCACTTGTCACCCGGGCTACGCTACACTGCTAGACGAGCAGATGCATAAATGAGTGGTTGCGGGTACGTAAGAAAAGCCTCGAATATTGCATGCCAGCAACTAAGCCCTTCATTGCGGTGACACCGAGCATGTTTTCACCTCGTTATTTGTTTATTTCTTTATTTTTACATACTGCAGCCCGGCCCCATGGGGCTATTTCAGGAGTGGGGCTAACAATTTGGAATAAATGGCAATGTACAATCCACACACAAAAGGATTACATTTGACATGGTTGAATACACAGCGCGAACAATGTGTAGGCAGTAACTAATAAATTTAAGCAATGTACAATGAACACAACACAAAGAAAACATCATGTGGCACCGATAGCTGTTAAAAATGAGTTTAATGGAAGAGACCGCGCTGTGCCAGGAATTAAGTTCCAATGTTCAATAGTACGAGGAAAAAAGCTGTGTTTGAAATTATTAGTATGGTCGAAGTATGGCTTAACATTATGGCTGTGATGGCTCCTGGGCGATCCTGGAATATCAGGGGTAAGGTAGACATTAGGTGTGACATGATAAAGTGAATTGACGATGCAGTGCAAGAACTTCAGTGAATCCAGCTCACGGCGTGCGGACAAGGGGATTAGATTCAACGCGGAAAAGGCACAAGAAGGTGAAAAATAGCTATCATATCGACAATGAATGGACCTGATGGCTTTCTTTTGGATGCTCTAGATTTGACCAATTTCGCATTGTTTATGAGGATTCCAGACGGGAGACGCGTATTCAATTACGGGACGAATTATGGATTTGTACATTAATAGCTTAGTTTCTTTTGGTGCATTCATTCAGTGCGTGGCTGTTGAAAGATTCAGTGATCAGAAGGCCCCAGAGAAGTGCGAAGCAATACGCATTCTTCTCAAAACGGAACAATGCGTGCGTCTTGGTCCCTGCACTGATATGAGCTACCCTAGATATTCGGCGATATTATTTTCCGTGCCGTCACGCCGCATCTTCGTAACATGCTGGTGTTGGCATACGAGGCCACTTGGTTGCTAGTGCGCGCGTGTGGTGCGTTTCTGTTTCAGCGACCTGTTTTCGTTTTTTTTTATTCATCCCTTCTCGTGAAACAATAGACCACCAAAATGCGTAGATAGCCACTCTTCTCACAAGTCGAGTGCTTCGAGCCTCAAAAACCAGGAAACAAAAAGTCGATCGTCTTTTCTAATCTGGCTCTGTTCCTAGTGGAATATAACTTGTTATTCGTGCATTTCCGTTGCTTGTGCTGCGGCCTCAATGACGCTGTGTGCCCGATAAGCCACTTGATACGTCATAGTGGCGCTGGGCATTATTTTTCCGAGAGACTGCCTTGATTGATGGATTGTGACTTTGTCTCGCGTTCCTTCTCTCTTCCCTTTTTAATCCCCTCATTTCGTTCCCCATTGTAGGGTAGCCAACCGGAAACCTTTCTGGTTAACATCCCTGCCTTTCCTTCCTCTCTGTATCTCTCTCTCTCTCTCAGTAGCAGCGTACGATCTGACGGGCATGTCATTTCAAGCTAGCGACTTTTTTGAAGTTCGAAGCATCATACAGAAAAAGTAGTCGAGAGCCTGCTTGGTGTAATGGAGAGGATTTCATGCCCTTTGCAATGTGATCAGAGTCGAAATAACTCGCTAGTAGGAGTGTCAGGGGTTTAGTGGCGTACTGGCTGAGCACTTCGGAGCCCGTCACTCTGATATAAGATAAATCGCCCTACCCGTCACTCTGATATAAGATAAATCGCCCCTAAACTATTCGTAAACATCGTACATACTCTATTTTCTCGGCACAGATACTTCGTTTGTCTATTCATTGTATACAGACTGTTTCTAGACGTTTTGCAATGGGGAAGGTAGCCGGGCCAGATGGTACATGAGTACAGAGAAAACAGCGCGCGGAAAATGGGACCGCGACTAGAGGAAACGCACGCACAAGGTCTGTCTACGACCTGAAGATTTACTACGGAGCATGCAGTAAATACGAGTACTCAACGTAAATAACATAAGGAAAGCAAAAAGCGTTCTTTTTCCACTTCCTAGTTGTCACTAGTTTGCGACTGATCGAATCTCTTTACTTGTCAACGCCATCCATGGGGTTCTTACGCAAGTCACGCCTGTTTTTTGAAGCGAAAAGCTTCACTACGCTAGTCAACACCGCGCTTCGCGTGAGCCGGCGTATGTCGGAGCACGAGTGACGTCACGCACGGCGCAGGCTATTGCACATGTGCGCCGCCACTTCTCCTCGCCACTGTTTGACCTTTCGCCGCAGCCGTGCGCAGTGCGCATTTGAAAGGAGGGGTATATAAGGCTCGCTTGACCATAGAACAGGCGCACGCTGCCGCGCGCTATGCGTCATCGTTTGACGTTCGCCGCAAGCGCGTGTTTAGCGCGGAGGCTGGCTATAATACCCCTTGCCAGAGAATAGGCGTGCGCATTCAACATGGAAGGAGAAGAGAATGATACTACCGATATAGAAGTGATCATAAAGCAGAACCATAAGCTAAACCATAAGCATCCCCGCAGCTTTTCGCTTCGAGATATCCAGGCTTAACATTAGCTAAGCCCCAGCCAACTTTTTTTTTCGATGCATTCATATAGATCGCGCTTGTGCTGATGGTTGTATGAACTCAGAATCTGGCATCTTCCAAGATGTGGAGTGCGTTTACAGTAAGACACCAGCGTGCTGCTGTATCACGTAATGCCATGTTCTCTCAAACTGCCATTAGCACAACTCCTTGTCACTCTCTCTCTACAGAGTATATACGTATAAGCACACGTGGTTTGCGAAGGTTTAGAATGCCCCAGTCGCACTTACGTAATGGTTATGATTACGTTCTGTTCATAGGAAGAATCTTGTGTGGACCTATACGCTTTATTAAATATTCTCCAGGAGGCTCTCAATGTTCCCTATTACAAGAGGAAGCATTGGTGAAAATAATTAAACGAAAGAAAGTAAGACAAGGTGAAAAATTAATAAGAAACGAAAAAAACTAATTTTGTGTCGTTTCTATGTGCTCGCTTTCTCTCAATGCAGGAAAGATGCATTTTACTGGACGTACGACTCCTGATGAAGACCTCCAGTGACGCTAACGAGCAGTGCTGATCTTCGAGGCCAGAACTCGTTATTCGCCTCTACGGGTTCACCAGAGCCAGATCGGCCAGCCTCCGAAACAGCAGGATGACTTGGACAATTTACCTGAGGATGAACACATATTCATGTTTCTGCGCACGCATACGCTGTTTTTCTTTTCCGCCTACTTGAGACTGCTTGGTGTCCTCGCATATTACCATCCGTTATCTATGTCTTCAATTAATTCCTAAACGCCTGGACAAAGGTCCTATACCTTGGTCCTTATTTTATACGTTTTCTTTTTTTTTGGCTTCTATCACATGTCTTTGCGTTTCATTCCTAAAGACCTAACTAAAATTAATTTTGTGATTTGATGGGTCGGCAACAACGAGCTATTTTAAGTGAAATACATTGCTTGGAGCGAATACCGCAAATTCTGACCAAGTCTTAAGTCTAAGAATTACAACTGCATACGTTTAATTTGTAAATTATTAGAATACACGAATTTCCAGTGGTTTCCATGACTTCCATTAAAAATGAAGTATCACCTACAACTACCTATTATCAATATTCACTCTTTATTGTGCATGGAGTAAATGTTAAACGAGTAACAATATAAATGAGGAGGTTGAATGGAGAGCCAGTGGTTATAATATATATGTAGAAGATTGCTACAGGTCCTGAGCGATCACCTCACTCATCCGGTCTGCTTTGTCTCGACAGAATCACGGGGTGAAGTATTACGAAAGCTTCACAAGCGTAATCGACGAGACTGGGTCAATATTCACAACCAGATGCTGTCAGAATGGAACACAGGAGGCACTTCAGAATGTGTTGGATTAAGAGAAAGTACTCCTCATTGCATCTTGTGGCTTCCCCTTCATAAGCCTAGAATATGTGGGAAGGGCTGTTCCCGACACTTTCTTCGTCGCTTCGAAGCAAAATAAAATCTATTCACACCTCCGTCACGAATTTAAGGCAGTAACTGAGTTCTAAAAGAACATACTTGAAACATTTTGTTCCTGCGTGTAGTTATAATGCCCATTTCTCTCTAGATATTTCTATGAAGTTGAATGGTGGACCACTAGTTGACGCGTAATTCTCCTTTATCAATGGTACAGTACCCCAACTTCTGGTTTCGCCTCTCGGCTCGTTTGTAAGTTTTTGCAAACGGCTATTTCGACTGAAAGTATCTAACAATGTAACCTAAAATATAACGCAGGCTGTGGAAAGGCGGCCGATTATTAGAGGGCTGTTAGTTTCTGGTGCGTAGTAAAAGTACGAGAAAAATTTCTTCGAGTAAAGTATTCGAACTGCTGTATCTCTCGCTCTAATACGCAGCCATAAGAGATTGTGCTATGCAACCAGTTTGAACGAGCGCTTTTTTTTCTGATGTTATTTCTTTCCATAGCATCTCTCATTATCCGCCAGGTGTCAAAGCTTAATCGGAAGTTGTGAGACTGTACCTTTGAGAGGACGGCATTATGTCTAGAAAAGAACGCGTGAGACGCCCGCACGTCACAATGCATTCAGCCAGAATTGAGGACTATGTAATGTCACCCTGCCGCGCTTTAGCTCTGAATCGTATGCACCGTGAATGGCAGGAACGCACCGACGTCTTGCTTTGTGCTGTGCTGTCGGCAGCGGGTCTTTCGCCAGACAATAGTGCTTCATACACCGCTTGGACACAAGGACCTGATCATCGTTCACTGCTCGACTTCATTAGGTCAGCGAACCTTTACTCATTTATTTAGGCATCCTCATCTCGAGCGCTTTTTTTTCTGATGTTATTTCTTTCCATAGCATCTCTCATTATCCGCCAGGTGTCAAAGCTTAATCGGAAGTTGTGAGACTGTACCTTTGAGAGGACGGCATTATGTCTAGAAAAGAACGCGTGAGACGCCCGCACGTCACAATGCATTCAGCCAGAATTGAGGACTATGTAATGTCACCCTGCCGCGCTTTAGCTCTGAATCGTATGCACCGTGAATGGCAGGAACGCACCGACGTCTTGCTTTGTGCTGTGCTGTCGGCAGCGGGTCTTTCGCCAGACAATAGTGCTTCATGCACCGCTTGGACACAAGGACCTGATCATCGTTCACTGCTCGACTTCATTAGGTCAGCGAACCTTTACTCATTTATTTAGGCATCCTCATCAATCATTACATACCGTTTTATGTCCTGAGGCAATCAACATCACATAAAAAAAAAGCTGATAAACGCAATGATAAAGCAAAACTTCTAAATTGATCAGGAACAAAGGCGTTTCAACGACCAGCTGATGAATGCCTGAGTGACGGCCGCACACGCCGGGAAAAGAGCCAGATATCGCTTTCCACATGTAGGTAGGCTTCGTCTCTGATGCATATCGCACAGCCGCAAGGTTAACGAGTAATTTATCCAGCCACGGTGTTCTTCGTGGTTCTTTACACGGGCACAGTTAATATAACGATACTTGCATTTGTGTGCTTTTTTTTTAATGCAGGGCTGAGGGAAACGACCACAGAACCTAAGTATCATGCCCAAAAGAGAATATCGATGATGGGGCGCCAAGCTAAATCTGCTAAAGCTGTTGCCGGCTTCTTAAAGAACCATTTACGTAAAGATCGCATGCTCAGTAAGCTAAGCTCTCTTCACTGGGGCTAACGCTCAAAGAAGGCCTCTCAAATTTTGTGGCACCCGAGCGGTAGAACAATTATTATGGCGGCGAACTGCACATGTTCCTGCCTATTTTTGTTCTATTTTTTTCCCCTTTAATGCGATTGGCCGTTTCAGTTAAGAAACAGACAGCGTTATAAAATTGTCTTACTCTCCCTCCCCTTTCACTTTTGAAGCAAAAGCTTCACTACAGGACCTCGGGCTTCAATCGCGGACCGTGCAAATTTGACCTTCAGCTGATTTAGAGGTCAAGCCATTAAAAGGAGAAAAAGAAATGGAATCACTATCCATGACAGGGAGTCGAACCCGCGTCTGCGCGAGCAGATTTTCTTTAAAGGCCGCTCAGCAAGACCACTATAGGCTAACGCCGCTCTTTTTTTTCTTTCACGGTATTTATTTACATGGTTTTGTACAGAAATGATATATACATATGTGTGTGTGTATACACACACACAAAAACTATTTACAGAGCACGTAGGCAGGCGCTACGTGGCACGAACATAATAGTAAACATATTATAACTAAAAGGCCGGTAAGCATATACGGCGCATCGGGAGAGGAAACCAATCCGGTAAAAAGTCAAATTCTTTGTATATATCCGTTACCTGCAGCAACATTTGGATAAAATGAATTCTGGGCGAAACAACAGGTTCAACATTGCGGGCTTGTATGCGCGTTTTCCGAAGGCTATGAAGTCCAATCAGGAGAATCATATCATAGGGGCTCGAGTCAGGTGGGGAAACAACAAGGTAGCGCACGCTGTAGGAATTTATGAGAAAATCTTTCTGTAGCGTCCTCTGCAACACATCCCAAAACAAAATCTCGTCTTTGCAGTCTATCAAACGATGTTCAATTGTTTCAGGCACATTGCACAAACGACAGTCTACAGAAGACACAAAAATGTTTTTCCTATCGAGCCACGTGTTGACAGCTATGGTTTCGGTGCGTAATTTATAGAAAAAAGTTTTGGTGCAAGGAGAAATTGGCATTTTACGCACTCGCTTTAAAAATCGTGACCCATTAGCCCAAAGTAGACATAACGATGCAGTGGGGGCGGTAAGAGCGTCGATATCAAATGCCTGTACTGATTTTTGCGCGAAACAGAATATAAGTACTCATTTGAAAACCGAAGTGTAAAAAAACGCACGGAGGCATAATTTTCCTGCATAAAGCCTAGTAAGAGGGGGCGTTCAGTAAAATTTGAAGAAACTACTAAGTTCGCGCAGCCAACACGCCTCGCACAACTCAACTTCCATCTTCTCCGTCCCGCGGCACTGCCTGCTCACCGTCGTCTTCTGCGTAGCACAAATCCGTGCTTGCGCTCCGATTCGAATGTAGTAAACATTCCCTGTAGTTTTTTTTTCTCTCTCTCTCTTTCTCTGACCGGAAGTGTAAAAGTGAGGGTAGCAGCGAACAGGAGCCTTTTCTTCCTTTTGTGCATTGATTACGGCGTATCCACATAACCTTACCACAGGCAGCGAGTTAAGAGCTCTTTCATTAGGCAAGTTCGGAGACTCCCTATGGCACGCGCGTATAAAAAAATTGTCATTTTCTGACCAATATTCGAAGACCAGTACGCTCTCTCGTCACGTCAGCAACATTTAGACTCTAAACGCAGCGCCCCCAATAGCTGGCTGCCCTACTTATATATGGAATCCCCATCTCTTAACCTGCGCGAAGAAGCAGCGGAGAGCACGGCTTCTAAGCGGGCTTTCGCAACTTGTATGATCCCGGCGCTTGTGTCAACACTCTCTGTGAACGACCGCTCAACGGGTGAACTTCGTTAACGATACAAGTTTTCTTTATACTGCAGCGGGTACACCCTCTACGAAGATAACGGTAATGTGAGAAACAAAGTTTCGTCTGGAAAAGAATGGCGCTAGATGAGTTGCGAAAGCTGTAGAAAAGAGGCAGGATACTGAGACTGATAAAATATTCCCGACGTTACGAGCGTATTCGTCGCTCTGGATGTAACAATACAAGCGCTAATCTGTACAGGAGATGGGAGCTCCTTTAGGAATTTTGTAATTTAATTTCAATTTTTAGTTCTTCCTCTTTCATTAATGTTGTCATATAGATTAGCTGCTTTCCCTCGCGGCCCTTTCCAACTGAGTCCTTCTTAAGCGAACCGATTCTCACGCCTTCACGGCTCAGTGGTTATGGTGCTCGGCTGCTGACCCAAAAGACGCGGGTTCGATCCCGGCCGCGGCGGCTAGAATTTCTTTGGAGGAAAAATTCTAGAGGCCCGTGTACTGTGCGATGTCAGTGCACGTTAAAGAACCCCAGGTGATCGAAATTTCCGGAGCCCTTCACTGCGGCGTCTCTCATAGCCTTAGTCGCTTTGGGACGTCAAACCCCACAAACCAAACCAAATCTCACGCCTTCACGTTGTTGTTGTTGTTGTCCTCTAAATAATGGCGCGTGACCACTGTGGGGGATTGGCCAAGACACAGGCGGCAACTATAGGTACTCAGAATGTTAAACAAGAAAATTAATGATGGGAAAAAAAATCAAAATAATAATGATAATAATAGTAATTAGGAATAAAATGAAAGAAATTCAGATGTGTCATTGAAATAAGTTATACAAATACCCTCTATGCGTTATGTTATGTAATGTAGAGGGTTATGTAATACCCTCTTGCAGAGGGCCTTTAGGGTATTTGAATAAATAAATAAATAAATAATAAATACTGAGAGATTGGTGACTGAAATAGAGAACGGGGCTAAATATTCCATGTTCCGGAAAGCTTTCGTTGGAGAGAAATATTGATCATGCGTCTTTTCTAGTTGAAGACGAAGAAGAAGAGCAACCTCGCAGTCAGCTCGTCATACGAACGGCAATGGGTAAGCGTAATTCTAAGGGCGCCATATATACGACAGCAGTTATAGCTACGGCTTGCCTAGAGTCGATTTGACAGCCACTCTACTGAACTGCGTTTCTTGGCTATTGACTCGGTCATTCCGGGGATTTATTGGAATGGTTGGGGGTTGGTGAATGGGTTTACGTCCCAAAGCGACTGAGGCTATTAGGGACGCCGTAGTGCAGGGCTCTGGGTAATTTCGACCTCCTGGAGTGCATTAAGGTGCATTGACATTGCGCAATACTTGGGCCCCAAGCATTTCACCTCCATCGAAATGCTACCGCCGGGGCAGGGACTGAACCCGCGTGTTTAGGGTCAACAGCCGAACCCCATAATCATTGTCAACTTGTCGGCTCTTTTCGGGAAGGGACACCTGACTCTCAAGGCAGTGGCGCGTCGCTTAACTGCTGCACCATGGCGCCAGGAGTGGTATGAGGAGAGGACCCCCAGTGATCTATGAGTGTGAAGTAAAGAATGACCAATTCCGCATATGTGAGCATTAGCTCATTATCTCTATCCGAGTGACTTCCGTCTATGAACTGTGGATTCGAACATCGAAAATGTTCGAATCCACCTAATTCGCCGTTGGTGTAACTGCGCACATAGACCGTCAAGGTTGGTTGGTTGGTTTTTGAGGGTAGGAAATGGCGCAGTATCTGTCTCACATATCTCGGCGGACACCTGAACCGCGCCGTAAGGGAAGGGAGGAAGGTAGGAGTGAAAGAGGAAAGAGTGAAAGAGGTGCCGTAGTGGAGGTCTTCGGAATAATTTCGACCACTTGGGGATCTTTAACGTGCACTGACATCGCACAGCACACGGGCGCCTCTTGCGTTTCGCCTCCATCGAAACGCGGCCGCCGCGGTCGGGTTCGAACCCGGGTACTCCGGCTCGGTAGACGGCGCCTTACCCCTGAGCCACCGCGGCAATATTTTTTATTTTGCAAGATGCTGTCACCTATTTTTACTTTCGCTTTGCTTTCGTCAAGAATGGAATATTTTCCGTAGAGTTCGCAGACTGCTGTGTGTTGTCGAAAAGTACAGTTTGAGGTTGGGTACTGCGTTGCGACTGTAGAAACATGCCGCTATATAATTAGGTACAGTACAGGGTTTTGTCTCCATTAGGGCGGACCATGGGCTCGCGGCTCAGCGCAGAGGCATTGAATTCCAGTGTGTCACAGCACAAGGAGCATTCAGCAAGCCAAATACATGTGTGTAAGGTCAAGGTCCGAAAGGATACATGGAACCAAAGCAGCGAAAGTTAAAGATCCAGCGGAAACGAAGTGTGTTGCGGCAATAAATATAAAGCTGCGCTACTAGGCTACCTGACCGCTAGTTATAAAAAGTCAAGCTGTATTTTTTTGCTTTTTTTTCTGCTATTGAAGGCTACTATAAAAAAAAATCACCTTTGAAGCAGCCGAGATACCCAATAAATTTTAAATTGTAAGTTATAGCAGCAGAAAAGAACAACAATTTTGTTCGCAGTTCGAATGCCCCCTGGGGCAAACCATTTGCAGCCAGAGTGTTGTGCAACCTCTGAATCACTTACGTGCAATTTTGATTCTAATCTGACATTTTAAACATTTACCTATTAAACATATTAAACATTTACCTCTGCTCCTTAGGATGTCCCGCTTATACACGACGTATTGCGCGCTCTTGAAGGTTAAAAATTCAGTGGGCACTTTGACTGTCTAAAGTGCGCAGAGGCGAAAGCGTTTTCCGCACCACTTTCGCTGTTTCTGTGGCACTGATGGCGTCACATATAATTGAATGCTAATTACTAAGTGATGACAAATCACTAATTAATGGTTAAAAACTAATTAACACATAAATACTAATTAACTGTTAATTAATGACGCTGAAGCTTCGCCTTTAGGAGTCGAACGCCACAGCGTGTTGTAGCGCTGCCAGGCAGTCCACGGAACCCCACCACACGTTCGGCGCGATGCCTTGCCCTTTGAACGCAACGATTTTTGAGGAAAGGAAATGGCGCTGTAATTCTCTGTGATCTCGGTGGACACCTGAACCGCACCGTAGACGAAGGGAGGAAGTGGGAGTGAAAGAAAAAAAGATGGCCCGTAATGAAGAAAATGAAAATTGTATTTGAGGAAAGGAAATTACGCAGCAACTGTACCCATATCTCGGTGGACAGCCGTCAAAATTCAGGAGGGCACTTTTTTGACCTAAAGTGTGGTCACTGATGAGTGGTTAAGATGTTAAGCTTCGCCTCTAAGAGTGGAACGCGACAGCGTCTTGCAACGCTGCCAGGGAGTCCACAGAATGCCATCGCCCATTTGGTTCTACACCTCGCTCGTCGGTAAATTGGTTTTTCAGGAAAGGAAATGTATCTGTCTCTCATATCTCGGTGGACACTTAAACCTCACCGGAAGGGAACGGAGGAGGCTGGGAGTGAACGAAGACACCGTATTCACTAGACGCGCCTTTTTTCATTCTGATGAGAAAGGTCATCAGACCAGATAAATAAATAAAACCGAGCAGGAAATTGGTCGAGTTCGGGAATCGAACCAGGGCCTCCAGAGTGCCAGACGAGCACGCTACCACTCCGCCATGCCAGCTCGATGGTTTGGAATGAACAAAGGCGCGTCTAGTAAATACAGTGTCTTCGTTCACTCCCATCTTCCTCCCTTCGCGTTACGGCGAGGTTCAGGTGTCCACCGAGATGTGCGAGACAGATAGATTTCCTTTCCTCAAAAACCAATTTACGGACAAGCAAGCCGTAGAGCCGAACGGGCGATGGCGTTCTGTGGACTCTCTGGCAGCGTTGCAAGACGCTGACGCGTTCCACTTTTAGAGGCGAGGTTTAAGATCCTAACCACACATCAGTGACACAAGCAGCACAACCGTGCTTAAGGGTTCCGACTCACCGCACTTTAGGAAAACAAAGCGCACCCTGAATTTTTTTTCTCATTCAGTGTCCAGTAATCACAGATTATGTGAAAGAGCATCACCAATTTTCCCCTGGTAGAACAATTTTTTTTTCTTGCGGCAAACCAATCAGTGTGGAATTTCAGCCAGAGCAATATGGGCAGTTTACATGAGAGTGAATATAATCTTCTGTTCTCAAGCTTCAAAGAATGTTTCTTTCGTAACAGTGAACTTTTCGTTCTCGCGTTTCTTTCCAGTAGCAGAACTTAGTGAGCTCTACCATGCATCTCTGCGTAAGTACTGACCTCCCTTTCCACACGTGCTAGAGTTGCGCGTTTCGGAATGCGTTGAAGGAAGGGAAGGGAAAACTTTATTTACAGTAATGGTTCTTCTGCGGTTTGGGGGCTTCTTCAGAGACGTCTTGGTTCTACCCCCAGGAGCCTTCTCTGTCGAAGTCGTCCGCCTCTAACCAGTGGTCGGTTGCCCTCAGTCCAGGGCTCCGCTGGCCACTGCCGCCCGTTGAGCTCGCTGTACCAGACCTTGTTGGTCTTCGCAGCGGTCGCTGGACAGCAGAGTCTCCCACTGCTCCGCACTCGGGTTTTGTATTTTGGGGACCACGTCTATGTTTTGGCAGGCCCATGTGATGTGGTATAGTGTAGGTTTTTCGTCGCACCAGGGACATTTGTTCGTGTATATCGTAGGGTGCATTTTGTTTAGTATATGTAGGCTTGGGAAAGAGCCTGTTTGTAATTGTCTCCAAGTGACAGCTTCCTCTCTGCTGAGAGATTTGTGCGGTGGGGGATATCGCATTCTTCTGCCTCTATAGTTTTGTAGTATGGCCGAGTATTCCCTGGGTGCTGGCGCGAGTTCCGCGGTCTCGTCGGAAGCTCGGAAAGTAATGTATCCTCGAGCTATCCTGTCGGCCTCTCGGTTCCCTGCAACCCCCGTGTGCCCCGGTACCCACACAATTTTGTGTAAGATCTTGTCGTTTTGTTCTTCCCGGTTTTTAATTCTGTCACTCGCTGCGAGGAGTATACGGAGCGCGTGACGACCTATCCTGCCATTCATGTAATTTCGGCAGGCTGTTTGAGAGTCCGTAAGTATTGTTAGTGACCGCCCGGTTCTATAGCCCTCCGCCACCGCTAGAGCAACGGCTACTTCCTCGGACTCTGCAGCTGTGCAGCCTCGGAGAGACGCGCTGGTCATTTCGCGTAAAGACGAATCGACCACCGCCGCTACAGCGATTTTGGTATCTCCTCCTCTCCAAGACGCGTCTGTATACACGGTCGTGGCTTGAGGAGCGTATGTTTTCTCGATGAATTCGGCCCTCGCTTCTCTTCTGCCTCGATGGAGGTTGGGATCCATGTTTTTTGGTATTGGAGCTACCTTGAGGGTCTTGCGAAGCTCTTCGGGGATCGTTGCCGTCCTCGACATTTCTCGCATCTGCTTGCGGTATCCGAGCCTCTGCAGGAGCGCTCTTCCTGTCGTTGTTTGCAACAGCCTGAGTTTTTGCGACTCATGCTGCGCCTCTCGTAGCTCCTCAAAGGTGTTGTGTAATCCCAGGGCCATGAGTTTTTCTGTAGACGTGTTGCGTGGTAGTCGGAGCGCTGTCTTATACGCTTTGCGTAGCAGGGCATCCGCTTGTTGTATTTCATTTTTGTTGAGGCACTGGTAGGGTAGGCTGTACGTGATTCGACTAACTACTAGGCTTCTGACTAGTTTTAGTGTGTCTTCCTCACGCATGCCATGTCGCCTGTTGGTGATGCGGGTGATCATGCGTGCGAATTGTAGCGTTGTTGCTTTCAGTAGGGTAAAAGTGTGAGTACTGCGCTGGTTGGATTGAACCCACATGCCCAAAATTCTTATTGTTGTCTTTTCGGGTATGGGCGTCCCATCTAGGTAGACGTTGAGTTTTAGGTCCTCGTTGGTTGGGACGGTCCGGTTTTGCTTGCCTCTCCAGACTCTCAGCAGTTCCGATTTCTCGGAATGCGTTGAAAACTACGAGGTAACTTCATTGGGAACTAAAATGGAACACAAATCATCCTCGGCAAACTGTACGCTTGCCCTTTAGTAGGCTGAAGAAGTGTACCATAAATTCAGGCTTAGCGCTGTTGAAACGCCAAGAAAGACAGCAGCTTAGATGCTGGCAGCCCCCTTATCATAATTAGTTGATGAGCTGCGTTCTTGATGGAACTCCACGCTTAGGCTCGTCGCCTCGGATGTTGTTAATAATGTTGATTGGTGAGCTAGTTGGTTCATGATCGTATAAATGAGCAGCAGAAAGGAAACAAGGACGTCGAACAAACATACAGACGAGGACGATGCTGCATCGTCCTCGTGTGTGTGTTTCTTCGACGTCATTGTTTCCTTTCTGCTGCTCAAATATAAGTTGGATGTTCTGCTTATTTTCTGACCGGAAAAGTGGGACAGCCAATATGAGCTCCACGGGCAAAACGCCATATTTGTGGCCGTTCGTACATGTTCTGCTTGCATTGCATGCTGAACAAACAATTCAAGAATTTTGCGGTTTAATATTCGTTTTCCGGTTAAGCATAGGCGGTCCTCGCGCATTCCATAATAATGGAGGAGACAAGGCACAAGGGTGAAGATTATGGAAGAGTAGGGAGGATATGACAAACCAGATGGGGAAGCTAGGCGAGTGGGTGAGAACGATGAAAAGCATATGAGAGAAAATGATGCACTCAGGTATCGGAGAACGAGCGAACACATGAAATAATGTGTGCTCAGCCTCAGTGCTCGTACACGCTTACCGACAACTTGGAAAACTGTTAAAGTACTTGCCCCGTGTACATTAATTTCCCTGGATGCGTATTTTCGTAACTTTACCTACTTGAGGCCTTCTTTCAGAAAGTGCTTTTTGCGTTGAATTCGTGTCGTAGAATCACGCGTTAAAAGGAATGAACGTGATAATCAGTATCGACACTAGGAACTTTAGTAATCGAATGCTAGTATAAATAGTCGTTGCACTCGACGCAATGTTCACAGATTCCAAATGTATGGAACTTCTTTATTGCTCTAAAATGCTTCGTTTTTTTTTTCATGCAGGCGCCATTTCCCCTGACAAGCCCCTACCAGG